>NW_022601403.1:2494298-2536435 GCF_009176505.1 Sitodiplosis mosellana | reverse complement strand
GAAATAATTCCGGTGGCACGCTGAAAAATAGTGGAATCTCTCTCTTTCACTCCAATATGGTCTTATGTACGAAAAAAATAATTCCAAACGATTTTGGTCGAATGACTTAGAATTCCAGCCCAGACCCAGACATCAGTTCGGTGGTTTGGTGCGCGCGAATTAAGTAATATCAATTTTTTTTTTAGCTGGATAATGATTTTTCTCGTGCTTTGCATTCGCAATCGGGGGTAGAGACAATACGAAATGAGACATCAACGCAATACCAAACGATTTGTATGCACGTGACAATTGTAAAAAAGAGTCGAAAAAATATTAACAGTAGCAAGGCCGATAATATGAGCAGTAGCAATATAAGGTCGCGGCAATTTTTCAATATCAGAAAAAGGCTTCAAAATTGCTACTCACAACTTGCGATGGTTCGATACAAACGGTGAGTTTGTTTCTCAAGTACATTACATCGAGGCAGGCAGTTTGTGTCACTTGCTCAAACTTGGTAAAACCATCTCGGTTGTCTACTCACCCTTTAAGCCACCGCCACCATCAACGCATCAACTTTAATCGAGTTAAAGTCAATTGATCGAATTATTTTTGTTTTTTTTTCAACGATTTTTCCTTTAATTTTCCATCGAAGTGGAATGCATTGATTTTGATTCCGAGAATTATTGCATCGATGAACGTTCAGCAACAATGAAGTGCTTGAGTTTTTTTCCGTCTTTTTCAACTTCCCCCGTTTTCTTTTCTTTAATTCTCATTTTCTTTTCATTTTTCTTTCATTCACTTCATTCATTCCATTCACTTACCAGGATGAATCTCGCATCGCTTACGAAAGTAAGAATCTCGCATCGAATTTTCGCCGAATTGTAAGTCATTTCGGTAGAAAAAGCGCAAATATTTATTTTTCTGATTTCTTTGAATGCCACCGATGGTTCCAAGCTTCGAGGGTAAGTAAAAGAAAACGAAATTGTGAGGAAAAATCACGGACAAATATTTTCAATCAAATCATTCGTCGACTCGTTTGCGCCAAGCGAATCGCAACGGGCGAATTATGCTGACATGGTTCAATTATTCACGAACGAATTAACCAAGTTTGGAATATTCACGAGAAATAAATGCCTATATCATCACCATAAACATCCAGCTATCGCCCAGTTTCGGTGTAATCAAGTTGTCATAGTGGATTTTCGACGGTGGCAAACGTGGAAGGCAAACTCGCGAATAAAATACAGAAATCGTCAATTGAACGAACCTCCCGATGAAGCTTAGTGTTTCCTGAATATAATAGTAATAGAAACTGAAATTAGCTTTTCGTAGTTAAATCAAAGTTTCCTTCGATGGAGGCATTAATATTTGCGAATTTCAGGCAAACATCAGTCACAGGCACAACCGCTACATTCATTTTAACCCAAATAAAAATCATTCATTTTTCGAGTCAGAGAGCGGAAGAGAGATAAAGATAGAGAAAAAAGTAAAAAAGAGACAGAAAAACCCTTCCCACGATAGACAATCAGTCATCATGCATCATGAACACATGGTACATTTCTCTGCTGCTGCCGCTTCTTCTTCTCCTTAATCCTTTTCGCAATTTTCTTGCCTGTCACTTTTTGGCGACATGTGCTGTCCAATTACGTCAAGCACGCATTGAATCGAGTGTGTGTGCATGCTCATATTATCTGAACTATATGGCAATCACTGACTCTATCGAAACCAAAAGATTACTTAAGCATTTGCTCGTTTGGAGGAAGCGAGCGAGAGTGAGCGACAGAGAGAGAGAGAGAGAGAGAGAGAGAGAGAGAGAGAGAGAGAGGCAGAGAGGAAGCGAGAGATAAGAAGAAGAAAATGAAAAAAGTAAATATAAGCTCTCGGAAGATGAGAATGAAATTGCTGTGTGCTTTAACGATGCGGAACTAAATAACACGAAGAAAAGCAAGCAAATACACAAAGCAGATGTAATACTCACCCTTTGTCCAAACAAATGCCGTCTCACTGCTGCTACTGTTGCTAGTGCTTTTTTCACTCTCTTTGTCTTCTCTTGTTCACAGTATAGTTTTTAAGGCATCGCCTTCGATTTATACGCACACACAAAATACAAATAAACACTCGATTAAATTTCCGTTATTCTAGCTTTGTGTTCGAGTGTTTGAAAATGTTCTTGAGTCTTCTTTTTTTTGGTTGCAATTTTCTATATCTGCCCCTGTTTCTCAAAGTTTTAAGGTTTCATTGAAATGTTACACCTTTTTTCCTTGTCTTCACTTCTATTGATTAAAATAACAATAAACACTATTCACTGTGTGCAAAATCTATAATTTTTTTTTAAATACAACATTCAATTGCTCAATGAATTGAATGCGGTGAAATTGTTGCGAGTCGGAACGAAGAGTCGAAATTTTTGGCTTCTAAATACCCCACGTTCAATGTGTGTATTTTGATTACAATTCTTCGGCTTTTTTACCTTCAACTTGACATTAAACTTCACTAATCAAGATGTTGTCGCTAACTGAGCTTACAAACTCAGTCATTGAAAGACACTGACAACGAAATGACGAAAACGCGCCAGCCGCGTTTACCGATACACACAGAATGCCAGTGCCCCAATGGGTCTCATAGTCCATGTGCATGTATGTGTGTGTGTGCGTCGCTGTGAAGATGTGTTCTCGTGGATCTGTTTGTGTGTACGCCGAATCGCAAGTGCTCGCTTTTTTCGTTCCAACGCATACCGAATCGAATCCACGCTTCGTATGCTTTTCCCAAAATGTATTCGTGTATATCGCTTTCTCTCGTCGTTTTTACTTGTTCTCTCTCTCTCTCTCTCTCCCTCTCTATCTCTCTCTCTCTCTCTATCTCTCTCTCTCTCTCTCTCTCTCTCTGGTTGAGGCTGTGACAACAAGCGCGTGTACACACGTTATTTATGAGCTACAATTTACATGCGATTGTTCTACGGTGAACAGAGCACAAAATAAATGATCGGCTTTTTTATCGGTGCGTGTGCTATGCACACCGATGGTTTTGTCTGTCTATTGTTTGCTTCGTTTGGCAGTTGTTCGCAATGGCATGAACACGTTACATTTCGCTGGCGTTGTGATAGCCACTGCTTCGGATGACGGTGGTATTGGTGCGCCTTCACACAATGCGTCGATCGTTGTCATTCGCGTGATACGAATTTTATGAAAACAAACCGTCTTATTGACGCACCGCGTGCATAGATTGACAGACGGCCACACAGAACACGCACACACACAGACCATCGCTCAGCATCTTTCAAACACTTACTTTACTCATTCATAATCATTTGTTGTTCGAGAAAACTTTTTCGCATTTTTTTTCGTCAAACGACCGCAAACTCTTTAGAGCCCTCAATCCTCTGGATAAAACACAAAACAAAACCATAACATTTCGCTACTTTTCCTACTTTTCATCTTCAAATCTTTTGCTATACTTTTGAAGAAAAAAAATCTGCTCCGAAATCGGCTCAAGTAACTGATTCAATTTTTTTCAGCTCTGATTCAATTCGTGGATGATTTTCCAGCAAAAAGAAAGACTCAAGCAAAGGAAATTGAAGGAAAATTTGGTTCAAGAATCGAAGAGAAATTCGGCTCATGCAAAGTAGCAGAACTCAAGCAAACAAATGTAATGTTCTGCTCAAGACACAATCGAAAGTAGTGAAACCTCGAAGAATTTGATTCAAGTAAATTTATTGATGATTTACTACTGCAGAAATGTTATGGTATCAACTTTTTTCCGACCAAATTTCATGTAAACCAACCAAGTGTCACGAGAATTCTAACTGAGCAGCCGGCTACCTGTTCCCAGAGATAATATTCAGTAAGTAGACGAATCTAATCAGTTTAGTAGAAATGTTAGCGTTTGGTAGAAGATGAAATGTCGTTATAATTGATTTATCGTCCTGTGCGTGAGTCTCTCTGTTTCACCTGCAGTAGAAATACCATTAAATCGTCGCTTCGTTCTAGCGATTTTGATGGCATTTGGTGTATGTCAACGGTACACTAGAGAGACACTACCATATCACTTCAGAGAGTTGTATCGCACATCCGTTACTGAGTAAAGACATTTGCAGATGAAATAAGCGCGCCATCACTATGCTGTGGCTTTTGGGATGCTGAACCGTTTTCTGATAGCTGCAAAAACAAACCAACTGCCACGGAGGGAGAAAGAAAGAGAAAGAAAAGGAAAGGAAGAAAGGGAAAGAGATAGATTGCGTACGGTTGGTATAGTTCGATGTTGTTTCCGACAACGATGTGGCATGTGCACATGCGCTTAAATGGCTGCACATGTTTTCATGCGATATTTATATATGTATGTCGTACCCATTTTAGGCCATGTTGTTGCGTCGCATTACACAAACCATTGCACGCTCCCATCGTTACATAAGTATTGGGTCGTCGTCCTTTTCGCCGTGCGTTTGGAGCCAGACAAAGACAACAACAACAACAACAGCAACAACGCATGACATGCAACCAGGGTTGAATATACACACCATCTGACAATTGACAGATATGTTTATTTTTTCTATGAATGACCCAATGTTTCTCCAATTCATTTCCGACTCAGTTTTGCGGTGGTTTGTCATTCAATTTACACGAAATAGTTTTGGAACTGAAAAGTTTTTAATTTGAATTTTGAGGGTTTATTTTAGAGAGTTGCTTTATTCCATTGAATTGGATGTGGTCGTCAGCGAAGAAAAATGCAAGTTTGATACGATGCTTTGCAATGCAAATTTTGCATATCAAGGGTAGGAAGGTGAGAGACACAGAAACAGAGAACCAAAATAGGTGCCTATTATTCTGTGTTTATCTCTTAGTCTTAAGCATCTTATGAATAAGTCATTTTGCACAAACAGGAACTTAATCCAATGCAAATGACTCAATTTAAACAATTTCGTTTTCATTCGAAATGCAAAAATATGTTTACGACAGTGAAGTGCGGGCACAAAACACAGAAAGAGAATGGGCGAGCGAAAGAGAGAGAGAGAGAGAGAGAGAGAGAGAGAGAGAGAGAGGAGAGCGTTATTAAGTAAATGACGAATCGTCATTATTTACCTTCAGAATGTTATCACAGACGCTCGCTCGCTCGCTTGTTCTCTCACATTTTTATGACTAATTCCTCCTATCTAGGCGACAAATGTGTCGATGAAACAATAAAATGATGATGTACGGCAGAAGAAAATAAAATTCATTACAGCTTGTCGGTTTGAATTCATCAAGTGTTTTATGAATGTAATAAAACCGTTTAATTCCACTTTGTGCGCCGTTTTGACAACATTCTCTCATTTGTTGAGCCATTGACAGCAGCCGACAATTTAGTCGCAACTTTTCAAATAGTAATGCTCAAGGCAAGTGGCGGTTTTGTGAATTAAATTTCAATTTTTGTGATGATATCTTGATGTATGAATTAGAATTTTAAAGATACACCTCATTCGGGAGATAACTTAATTTTTCTTATTGTAAATTACAATTTGTAATCAAATTGCATTCGAAATTTCAAGTCAAATAAACTGGATTTTTTCAATAACTTTAAACGAATTTGGTTTGGTTTGGTTTGATTTAGTTTGTGACAAAATCTAAAACGCCGGTTCCTATTGGAGTTACACTTCTTCTGAGCAATCAGTTTTCTTTCCAGGAATTTCCTAACATGGCCCAGTAATATCTTGGTTCTTGTTAAGATATTCCTGCAATGCTAAATACCAAGAAAATTTGAGACTCAGCTCAGAATATTCAGTATTGTTAGCATGAGAACATGTGAAATCCAGCATTTTGATTTGAAATTGCTTCTCTTTGTTCAGTTGCAGTTTGATTGAAAAACTCATTTTTACTGTCGAATTTGATCTGAAACAAGTTCGATGGACCGCCAAATCACTGCTTAATGCTTCAATCAAATGAATCTTATTCATTAAAAAGATGAACAATGTCATCGCAGCGGCTCGTTATTATCAAATTGTACATCGAATCATTTGTCGAGTATGAATTGTGTAGGAAAAAAAATTAAAAAAAAAACAAACAAAAAACCAGTTGATGTTCACAGAGAAAACTGAGTTGATTTTTACGTTGCAAAATGTTTGAAAGTGTCAAATTCCAACACATGTTGAGTTTTTCCATATTGACTCAAGCATTTGTCAAATTAGACACCAGCTCCCTTACATCGTGTCTTATTTTCAAATTAGGTGCCAATTTTCATTAGATACGATGTAAGGTAGTCACAGAGCTGGTGTCTAATTTGATCATGCGTTTGAGAATCAAATAATGATATCAACTCATTAAGTTATCTGCTTTCAATGAAAAAAATGCGCGTAAAACAAAACAAGGCAAAAAAAACAACGACAACGAGAGAGAAATGAATCAACCGAGATAGCTCCTAATTGAGTCATAATTGTGTTGATAAATACGCGTTCGCTCGTGACAGATGAGCTGTGTGTTGAAAGTTGAGACTTTTTTTTCTCGCTTAATTGAGTCATGCATCTGGTGTAGAGTGTGATTTTTTTGTCTGCCTATTAAGTTCAGTGAGACGGAGCAAATGGGAAGAGAGAAGAAGAGAGGAGAAGGGAAAGAGATAGTGAAAGAGTAAGACAGAGCGAAGAGACAGCAAAAAGGGAAGAGAGAACGAGAGCGAGAACAAGCGTTGGATAACGAGAGAGAAATGAAGGGATTAAGAAAAAAATAATGAAAGAAATTGAGATCAAAGATAAAAAGAAAAAAAAGAAAGAAAACCACTATCCAACAGCCCTTTTTTCCACAGACACAGTCGAACAAATGCACGAAAATTTGGCTCGCGATAGAGTTGCATCGCGGTGGCTTGTTATTATCAGTATCATCAAATTAGTTGATATTTTATTACAAAGCTGTGACAAATTGCTGTGCGCGTCTCTCCAAATCGTGGCTCTATACGTCGTACGCGGGTGTTGATCTAAGAAAGAGAGAGAGAGAGAGAGAAAGCGCGCGCGTATGCGATTGATACTTCGGCGTTGAGTGTGAGTTATGGTCTGTATCGGTCAGTTTTTCTCTGCTTGAGTCGGTAAGTATGACGACGGCGACGACGGCGACGGCGACGGCGACAGCTATCTGGATTCAAATAGAATAACGTGAGATATTATGATGTGCTCTGCTGTGGGTATTTTGAGTGTACGTCCATCCACATGCGATTCTTTTTCGATTTCTGCTATTTTGGAATCGTATATGTCGCGCCCGTGTGTATATGTGTATTGCTATCAAGTAATCATATATCTCGTTTCCGATGTGGCCGTCCTCGTATTCACTCACTCATTCGCTGTCGCTCGTCCCCTCTCTCGCCCGTCGCCACTCGCGACTCGTCACATTACCCGCATTTAGTTGTGCGATCAGCAGCTCTTCGATTGAGCATATGAGGCCCGCATGTTTGTAGCGCCGCGCTTCACTTCAGCCCAATGCCTATACACACTTACTTAAAGTCCCGCGTGTATGATTTCAGTCATCGACGTTGGTGCTGGTTTTGTTGTTTCGGTCTCTTTTTCTTTCGTATTTTCGTTCATTCATTCAATTTTCATTTGTATCAAGTCATATTTTTCAGTTGCCGATGCAAACCGTTTTAGTTCCACAAAAGCAATCCGTCGATGCGGACACACAAACTCGATACACACATTCAAATTCCGCTATAGCGCCGTTCATATCGTTTAAAGTGTAGGCTTACGGATTTTCGGTGATCAATTCACAGTTTAGATTTAGTTTCGAATTTTAATTGACATTCGACACACTTCGAAGTAGCATCGATTTCTTAGTGTCTTCGAATCGGTTTCTTAGATTCTTGCTGGCAATGTATTGAATATTCGGTTTAAGTTTGAATATTTCGATTTGGTTTAAGTTTCAATTTTGCCAAGATTCGACTAACCAATTGCTCGAAGGTCAATAAATAAGTGAAAGTATTTGGTTGTGAGCATTTTTTTTTTGTTTCTTAGTTTTTATTACCTGTATATGACCTACAGTTGAATTTTTACATTAAACTCACATTCTATTAGACCATTAACAGCAGCGATTAACGTGATCAAGGTAGGTACAAAACAAATACTCAACGATCATCACTGCTATTGACAATGCAAACAATATTTGATATAGCACATCAAAGAGGTGTACAGGCAAGATAAGACCTGAAATTCCGAATCGCACAATTCACTGTTTTTAATCGATGCAAAACCACTTGAAAATTCAAACGAACGAAACAGGAATAGTGTCTTTTTGAAATATACAAATGGTTTTTTTTTTTTCTGTTGGTGATGCGCATGTGTCTGTGTATAAAGATCGGGTTTGTTTAAATTAGATGATTGAAATGATGTGCTTAGAATTAGAATCGAATGATATCGCAATGTGAGGAAATTGAATTGTGACTATAGTTGAACGAATGATTTATCTCAAGTGACTTTTTTGTTGACGATTGACTTTTTCTACTGGAACTAACCAAATAGTTTGAAAATTGAAAAAGGTCTCTCCCAAAATGAAAGGAAATTCATTCAGTTGAAAGACGATCAAAGTTCAAGAGAAGATTTATTTGAACGAAAAAAATGACCTATCTTATGATAAGAGAGTCTCATAATTAGATGGATTCATCAAATTTGCTTTAGAATAACATCGAGAACCTCCGCGGTGAATGGGGAATTTCAGAAAGATTTTCTTCGGCGAAGAATAGACAACAAAAAATAAAAGCGAAGATAAAAAAAAAACATTAATTTCCATGAAAAAAAAAATGAACTTCAAACATAAGTGATTGCGACATTGCTCAGCTTGTTCAAATTAACCGATTAATCGGACGTGTGACGTTAATTAGCCGACATTAGCCATTTGATATCCGTCGTCGATTCAATGAGATGATTGTGTTTAGCGATCGCCGATCGCCCATCACAATTACTTGAAGTGGTAAATGTTGTGCAATAATTAAGCCGGTAGCCATTTAAATGTAAATAACGGTAAATAATTAGGTCAATGGCCATGAAAACGAAAACATCAATCAAACGAATGAATGAAGTCTCTTTGCATTTCTCTCTCTCTCTCTCTCTCTCTCTCTCTTTCTCTCTCTCTCTCTCTCTCTCTCTCTCTCTCTCTCTCTCTCTTTATCTCGCTGCAAATTCAAAGTTCAATTATATTTGACATTAACATGTGTCTCTATGGGAAATGAGCAATTCCATTTGTTTTGCTTCCATTTTCTTATCAGAAATCATTGAGTCATACACTTTGTTATTTCTTTGACGGGAACATTTCACACTAGATACAATCGATTTATTTGACTCATCATTGAATTTTGAAGAATAATTTCATGATTTTACACTAAATAGAATTGATTTTTTTGACCCCCTAATGAATTTTTGGTTAATTCCTCCCTGAAATTTTTGGTGTCAGAATCTATGATCGTGTAATCCAATATGGATGAATGATAACACAGTTCTACCGATGTTTTTTTGTGTCTGGCAATTGATAGGGACAAATCAGGCGTTCTAAAAGGCCAAAATCTAAGAACAACTGCGTTCTCAGAATATTAAAATTGGCTCAACTTTTTTAAATATCAAATTCGGCGTTTAAACTTTCCACCAGTATTAAAATGCAAAGAGGCATTGAACAAAAACCATTTTTCTCCCATTCATGATAGTTTTTTAGCCTTAGTATGTACTAAGAAAATGTTTTTCGTTCAATTTTAGGCAGACACTAGTGAAAACTATGTCCAAAAATTACGTCTGGTGGGAGCTATGAGGCAAAATGTCGAGAAAATAGACAATTTTTCCAGTTTTTCGACCAAAGTTCGAGCAGTATGCATTTTTTCACTTACTGTGTTCGGCAATATTGTGGCCAGAGTATAGCTGAGCAATACTTCTAAACACATCAACTCGAAAAATCCACATCCAGTCCACTTTATTGTCTCAATATCACTTTTCGCTATAAAACGGTATTTTCGTGCATTTTGGAAGTCATGAAACTTCTCAACTGCTTAAAATAGAGCAATAGTGTCTGAAAAAACTTTTTAGTACTCCTCAAGAGCTTTGCAGGTCAAGTAATAAAAGTGCTAAAAATGTACTAAAAATCTACTAAAAAGTACTAATTTGTTTTAAACACTTTGGATGGCTCAGGGCAACCTTGAATGATGAAAAAATGTTCCAACTCGTGTTAAATACACTGTTTTGGACCCTAGTAAACACTAGTGACCCGCACTTATCCGGAAAATTGAAAATAAATCTTAATTTGGCCGTTGGCCGATCGAAGGCGGTATTTTTGACCGATTGAAATTCAAAATCTGACCTAATTGAATCTCAAAAGAAATTGTAAAAAATTTAAACATTTAAAAGAAATGATCAAGATTCAATGTGCAATGAATTCATTGCAAAAAACGGCATTATTTCCTGGTCGAATTCTATTTATGTGCTGCAAAAAAGTCGTGTGTGGCCTTTATTTATGTATATAATCGTATACGATTTATGACCCATTGATCTGTATCTGATTGCTGGTACATAATCGTGCACTGTTATTCGCTGCGTTTCCCCGTTGCCGGCTCACAATAAACTTGTAAACTCACACGGCAAACTGGTTGTTTAACGGATTTTTACTACTGAAAAACATCGAACACATCATCAATCAGAAATGTCAAACTGTACATACTATCAACGATTACATTTGCCTCATGATATCTTGGGAGAATTTTGAAATGTTTTCGCTTTTAATTGTGATTCAAAGGCGTTTTGGCTTGTGAACAAATAGGCTGATTTGGCTTGAAAAAGGGCTAAAGTTACTTTTGAAACGGTATAAAATACTTCGTAAAACGTAGATCGTAGATCGTAAAAGATCTTTAAACATAAAATTGGTTCGTCCAGACCAAGAATCCCAATCAGCGGTTCGAAACGGCCAATTATTTGAATATTTGGACTATTGTTCCGATTATTATTATTATTGCTTTTTAAGGGATTGAAATGACTCAAATAGGCTAGAAATATAGTGTTTTCAGCACAAAACGACTCAAAAGAGCTCCAAAAAATAAAATTCAGATTAAAAAAACATCAAAATCGTTTATTTTATTAGGAAATGTGAAGAAAATATTGAAATGTTAGCAAAAAAGTGTCTGAAAAATCGATATTTTTCATATAATTAGCATTGAAAATGAGTTAATTGTCTAAAAACACCAAGAACAGATATACAAACTATCTCAAATTTTTTAGTTTATAGTCCATTCGCTGCAAAAACGAAAAAAAATCATTTCAATTCAAACAATGAATTCACCTCGATCATTTATAATAAGCAACGACACTTTGTTGTGTGGTCAAATGTATCGTCTATTTGGTTTGTTCATAAAAAAATACTCCCGTTTCTCCAACGTTTGTTTTTTTCCCTCTTTTTTTTATCTTATATGCGTTAGTTATGAATCAAATGAGAATTTCGAGTAAAAACGTGTGCTGAAAACCATTTGTCACATTGTATAATATTTTCTTTCTCTTTCCCTCTCTCCCGGCGTATAAATCGCATCGCGCGTCGGCAACGAATTGCATCACATAAAATTACTATCAAAAGAGCACAAATTCATTTTTATTGCACTCTACTGATTTGTAATCAAAGATTAAAATCCATCCGCATTTTTATTTTCTGTTCATAATATAAAAGCAAATACGTAGCTCATTCCAAGACTTCAATCGTCTAATAAGAGTTTTTATTATAGGTATTTAAGTGGTGATTTCTGTGTGACGGTCAGTTGAATTTCGATAACAGCAGACGGCAAACGACAACGCAATGGACGAGAAGCCAAAGAAGCATCAATTTGTGCATGTACCACCGATGGAAGAGCTAGAAGATACCGAAGAGAATAAATGCTTTAACGAAGGCAGCGAAAATGATGGAGACGACACCGTACCGCTGGGACTAACCGGCAAAGCGGTGTGCATGCAGGTATATGACACTTTAAGATTCAAACGCTTACCATCAAAATTATGGTCCATATAGCACGTTATATTGCCACTTGAATTTGAACGGTGTTGACTGTGTTTCATCTCTGATGCTCTGGTGTCGTAGAGAATAGTGATACAGTGTCAGTGGAGATGAAAATCGCATAAAAAACAGAACGATTCCTGAGATATATTCTCTTTCTAAAATTTCCTTTCTTTTTTCTCCGAGATGAGATTTTTATCAATTCAGACATGAAATTTCGATGAAATCGTTCAGAGATGAAATTGTTTTTTGCACCATACTAAGGTGCGCTTTAGAAGCGTCGCTTTTTATGGCACAAATACTCAAGGATTGAGTCTCAAGCGATCAAGTTCAATTTGTTTTCGAAATGAACGCGTGTTCGCCGATTCGATAATTTTTTTTTTTCAGAATTCATGAACGAAGATTAATTCAACGGAATATTTTCGATTGAAATTCGGACTTTGTTCGCTCTGGTTTTATTTTCATCCAGATTTTGTTTTGAGAGATTTCATTAAAGAATGCAGTTTGTACATAGCTCAAGTAGGACGCAACTCACCACTGAAAGTTGTAGACTCTACGTATTAAAATCGTTCCATCAATCTACTCATTTGCGGTGTTTTTTTATAAATGTTATATCATTGTAGCCAAATTTGGTCAAAATATGTCCTAGTCAACCATTGTTCAACAATCAATATACTTTGATATTGATGGGAAATGTCGATCACTTGATTTAATGTAAAAATGCAAACATATTCATCTTGATCGTTATAACTCATAGATTTGGTATTCATACATACATCATAATGATGTCAACAGTAGAATTGAATATATTATCATAACAGTAATCAATAAATCAAATTTCTATTGTCATAATTTTTATATCTCTTTCAGCTATCGATGAGTGTGCTGGCGAATTTCTCCATTCTATCGAGTGGCATGGGTTTAGGCTTTCCGGCAATCACCTTCCAAAGTCTCACCAATAAATCCGATCCAATGGCATTGTCGAACGAACAAGCATCATGGTTTGGTAAGTTCACATTCAGTTCAATTTCTTCTGATTGATTTGCATCTCTCAAGAGATTGAATTTACAATTTTCAATAAAGAAAAACAACGAAAAAGCAAAAAGTCTTATTAATAAATCTTTTTTATTCCTATGGAAGACAAAGAATATAATAAATATACGTTTCGATGAGACATTCAAATTCACAATTGCAAATCGATCGAGGTTCATTTGAACGCGAGACCCTTATGACATTTTGCAAAACAAGAGCAATAATCTAACTGACTAATCTTTTGACAAGTTTTAAAATATGACTGATGAAATCATGTGAAAAAAAACGCGTCATCATCCGATTATTTGTTGTGTTATTCAATTTCTATCTCCCCTAGAGCTGATAAAATCGCACCAGTGTCCGATCGATTTGCAACAAGCAAAGCGGACAGGAAAAAGTTGTGCCTACAATCACAGAATTAAATGCTGACGCATGCAAATTATGACAGCCCAAATGGAAAGCAGGGTAATGATTTTGTTTGAACGAATTTCGAGGGAATTTTGAGTGAATTTTGAACGATTTTCAAGTGAGTTCACAAAAATTGAGAAAAATTCAAAGCCAAGATAGAATTTGAAGGTTTCTTCGGATTTTGAAGGAGTTGTGATGCAAAACTTCTTTCTTTTCTCAATTTCTTGATTATAAAAAGCAAGAACTCTTCATTGTAAAAGGAAACTCTTCATTTTTCTTGGAATTTTTTTTGCTTTCCTCAAAAATGCTTCGAGAAATTTGTCTTAAAAATGCTTTTTCTCATAGAATATTTGTTTTCTTCCCTAAATTTCTTGATTTTTCCAAATAATTATTACTTTAGCTTTGAAATTTTGCAAAAAAAAAAATTATTCTCAATCCTTCAATTAATTCGTTTCTCCTAATCTTCGAAGGGAAGACTTCAAAAAAAATTCGTTCAATATATTGTCCTTCAATTCGGTTGTTGCTTTAGTTTTTCTTGTTTTGCTTTGCTTTGCTTCCCACGAAATGGGTTTGAAACTGAAGTATATTCGAAACTACATCGGTTAGTCGTATTCTAGATAAAATAAGGTTGAGCGTTAAGTTAAAATTGCCATTTTGGATTTCGGCCATTCAAAGTTCAACCATCGAAATTCGACTGTACACAGTTTGTATAAAAACAAGCAGGAATGTAACAATAGTACCGGAAAGAGTTTTTTTTCTCGATCCGTAAAACGGGAACTAAGCATCATCGATAACAAAGTCAAAGAATAAAAAAACGTCTGCATTCAAAATATTCCCATATCTCTGCAATAGATTCTGCATGTGGGTTGACAAAAGGATGAGAATATCAAATAAGCAAAATTCCTTATTTGGAGTATTTGTGGGTTGAAGCAAAATGTTTGTTGTAGTTGTTGGTGTTTGTGGCCAGAAAAGTCGGTAAATTACTGGCTTTACCGTCTGGATACAAGTACCATAGCAAAGCAGGATAGCATCGAGTTTGTATCTGTGAGGTTTTTTTTGTTGCTTGCAGCATAAAATGGTAAACTTTATATACGACGTACGTACTGGCTATCATTGTCGATGTTTTTTCTTTCTCTTGCTGCACTTTGACCTCTGTTGTGTTCGAGATCAGTTGTGCTAACACCGTAATTTTGCACACAATTAGCTGGCACAAGTTGTGCACACTGCACACACACACACACACACACAACTCTTCAAATGGAACCCATTTCTCGAGCACACCATTTCACTCTGGCTTAACACTAACCCAATTTCCCTGATCTAAAGTCAAATGGCACAGCACAATTCGAGTCCGAGATTCCATGTTTAATTTCAAATTCGTCGGTTGTTCACCATTGGCAACAAATGTGCAGCTGGTATCGGGGCGAATGTTTGCACGTTCACCATTAACCTAATGGTGGATTAGAGTTTGTTTGGATTTGTAAATGCCAACCGTTTAGTTGTCAACAGTAGCCAAATTCAGTTTCATTTTCCTCGTCTCTTTTCCTTCAATATTTTCCATTTCTTCTTCTTTTTCCCGGACTTTTCATTCGTTTCACTCGTTTCACGACGTAGAAATGGAAAGATACTCCCGAAACACTTGAATGGAAAAATGTTAAACCTTATGTTAAAAAAAAACGCCAATTTAGTTTCAAATTAATAACTTTAATTTTGTTGATTTAATTCGGTGGCGACGGTGTGGTGTGTTTTATTCGCTTTTTGCCGCAACAGCCAATTAATTTGGTTAACGTCCTCTTAATTTTAAAATCAACATGCGGCCACTATGTCATGTTGCAGTTGTTTTTTTCCCTTCTTTCTTTCTCCTTTGAGTCGAGGCCATTCGCTGCGAGTACCGTCTCAAGTGTCAAATTATATGTATAGTTTCGCATTACCTAATGAGCGATATTCAAACGATGAAATGGATAAAGGGCACCAGTATCATAAGCATGGGTTTTAAGTTGAATGATGGCACAATATGATGTATCCATGTGTTTCATACGCTGAGACAGAGAGCGGTGGTGGGAGGAAGGGGGAGAATGAGACAGCGATAGAAAGAAAGGGAAAGAGGGAAAGAGCAGGAAGGAAAGAGCGTGAGAAGGAAAGAGATGGAATTAAAGAGATTGAGAGAGAGAGAGAGAACATGAGAGAAAAGAGAGGCGGATAGAGGGACTAGTGGTTGCGAGAACCTTCCGGAATGAACGAACGCAGAAGAAACTAAACTCATGAAATGATGGCAATGGCCAAGGCAATTGTCAAGTTGAAGACTCTATGATTGCCCACGTTGGATGTGTTGTTGTTGAGGCGTGTGCGTTGTGCTCTCATCACATCACAAGAGATGTCTAATTAAAATGGTGGAAATAAAGTGGTTGTTTAGTTTAGCGTCTGGCTTATCATCGAGACGAACGGAAAACAACCAGCAGACGATGAGGGATCTCCTTTACAAATTAAACACAAAGAAAATATGTTTATCCACTAGATTTGAAGCGCTCGTCACTAGTTGCCACTTTTTCCGTTTTGTTTTCAAATCGAATTTTGAACACGTTGAATAAATAAGGGTGTGTAGATAGTATCTACTAGATACAAAGGAAATGTATGAGTAAAAAAGCGAAGCGTTCATCATTTTCCAAAAGGTTTTCTAGCGTCCTTCGGAAAAATCACCTCGATTTAACTTGAATCGATAGTTTCATGTTCGATATGAATAATTCAATGACTTAAGTCATTCATCATTCTGGAAATCTGTTCGTCGTTCCAATAAATTCTTTAAAAAAAAAATGAAAATTTAAATTAAATGAATTCTCATTCCCTCTTCCAATAATCCAATAATATTCCGTCTTCTGTTCATTGAATGAGCCTTATTCTTACTTCGATTCCAACAAATGCTATAAATACTTCAAACAAATAAGGATTTGTCTTCAATTTCGAGAGTGAAATTGAAATTACAAAGGCAAAGGGTAAATGGCAGAAAATATTATTTACGACTATGAAATGAAATCGCACAAATTCCAAGTGGGTCCCATCGACAAGATTGCATAACCGAAAGTGAGTCAGAGGCTGTAGCTGTTGTCATTCCTTCGTTGAATTCGTTATCAGGACCTCGAATTG
The DNA here is from genome assembly GCF_009176505.1 of Sitodiplosis mosellana. NCBI lineage: Eukaryota > Metazoa > Arthropoda > Insecta > Diptera > Cecidomyiidae > Sitodiplosis > Sitodiplosis mosellana. The sequence continues at coordinate 2,519,921 of NW_022601403.1, read as the reverse complement.
GATGCACATGAACAGTTAATAGACAATATGACAAAACGTTTGTCTTTCAATCGACAGTGTCGATTCGACACAAAACGCGTGTGTGTGTGTGTGTGTTTGGCACAAATTGTCAACGCTCGCGACTCATAAAACGCAAAATTCTCTCGAAACTAGATTTTCAGAACTACGATTTAGCTCGTAAATAGAGCAAATAATTGCGAGACTATTGATGTCACGACAGAGAGCTGAAAACGGCTGCATTTTATCAGCACAACAAACAATGACACACACAAAAAAGTACGCACATATTGAAAAAAAAAACTTTCTGATGTGCGATGCAAATCAGGCGAGATCAAATCGCGGTGCGAACACAAAGCAGAGAAGCAAAAAAGACGGGAAAAATGTGCATTCACCGAGAGCAAAATAAATATATTACCCAGTCGACATATTATCAACAACAACGAATTGCACATTATGCATTCCAGTGATTAGGCGGCAATTATCTCTATCTCTCGCGCTATGACTACGAGATTGACTGAGTGAGTGCTCGCGCGCGATTTGAAATTGTCCGTGTGACGAGCGATATCACTGATGGGGGCTTTGTAATCACATAGCCTGTTTTTTGTTCATCCTTTTTTAATCGCTGCTTGATTTCGAACCACGATGAGCTCGTTTTACATGAAGCAAATGAAAAATAAAATAAAATGCTAATCGATTGATGTACCACCGATCGTGCGCATCTATTTTGATCGATTGATTCGTGTGGTACGCGCGCACAACAAAAAACGAACCTCAAATTAGGTTTCCAATGACTTGCTGAAATATTATTATTCATTGCAGTTTATTACGTGCGCTCTGTGCACTGTGCCAACTGCACAACACGAAAAAATTCGCAAATAAATCTGTTATTCAAACTCGGTAAAATCAGATTCGAATCATTCACAGGTCAATTGAAACGATTTTTGATGCTGTTGTCATGCTCTATCACACTCTCTCTCTCTCTCTCTCTCTCTTCCACTACATCTCACGCTCTCTCGTCAACGCTACTTTCGATCGATTGATTTTAGTTTCAAAATCAAGTGACACATAATTTCTATTCTACTTTTGATTAAATTCACACTTATCAAACGCGCTATTGCGATTGCAACTAAACAATATTTGAACTGGGCGAACAAAACAATAGGAAAAATTTCACGTATCGAATGCTTCGATTTTACCTGAATTGAAATTGTCGCAGGGCGGAAACTTTCCATGTCACACTGAGATATGCAAGCGCACTATGTTTTTTTTCACTCACTCTGTCAATCGAAATGGGTAAATATAGATTGATGAACAAACGTTGCACGTCCGTGCACTCAATTCATTGAATATTAATCAATGATTAATCTATTGTTTGTTGAATTATTTTTATAAATTGAAACATTATTCGACACTAGACGGTCCAATTTTGGGTAACATGTGATAATTTTGATGTTGATTTTGATGCAATTCAATGATTTAAAAACACATTTCGGTCTACACTTAAAACACTCAATCTTTTTGTTCGAGAGAATGCACAAAATCGCTTCAAATGGTGTCATAAACGATTCCATTCCAGAACACACAAAAAACACATTCAAAAGTTGCGATGTGTTCGGAATATCGTCGGGACGTTTTGTATTTTCATGTCTTGTCTCAGCTTTTGTTTGTGAGTTTCTTTTGTTTTGTTTCGTTTTAATATCGGTCATTTGACAAATGACATAACAATCATGGCAAATAAATTGTTTTGATTGCTGCCAATTACGAGTGATACGTATTGTGTTTTGTTTTTCATTCAAAACGATACACATATTTCTTCTGATCATGTTTCGCGTAATATGTCGTAAAAGTCACTTGGTGTTTATCTTCCTTTTCTTTTCTATCTATCAGCCTCGATAAATGCGATTGCATGTCCGATTGGCGGTTTGTTGTGCAGCTATGTGCTGGATAAATATGGGCGTAAGAAGACTTTATATACGATAAATATGCTGTCAGTGGTGTCCTGGGGCATTATGGCGATGGCAAGTAGCGTTGATAAGGAATTAATGTTTATTCAGTTGCTGGTGGCACGTTTTATCATTGGCATTTGCATTGGATTATCAAGTTCACCGTCAGCCGTTTATTCGGCCGAAATTGCGCATCCAACACTTCGTGGCCGGATTTCGGTCATCACATCCGTTACCATTGGACTCGGCATATTACTTATTTATGTAATGGGCTATTTTATACCGGTGAGTAGCGATTGAATTTCTTTTTTGGGCTCGCATTTTAATTACTGATACTCCACCGTGCTTTGTTTTCTTCTTTCCTCTTTTTCTTGCTCCTTTTCTCCGTTAACACTTTCCTTCCTTCCTTCCTGGCTCTTTTTTTCTCTCCTTTTCTCCTCCTCGTCCTTCTCTTTACCTTACCTTCTTTCTTTCTACCTCCCCACCTACCTACCTCTTTTCCCCGTCCCTCTGCCCTTTTCTCTATTCCATCATCCTTTTCCCGCTCAATCTAAACCCAATCTCTTCAAAATTTGTAATTAAAAAACCCATCCGTTTGCGTTTTAATCCAAATTCATATGCATAAAACATCGCATCAAAACATTTCAATGTCCTCCCTACATAAATAATCAAATGCATGTATTCGCAGACAAACTGGCGGTTGGTTAGTGGTATAAGTTGTGCGATCTGTATAGTTGCGCTCATTTTGCTAATACCAATTCCGGAAACTCCAACTTGGCTAGCGAGTAAGGGTCGAACGGCCAAAGCGGAAAAATCATTGCGCATTTTCAAGGGACTACCACGAAAAGGTAAACAACTGCAAACATACAAAACTTTTCCAACCACTAAACGGTTCCATTCCAAAACTGTGCTAAATTTTTAATTTGATGATTTTCACCGCATGTGCAGGTAGTTTTATAAATCCAGAGCTTCAAGGTGAAATTGATATATTGATAATGCACAGTGAACGCCGTCAAACGCTGAAAAAGGAGAGTCTTTTGTCCAATTGCATCAAACCGGAAGTGTATCGTCCAACGTTGATAATCATTGGATTTTTTGCATTTCAACAATTGTCTGGTATTTTTGTGGTTGTGGTGTATGCAGCGAAATTTGCCACCGAAGTCGGTGTCACAATGGATCCATTCTTGTGCGTTGTATACATTGGTGTTGTTCGTGTTGTTGCCGGCACAATAATTGGTTTGCTGTTGGACCATTTGGGCCGACGAACACCAACCATTTACTCATCCATTCTAATGGCGCTTTGCATGTACGGTTTAGTTGCGTGCAAATTTTTCCAACCCACCGAACACTATCAATGGATACCCACACTTCTCATACTCACTTATGTATTCACCAGTACGCTTGGATTGTTAACGGTGAGTTGAATTTGGTTTGAAATTGGATTTCTTGTTTTGTTTTCCGTTAAAGTTTGTTTTCGTTTTATTTTCATGCGAACAAAATTCCCGGAGAGTTTTGCTTCTTAAGAAATTCAACATACTAATCCCCGTTATTTTTTGTTCTTTTAGATTCCATTCGTGATGAATGCCGAAATATTTCCACAAAAATATCGAGGCTTTTGCTCGGGGATCACCATTGCAGCCGCTTATTCGATCTGTTTCATTTGCGTTAAACTTTATCCATGGATGACAACCAATTGGGGCACCGTGAACGTGTGCATGTTCTATGGCACATGCTCATTGCTGAGCATTTTTTATGTACGATTCATTGTGCCCGAAACCAAGGGAAAAACATTAGCCGAAATTGAAAATATGTTTAAATCACATTATGCTGGTAATATTCAGCAAGCTGGATCATTGGCTTAAGAAAATATATGCTACAACGATTATTTTTTTTCTGTACTTGTTTGAAAAGAACCATTCTTCACTCAGGTGATTCTAGATTTACCGAAATCAGTGGTCAGTCAGAATGAGCAATGGTTGGTGAATAGTATTCACTGAATACCAGCGCGAAATTGCTGCACATTCATATTCAATTGCTTCTTAAAAAATCGAATCAGTGATTAATTGTACTCTCAGTAATCAGTAAATATCGATATTGACCTGGTTTTTAATTTTTTTTTTTTTAAATCCAGATTCGATTTTGGATTCTTATAAGAATGTCTTTATGCCGATTTTTTTAAGATTCTTCATTCGATCTGGAATTAAAGAAACTATAAAATCGAGTTGTATACGACTTGCGTGATAACTTCGACTTTTCGTTTGTGTTCATTGTACAGCGTATTCATTGCTAGGGGCTTCTATGTCGGTTTGGCATTTGAATTTTTATTGACGAATTCGCGCTCAGTGCCATGCATTCGCATCGCTGCCATATGATTTCTATGTAAACATTCGCACTCGCATTCGTATAGCAGTCGTATTTCGCTGTTCTCGAACGTTCTCACGAATGCGAGCGAGTGCGAATTTTTACATAGAAATCATACGGCAGCGTTGCGAATGCATGTACAAACACGAATGAACGAACGAATTATGTAGCCACAAGTTCGCTGTCATAGCCGCATTCGTTGCATTCGCAAACATTCGAAATTTTTGTTCTGAAATGCGAATGCATTCGCAGCATTCGCGAGAGATAAATCCCCTTAGATTCGCTGTATACGGGTATGAGAGTCTCATACTATGATACTCATACCGTATGACAAATCCAAATGAAGTTTAAATCAGTACATACAGAGTTCACTACAACTTCAACTGCGATTATATTCGGCAAAATAAATTCTCATAGTACAAGTCGTTTGTTAAGTGTTATGTGGTATGTGCACTGCTTTAGAGTGATATATGTTAAATAGGAAAGCGCACAAATCATGTTAGCGTGATTTGTGTACAACTCGATTTTGTCGTTTGCCGTCCATTTCAATCGGAAGTTTCTTTATTTTCATACTCAAATTATTTATTTAATTTAAAACCGGGCGCCTATTTTCAAGATTGAAATGAAATCAAGATTTTGTAATTCATTTTTAGATGTACTGAGAATACAAACTGTTCTTGATTATTATAAGTAAGTTTATATTTTTTAATATGTATTACGATTTTATCCATTATTGTTTTTTTGATGGAACGAATTTAAATGATATATAGCTGCAGCACACATTTTATGTTATGCGCAAAAAATTGATTGTTGTGGAAAATAAAAAAAAATAAAGTAAAGTTAATTACTGAAACTCTCGTGTTTTTTTCTTTCCAAAACCATTTTTGGTTTTTATGTTGGGTAGAATGCTTCATTCAAAATGAATGGTAATTTAAATTAACAGCAGCTTTACTGTTACTCAAGTTACTGAAACAAACTTAATAGCGAAACGTCATGCCAAATGATAGTTGTATTCGGCTTGCATTAGGAGTATGGGTTGCTGAGTGTTCATGTTTGGCTTCTGTGTGCATCTGTTCGAGTTGAAAAAAATCAAGAATAACACATAGATCCATGTAAATGAATTCAACTCGAACTCTCTCTCTCTCTCTGAGCTCTGAAACAAACAGAGAGTGCTAATTCGTTGCTGAGCAGGCATTAGCTGAGCTGAATTTATTGACTCAGGCACCTGAAGCGTTATTTCAACGCATTTACGCTGCAAAATTTTCATTATTCGAAAATATAACCCTTAATTAAATTGAGAAAGATCGTAGATCATTGCAAGCAATGACAATTTCAAACTGTGAATGCCGTAGAATAACACTTCAGGCGCCTGAATCAGCAAATGCAGCGAAATAGCACTCTCTGGAAACAAACAATATTTCTCCTTTTCTTTTATATACAAACAATTTTAAAATAAAAAGAGAAAGAGAAAAATGCAATTTTATTACCGTAATGGTTCAAAATATATAGTGTACCATACCATTGAAATAATATTTTCAATTCGTTTCATGTTGTTAAATTACTGCATACCGTTGAATGCAATAGCGAAACGAGAAGCGAATCAAATTCGCTTTAACATTCATTCGCTTTGGATATTTATGAATATAAATTCTTATGTTTACATTGGCTAAACTTTATATTGAATTAAATCGTTCACCGATTAACGTTCAATTTAAAGTTCTTGTTTAGATTTGATTGGCTTTTCTTACTGCATTCCAGTGGGCATTCGTTATAAATAATGAAAAAAACTTTAGTTCTTATTTGTGCATGGCTCGTTGTTGTCAACACTTTTACACCCGAAGAGAAGTATGCTTGGGTTAATTATAAGGTATAAAAATGTTCGAGTGATGCGCATTGTTATCTAATTGTTCGAAAACACATTTTGTCTATGCAAAATATACGAATCAAACTGTTTGTTGTAATTCGTACACTCTATTTTAGGCGTTGTATAACAAAGTATATGAAGACAAAGACGAAGATTTAATGCATTTGAGTATTTTCGTGAGGAGCCGAAATCTGATCAATATGCACAATAGGCTATTCAAAGAGGGTATTGTTCCATATAAAATGGCCTTGAATAAATTCTCTGATCTGACGAATACCGAATTTGAAAAAAAGACTAGTCCTCAGAACCAAGAACCAACAAACCCTTCAGATGGAACATGGCCTGATACACCCGTTCCGAACGAAAAGCCGGCGAGTCCAATTGAAATAACACCGATTGATGAACCCGTTGAACCTCCTTCAGTCGGTATACCAGCCGATTGAGCAGTCGGTGCAGCAGTCGTTGAAGCAGAAGAAGGAAGACCTCCTAGCGCTGGATACTAGTTTTCCCCGTGTTTTTTTGGCAACTCCATTCATGCACAACTCATTCAGCTCCTATTCATTAATATGCAATAATTAAAATAGTAACAGCTGTCAGCTGTAAGAAAGCAATATTTGCTTTCCTAAACTTGGTCATCGACGTGATTAGTTGAACTAAATAAAAATGGAGATGTCACCGAAAAGCAAGGGAAAGCATCAATATCAAGTATTAGGGCGCTTTATGTATTTGAAAATGTGATTAAGATTTAACCAAGTTTTAATCTTATGAAACGAAAACAAATAAAAATTCCAACCTTCTCAAGACGAACTTTTCCCCACATGTCACACACAAATTATGTGTTCTAATTCCCTTTAATATCCCCCCGAAACCATTTTTATATTATCAAATATAGTATAGTGTTCATGATCACCTTGGCCAAAGAGCTTAAACTTTACAAGTTGAAATCTTTACCTTCGATTATCGTATATTTCAACGGGTGAGGTGAATTCAAGGTGGAAATTTATCCCTCATCAAAAACTACGTAGATATAAAGTTGTCAATAATGTTCATAGGGTGGTTTGTCTATCACCTATGAACAATTTTTTAAGTGAAGTACGATCATTTAAATGGCTGCTTACAAAAACATCTAAAAATAAAACAAAATCGCCTAAAAAAAATGACGATTTCGTCTAAAGGAAATGGTCTCTTTTTTTAACAAATTCGTCTAAAATCATTTTTATTTTAAATGACAAAATCATCTAAAAATGTGACAATTTTTTTCTTAACAAAATCGGGTTTTAAAATAACAAAATCATCTAAATACGATTTTTCTGGCAAAATTGACAAAAACGTATAAAACCCTCCAAAAACGTCTATTAACAAAATGTTTATTTAAAATGACAATATAATCTAAAACACTCTCAAAAATCAAAAATTCATATGATATTTTCATGCTGAAAAAATCGCCCGAAATATGCCAACAGTGGTTTGCAAATGAAAAAATACTCTCCGGATTGGAAAGCCATCTTCAGTGTATGTCTTATCAAATTCATCGGGTATGGTTTTGATCATATCACTTTTTGGAATCAAACTAAGCTCATATGCAATGTGTTGTGAAAGGAAAAATAAAAATAATCGAATGAAAAAAAAAAATTCGGCAAAATGTGTGATTCTTAAAGTAAAAAATAAAGAAGATATTGAAAAAATTGGGATTTTAGATTATTATTTTGTCATTTCAAATAAACTATTGTTCATAGTCGTTTTTGGCATATTTCAAGCGATTTTTTCAGCATGAAAATATCATATGAATTTGTAATTTTTGAGAGTGTTTTAGATGATATTGTCACTTTAAATAAACATTTTGTCCATAGATGTTTTTGGAGTCTTTTAGATGATTTTGTCATTTTTTCTAGAAAATGTGTATTTAGGCGATTTTGTCATTTTAAACAAACATTTTGTTAATAGACGTTTTTGGAGGGTTTTAGGCGTTTTTGTCAATTTTGTCAGAAAACTCGTATTTAGACGGTTTTGTTATTTTAAAACCCGATTTTGTTAAGAAAAAAATTGTCACATTTTTGGATGATTTTGTCATTTTAAAAAAATTATTTTAGACGAATTTGTTAAAAAAAGGGACCATTTCCTTTAGACGAAATCTTCATTTTTTTTAGACGATTTTGTTTTATTTTTAGACGTTTTTGTATTTAACCCATTTAAATGTTTTCTTCAATTGAAGGAAATTCGAAATTTTCACATACAAATCCAGATATAACACTCAAGTGATGGGAAACATAGCGTTCTGTTGTTCCTAAGTCCCTATCATTTTGATAAAATAATAGGGTAATTTGCCCTTCATATAAGAAGGGAATGCATATATATGCAGGTTTGTCATGGCGTTGAAATGTTTTTTTTTTCACCTGTGCATGCACATTACACATTGCGCAGTGCGCACACAATATAAAGTGAAAATAATGGGTTTTCCGTGACGAATTCCAGTCTCAAAACATCGTCAATCACGATAAAATTTCAAATATGCGATTAATAATCAGCTTCATTTGAAAAAAAAAAATGAAAAATAATTATTCTAAAATCAGGTTTTTGATGCATTGCATGTGCGTGCCTGCGAATTGGGAAAGAGGGTGTGAACAGTACTTAGCGCAAATTAAAAATCGAACGTATTCATTGATGCATCGCAATAATTGGAATGGATCTCGCTCTGAATCGAATCGAATTGAACCAAATTCAATTAAATCAGGTTAAATCCAAATTCCTAACACAGAACGGTTAAACAATACGTTTTTAACCAATTCACTTCACACGTTTGTAAAATGTAGAAACTGAATTGGCATCAAATTTGACCGTTCGGTCGTATCAACTCATCTATATGAATGTTGTATGAAAAAAATGTTGTTGTGTTTCTGTGATAATTGTTTGGAAAAATCGATCTTTTTTTCGCCATTTCGACTTTTGTTCATTCAACACATCTTTTTTCCTTGTTATTTTCGTTCCCTTCAAAACTAAAATTTGGTTTTTGATTCGGAAAAATTCTTAACTCGGTCAAGTTCATTTTATTGATGGACACTATCAATTATGTATTTGTTGTACAATCAAAATAAAGGGAAGAAAATCAACCGAATTACGCCTCATTTGAGTGGTTTTTTTTTTGTTATTTCAGGGTAATTCGTTCTTTCTTAGAACAATTTTGAAATTATTTTTTTTCTTCCTTTTTAATGTCAACTAATTGAGTTTTCGTCGAATTTGTCAAATTTGTCGAGTTGAGTGTGTCATTTCATCCATTTCGAAGAGTAAAGTTGGCCTTTTTGACCACTTTGAGTGAAATAGTGACTAAAAAGTCTCGTACAAATACGCAGAGAGCAAACAATGACTGCGGTTTTAATAAGAAAACCTTTATCTAGATCAGAACTCCCAAAAATAATATAAAACTCTTAAGAAAAAACCGGAAATGAATAAAACGAACGAGTAAAATTGAGTCTCCAACGAAAAAAAAAACCAATTACATATTCAAAACTTGGCGAACAGTGGTTAAATTTCACAATAGTGTCCCACATTGAACGTGAAACTTTTCATGCTGAACTTGGTAAAGCTTCATCGAGATGGCGCCACATTCATCGTCATCGCGAAAGCAATATGTATTCAAGTACTTCGTTTATACCGCAAAATCCGCACACTGAAATGTCAACGATTTGACTGAGCAAATGTCAAGTGTGACAATTGTCGGTAGAACATTCAAAAACCCAATTTTTCTAGTAAACACATGTGCAAGTGACCAGAATCAGTTTGATTGACTATCGGAATTTTGAGTGTAACGACGGATTGTTTTTCAAAAAAAAAATCTCCCAACGAATTGGATGCATTGAACGCGCGTGAGCAACAACAAAACCATAAAACAAACTGGTGTTGCGGAATTGAGTTTAGCAGAGCAGCAGTTGAAGAAGGAAAAAAGAGAATCTCACGCAAGCAGAGTTCTAAATGGAAAATATGCCAGAAGCGCCGACACACATGCTCAGAACCAAATAGCGAACAATACACAACACACAAAAATTGATGTCAAAACGGTGACTTGGCTGTGTTTGGCTGTCTTGCTCTGTGGCTGTGGCTCGGTGTGTACGGGACGAAATATCAACAAAACAGAATCGAATGTGCGTTCCGTGAAGGAGGTTTGTTTCGATTTGCTTTATTTTCCCGTGGTGTGAGCGCGCTCTCTGTGTGTTTGGTGTGTCTCCGTACACACTAAAACTCTAAACACTTTTCGCAATTAAATCGAAAAAAAAAGAAATTCCTTCGACGAAAAGAAGAAAAATCTCTGTCGCTATTTCACTGTGTTTTCCACTCACATCTGTGTGTGTGTGTGTGTATCGGTGAGAGTTGAATACTCTTCCCCCGCCATCCAATCAATTTCATGAGCAAAACGAAAATATCAACAACATTTCATTCACAAAATCTGTTTTGGTGGTCGAACAGCCTTAACGCTCCAGCCGAAATTTAATGGTTTCATTCGATACGATAGTGGAAAACGTAGTGTAACGTAAAATCGAAAACAAACACAAGTGTGAATGTGAATGTGTGTATGTGTGACGAAAATAGGAGGCAACCCTCGGAATGTGCAACAGAATTATTTTGATTTTTTGTCGCTGATTAACATTTCGTTTTGATAAATTGAAAAACACCAATCAATGGAATTGAATTATTGTGATTGAACGTAGTGTGCATAAAATTGTTGACCGAAAAACTAAATCAAAAACGAAAACAATTCCGACCGACATTTGAGATATTAAATTTTATCAATCATATCGAAATTGCATTCAATTGCGAGTGTCAGTGTGTGTATAATTTCAATCGGATAAATTGTGATTTTGAGAACAACAAAAAACGGAAGAGAGAGAGAGAGAGAGAGAACGATAGATAGAGTGAGAGCAGCAACATTTGAATCACGCCAACAATAACAACAAATCATGAGTGAAAACATTTTCCGACACACAAATTAATAAATCAAAGTGCATTTCCGCCGCCACCACCGCCGCCGCTACCGCTGCAGCATCCGATGAGCGCGTTTTTTTCCATCTTTTCTTCAATGAAATACATTTTCACCGTCAGTTGAATTAAAAAGAACAATTTTCGCGGTGGGACAGAAAAAAAAATCCACACTTGCGCGCATTAAACAGCCCACAATTGTCGGTCTGTGCAAAAATTGTGCGGCATTTTTATTAGAATTGTCGAATTGAATTTGATTCCAAGTGGATTCTTGTTGTCGGCTGCTATTATTCGTGGTGGTTGCTGCTGTTGGATTTTACCAAGTCGTCTATTGAAAAAATTGACGTCGGCCGAAAAATTTGCACGAGATCGAAAAGCAAAACACCCGAGAAAACCAGACAGGCTATTATTTGTTGTTGTTTTTTTCTCGCTTCGCTCCTATTGCGTTTGCGACCGTACGGGATCGGTGTCTGTCTGTGTGCTCTTTGTATTTACATTGTGCAATATGCACACTGCAGTGGAACTGGTTGCTTTTTTTCCCATTTCTCTCTGTTGCATCGCATAAGTATGCGTACGCACGTGTAGAGCAAAAAAAAGGCTCTTAATGCGAGACTGTCTCTTCTGTTGTGTGTGTTCGTGTGTTGTAAAAAAAAAACAACAGCCGTTTTCGGTTGTTCGCGTTCGGTCAGTCGGTTTATTTATCGAAATCATTGCATTTCGATCGATTAAACGAAATACTTGAAAGTGGCTTTTTCTCACCCAATATCCTTCTAGAGACGAACAACAATTGAGTAAACAGAGTAGAAAACAATTTGTAAAAAGGACATTGGAATTTCGGAAAAAAACCGGAAAAAAGGGTGAAACTGAAGAAAAATACTATTTCCAATCAGCGAATTTACCTACGTTTGATGAGACTGCAAATAATTCTGGTGTAATTCATAGGAATAATAAATGAATGAATGAGTAAACTCAGAGAGAAATACGGTGCAGAACAAGTCGAGTGTGAAAAAATACAGTCAAACCTGGATCTTAGTTTAAAGCCATAAAAAATTGACATTAAAAACCCGAAGTGAAAAGAAAATTCTCAGAAGAAAATTTGTTGATTTTTCTTCTTCATTTTCCATTAAAATTTGAAGTAAAAAAAAACGTTCAGTAGTTGGACAAATGCATATGGTATCGGTGTTGATGTAATGCCGCATAAAAAGTGCAAAATAGCGTTTTGACGGTTGACACGAAACCCTTTGGTGCGCATCACTCGGACTGCTTTTACAGCAACAAATCCGTGCAAAACCCACTGAATAACATCAAAAATATACAATAAATTTTCAGACAGCTTAAACACAAATGGTTAACAATATTTTCAGTTGAACAACATTGAATTGATACAAATAAAACCCAAAATTTATCGACTCTTCAAAAGGTTTGTGAACTCTGAGCAGAAAAATAAAATCAAAAACTAATAAAAAAAAACTAAACGCTGATGCTTTTGTGATGAACACTTTTAAAACGAGTGTGTAGTTAGACCCCGAAAATATGGAATTTTTGACAGAAAAATCAAATTGAAATTAAAATTGAAATCGAAATCGAAACTGAAGTTGAAGCAAAAATTGAAACGAGGAACAATTGAAAACGATTGAACGAAAGAACGATAAATTTAACAATAGACAACCAAACAACCAACAAGAACAGTAACAACATTGGAACACAATATACGACCGGCCAACAGCGACTCACAACCAACAAAATGTCAAACGATGCGAATATAATGCTCTTTCCGAAAATCACGGAATGCTCATATGTTTCGTGCTATTGGTAAGTGAACCCCATTTTATATTTCAACTCTTTTTTCGTTTTAATTTCCGGTTTTTGGAGCAGACCAATTTCGATTTGAACTGAAACAACAGAAGTAAAATCAAAAATATACACACAAACAAGTCGAGAAAAAAAGAACAACAATAAATCCAAAACAAAAACATAAAAAGAAACAAATGGCGTGTGTGTCGCATGTGGAATGCAAATTGCATTTTTTGTTCGAGTTATGAATCAAAATTTGAAATGCATGGAGTTTGGTTGAATAAATTGTGTTGCCCGAACCCCTTACCACTTACCACTGGTTAGCATTTGATTGAACAACAACAAGCACAAGTGTTGCTTACAAAATACATTCGCTGCATACTCATAGGTGTGCATGTTTATTTTCGCTTTTATTCTATCTTTCTTTCTTTCTCGTTTGCAAAAGAAGAACTTTTCTCTCCTTCTCTCCCTTCGCTTTTCGGTCGAAACGCATTATTCTTGCATTCTAATTAATGTTTATTTCATTTGAATTTTTTTTCGAAAAGCGCAAATATTTTTATTTATAGAGAGAGAGAGAGAGAGAGAGAGAGGGGGGGGAACCAAAGTATACACAGTTTAACACCAGTGTTTGCAAAGAGAGCGTCAGCAGATGATGAACTTTCGTATGAGCGACTAGCAAAAGCGCATCTCACACCAAAAACGATTCGACCTCTTTGTTGTTGGTATTCAAAATGAAGACACGGAATCACACCATGATCTAGATTGTAAACATACACGGGCAACAACGAATCCGCTTCCGTTCTCAATTGAATCATTGCGAAGCTTTCCGTGTTGCTGCCGTTTTTTTTTCGCTTCCGCGTTCTCCGTCTTCTTTCTTCCCTCCTTTCTCCTTCGCTCTCTTGCTCTGTCTCTATCTCGCTTTCGCTCGTTTGCTCCCCCTCTCTCACCCTATCCCAATCTTTCCGCGCGCTCTGGACATGGATCTCTCTTGCCCTCTCTCCATTTCTGGTTCTCACTCACACACAAATATGACATGCAAAACACAACTTGACGCGGGAAAAATGGTTGATTGCAATAAAAATGCAAACGGCGAACCGAAAAAAGTGACGCACCATTGAAAAACTTGTCGAGAAAATGAACAACAAATTGTTTTATTCATAATAAAATATTTTCGGTGAAATATAACGATTAGCTGTGGTTGCTCTATTTTGTAGCTAGGGAATTTCGTGACATCAAACCGATTATTTTATAGTCCATTGTCCTCTTTGGCGAATTTTTTTCATTACGTTCTTTGGTCATGCTCGACAAAAAGGAAAAAAAAAACACATAAACACAGCATAGATTGAATGCAAAGTGCACGAACAAAACGCGGTATGAATTTTTAAGCACTTGAATCCAACCAAATCCAAATCAGTAGAGGAAATGTGGTTTGTTCCGGCCAAACAAGGAAGAAAAAAACAACAAAATCGGTCGAATTTGTCCAACCAAATGCATATTTGTTCAATTAAATTTATCGAACCGAGATAATAATCCGATGGCTATTGGCCATATCACAATTTTCATCCATCGTCGAAACCAAATCGGCTCGCTGATCGGATTGGATTTTACGTGCATCATCGCACACACCACAAATGTCATAATAAAATGATGGTCAATTTTTCTATAACATTGAATCGCATTAATCAAAATATCATTTGTAACCGCTATTTGGCCCAGAGCTACCACCACCATCACTAAACTTGTGCATGGGAATGATACAATCTGTCCTGTCGTACTCATCCCACTGTGCGCTCCTCCCTCGCATCTTATAATTGTGCGCCAACCGCATTCTCTTTTCACTCGAAATCCCATAAATCATACCCATGGATTATTATTAATTATTTCAATGGAAGCACTTTTTTGGGGACCGAACAACGAAACCGCACGTATTTTGAAACCATTTCTATGCAGCAAAACTGGACATATTTTGGCATTCGATGTTTTTCCAAATACACGAGTATATAGTCAACGAGTCGATATGACCCAAAAGTGGTGCGACGCAACAATTTGCAATGGCATGATTGACAATGTGAATTGATGAAATAGACAGTGGGGGAGAGAAAATTGAGTGGAAATTGATTGCAAAAGAAAAGCGGCGGTAATTTGTTGGTTGAAATGGAGCAGGCGACTGGAGAGAGAAAAAGAGGCAAAAGAATTCGATTGTGTATTGTTGAAGAGACTCGCGCGTGCCTAAGGTGCATGATCGTGTTGGCTGGCATTTGGCACATGACACAATTGTGTTGCTAGGAAATGACGGTACACAATAATTAATGAAGTGTTTTTCAATCGAAAAATGCAATGTTGCCTGGTCGATGCTTTTAATTGTTGGCTACTTATTGTAACCTCTTAGCAAGATTCTACCATTTTAATTGATTGATCACATTAGTATATACTCTAGATGGATTTTTCTGGCTGCTTTTTCCATTTTCATCATCAAATTCGAGCAAAACATAAGCACGGGACATGGTGTGAACAATGGACGACAACGACTACGACGAAATGGTTGTGCTTTTTGTCGTATCGATGATTTATTACACCGACCCGGGCAGCCATGCCATTGTAATACTATAGCACTATGCCAACCCCCCCTCCCCTCCGTATTCAGTACTAATGTGGTATGGACTATGGAGTGTTTGGGGCCATCAAGAAACAAACGAAACTCTTGGATTCGCATTTTTATTACATTTTCATGTTTCTGGACATGGATCGAACACACAGACCGATCAGGTTCGGTTGATTTTTATTATTTCGATGTAATAACACATAATTAACAGTCGTAATTAATTTTGTTCACGTTTTTTACATTCTCACATTATGTTCGATTTCGTATCGCTTCATTTTCTTCTCGCCCTCGCGTCTCGCGACTCTTTTTCTTTCTCTTTCGCTCTCACTCTTCCTCGCATGCTCTTTCTCTAACTTTTGTGCTTTTTCTCTCTCTCTCTCGCTCTATCTCTCTCATGCTTCTTCTCGCTGTATTTGCTCTCGTTCGTTCGCTCGCTCGCTCGCTCGCTCATGGCTGCTCGACTACTCAAGGATGCAAGCAAAGTGGCAAACGGAAAATCGAAAACAACAAAAGAAAGATAGAGAGAGATGGAGTTGGGAATTGAGACTTTAATTGCTTTTTTCTCAATGGTTAGTTTTAGTGTAAATCAAGGTTTTCGAAGCGCATTTTCACAAATCGTCAATTGCGTTTCACAATTTATCGTTTCTATTGATTATGTCGTTTTTCATAAACTCAAGTGGATTTTTTCCTCTCTCTCTTAGCTCTTTGCACACCTCAAACCTCTGTCACATCATCACCACCACATCGCTTCTGCCACCACCACTATCATCATCACCGCCATCATCTTGAAATTCTGTAATTTTGACGCAAACAATTGTGCTATGCATCCAATTGCGTTGAACATAAAAAAGCAATCGATTGGCAAATGAGACGGAATTGAGAATGGAGAATTGAAGCGAATTTGATTTTGTACACACTGTGTACGTACACCAACCATATTCTTGATGATTATGCTGATCAAAATAGTTTCAATTTTTTGCAAAATGACAATACGACGCCTCCTACTACGCAGTCATCGGTTTTTTGTTGTTGTGAAATTTCACAACGGACTTCCAGAGACTAAATGGAGAAGAAATACTAGGGAAAAAAAAACTTTTTATTTTTTCTAAATTTGGAATTGAGTCGCTTCGAAAAAAAGTCGCGTTCATTCAAGAAAAAGCGCGAAGAAATGAATTTTTGCAAAAATCCTTCTTTTCAACGAATTTCTCTTGGTTTTCGAAGAAAATAAAGGAATTCTCGGCAGACTTGAATATTTTGAGTTGCCAGACAAATTGAATTTCTTATGTTGTTAATCCCGCTGAACAAGTATGTTGTACGAAAATGGGGACGGGGAAAGTGTATAAATCGTTTGCTGTATGAAAATCTTGATGAATTGGCTCTCATAATTTGGTCAATTTTTCTTCTTCCATTTTCGTTGTGAAGAAAATGACAAAACTTGCATTTGAACGGTAAAAGCGGCTTAGCGCATGGAAGTAAACAATGGCATAAAAACCATCGCATTACGTCAGTTTGTGATGACAAATGGCCACATTTTGAGCATTTTCTTGGCCCAAAATTCGTTGCTTGCATGCCCGTTTGTCGTTGATGGCATTGTTGTGTGTGCGTTTGTATGGCGCGAAATACCACAAACGCGCCACGCCATCGTGTGTAATTGATGGCATGAAATTAAATTAAATTCACATGTAAAAACGCAAAGTGTACGCATAATAAACATGAACGAAAGAGGCACTCACTCATACACATTCTTATGACATAATCTTTGGTCCAAAACTGTGGTCGCACCACCACCCAAAATGCAGCGATGTGGCGTCATCCGTTGATGTTTCGGTTGTTTTCGCACAAACTATCATTCTCTCACTCGTTCTCTTTAGCTCTCTCACTCTACTTCACTCTCGCTCTCTCTCTCTCTCGCTTTGAATCCAGAGTAAACGGAATTGATTGTAAACGGGCTTAGTCAGTTCCAAATTAAGTGCGATTGAAGTAACTGTCAACCAATTGATAAATGAATCAATTTCGTTTTTTTCCCCCATGTCATCCATCTTGACATCCATTACCCAGTTCTCTGTTACTTAACCTCTGGCATCCTTTTTTACAAGTTGCAACCCCGAAAAAAGCACAATTTTCAGTGATTTTGCTTTATTAATCATGGGGCTAGGAAAATAGAAGCGAACAAAAAACACGCATGCCAACAATCAACAAAATTTTTCTTCACAAATGACCAAAAATAAATGTTGTTGTTTTTGTTCGCATTGCAATGATTCGCAAAAAGAAAATAATACGCGTTCACCCTATAATACCGTGTTGATTTCTAGTTAAGCTCTTGTTTTGAGTCACTTAAATCGATGATCTGTTTTCGAAAAGAAAATTATCGAAAGGCAAGTTTTCTATTGGAATGTGAAGAACGAACAACAAATAGGCAACAAAGAAAAAAACAACAACGTGATCGAATGAATAATGAATTTCTATGTTTGGCCTCTCTCTCTCTCTCTCTGCACAATGGAATGAGCGATTGAATGGAATCGTTTCAAGAAAATGGTATATCATCATCAATTTTAAAATTCGTGCATTGAACAACCGTACCAAGAATGGGGGAAAAAAATCAACAACCCATACCAAATGGATTTCGCTCGAAAGGAGTTCACTCCAATGGTGAAGCAATACGTGATCCACTTTTTCCTTCTCCATTCAAACATGAACTGGAAAAAGAATGACAGAAAAAAGTCGGAAGCAAATCAAAACAGCAGCAGCCAGCAGCAACAACAAACTGATATGGTTATCATGGAAAATATTGGAATCGATTTGAAAGTGGCAGGCGAAAACATGTTTGTGTCGACCCAAAAAAATAACAAACGATATGCGCTCGTTGTGTCCGCGCTCGCGAGGAGCATTTATTTATATCATCTTATGCTCAAACTCATCGTTCTCTTATCAACTGCTTCATTCACCATCACCCTATCTTCTTATTCTACATCACCTTTCACCGCCAACTCATCGAAGGCGTCTCCTCCATTCGATCATTGTCAAATTTTATCAAAGAACCCCGCGATGAAGTGCATTTTAAAAATCACTTCCGAAGCCTTTGTGCTCATTACTGGAACACAATTTTTTCCACTGGCTGCTGATTTTCATCCAATTCAATCCCGCGGAATCGATGACATGAAATCGATTTCATGTCACCCGTCGAATATGACAAAGTTTCTACGATCAAAATTCAATATTTCGCCATAAAACAATTTGCAATTCATTTTTCCATAACTCCCCGATCTTTGCTTTTATTTTGCCCAAATTCAACGACGACAGCAGGAGAATGAGAAACATACGCTGAATGAACACAAAACGCAATTTATCACGCAATTGAATTGACAAAGTTTTGCACATAAATGCCAAACTTTTCGATAAAGTCCATTAGTTTTTCCGTTCAATAACTTGTCTATGCCATTCAATTATTTAAAAAGCGTTGCACAGTGTTGCACACCACCAAACAAATCTGCACATATTTGACAGAAAATTATGTCGGCTTTCGGTTGCTGTTGTTTGTGATTAGCGAAAACAAGCAGCAAATCGAATAAATAATTGCATTTCACTTTAGTTATGGCCAAGTTTATCTTCTTTCGTCTCTTCTCGATGGCGATGATATCGATTGACTGAGACACGTAATTCAGTTTAAATGCAATTGATAAGCATTCAAGTGATGAAATCATGCTCTTTGTTTTAATAAAGAAGAAGAAGAATTCTATTGACTAGATCGAGAGGAGAGTAAGTTCATCTGACTTTGTTACGAAAGAGGAGAGTAAGTTTCTTTCGACTCAAAAATGGTTAAAGGCGAGTATGTTCATTTTTAACGGTTTTCCGCGGTTTCCGCGGAACTGATAAGAGATAACAACTTGGTGTCTTCGGCAAAGTTGTAGCACTTAAGGTCTCCTATAACATTGCTGAAGTCAATTATCTCTTATGTCTTATCAGTTCCGCGAAAAGCGCGAAAAATGATAAGAAAAAAAAGTTCTATATAAAATTTGCTTTTTTATGTGCGCGATTTGCGCGCAACTGATAAGAGATAAGAGATAGATGTGATCAGCAATGTTATAGAAGACCTCGAGTACTACAACTTTGCCGAAGACACCATGTTGTTATCTTTTATCAGTTCCGCGGAAACCGTGAAAAACCGCGGAGGCTAGACGGGATGCCAACATACTTCCTTTTAACGCAGATAGAATCAACAGAAATCATACTCTCCTCTTTCAAAATATATTCGAATTTTTTCACATACTCTCCTCCCGATCTAGTCAATAGAATTGACATCATATCAGTTGTCTTTCGACACTCACTTCAAAAATTTCAGCTCATAACATGCTTTGAAAAATGCACAACCCCTGCACCACACTAACAAAACAAAGTAAAACACGAATTTGCGATGAGCGCATTCAGTGAAGTTCATTTCAATTCTTTACGTCGTTAGACGCACTCATGTACGCGACAAATTGAACGCATCAACAATGTTCCGTAATTAAAGAAACATTTTTTACTTATAAAATTGATGTTTATCACGTGCTACGCTCTCACAAAAATCAATTTTGCACATTCGTGACATTTTTATTCTTTTTGTCTACTTTATTAACAAATATAAAAAAGATTCAATAATACATTGAACGATCTGTGTCACAACTTTTGTCACTTGTCTCGTAGCGCTAGAAGTGAGCTGTCAGACGCTTAGATGCAGGACCTTCGGAAAAATGTTGGCCGATTTAAAAGGATTCATGAAGATTCGAATAGATAAGGCTTATTCAACGGGTTGCCATCCCCCAATATCCTATGTCATTAGAAATATTTGTTGCAAAATTGTATGGTTTGGCATTGTATTTGGGATGTGAGAACTTTTTAAACCGATTAGTAATAGTTTTCTATTGAAAATTCGTACACTCTTGCCAAAATCCATAAACAAATGGAATTAAATTAATGAGTTAGGTAGAGAGTCAGAAGATATAGGATATAGAAAGCATCAAAGGCGATATAAATACAAAATATGGAGTTAGATTCACGACAGAGATTATCATGATTCATGAAATAGAGCATAAATGGAAGCAGAAAGTATGAGCCAGAGTAGGTAAGACATAGAAAGAGCAAGGGAGTAAGCGAGTGATGGAGTTCATCACTGATCGGGCCGAACGAATGTAGTCATTCTAAAAAGAAACGAGACACGGGAAATCGACGAGAAACCAAACGTAGAAGCCGAAGAAAAAGAAACGAAAAAGGCGGGAAATCAAAGAGAAAATTGCGCAAAAATGTTGAGAGCAATATGTGTGAGTATTACGCTTATGAATGGATGGGTAGATGTGTAACAGGTGCTTTGTTGGCGCGTCAATGGTGAATGGGTCGGAGTGCTAGCATGCAGCAACTGAACCACAAAATATCAATAATAAGCAACATCAAATGTTAGCGCATAAATGGAATCGAGAGCCATGGAGTGGGTGGGAAAACGAGCAAAATTGACGATGAAATGGCCACCAATAAGCATACATACGTTTTAACATTGCACACAAAACTTGGGTAGCAGACACAGAAAAGGTCACATTGATGAATGGGACACGAACGAAATTTTGTGTTTTTTTTACAAGAACATTCATCGAAGAAATGTATCGCAACGAGGATAGTGTGCTGTCGACTCCAAAAAACACACACACACCGACTGAGTCTTTATGTTGTTGCTTTAGTGAAACAGCTTTAAATTGGTATCGTCCGCTTCTCTCTCTCTCTCTCTCTCTCTCTCTCTCTCTCTCTCTCTCTCTCTGTCTGTCTTCATTGACACACACACTTTCCAGCGCAAATGCCAATTTAGTACGGTTCTATGTTATGTCTCGTGCTTTTGTTGTGTGTGTGAATTCTTTTTATTGGATGTGTGCCGACTTATGTCGTGTAACTGGCAATCTTTAAGCATACAAACAACACCACCACCAATCCCTTCATCGACCTGGCTCTCTATCTCTGCAAAACTTTCAATCGTTATTGTAACAGAGTGCTTTGTGTACGGTGTGCACATTCCGTTCTCCTAACCGTATACGAAGATAAGGAGTTTCCCAGCTCCAAATCGTTCTGGCGAAAAATGTGAAACTAACACGAACATAATCCACCCACCGTCCAACCGAACCGGCTGAACTTTACAACGCCAAAATAAAGGGAATTTTTTTTCTCTATGTATGTGCATTGTTTATTTTCGTGAGCTTGCAGTGTATTCAATTTGCAGGTATCGTGATTGCTCGAATGAGTTGGCCACCGTCATCGTTCGTCCATTCATCGTTTATTGATTGGTAAAACGGCATATGTGCCGTTTCTCATCTATTTCGCATTTATGTTTCATTTCCATTCACGCATCTTCTGTTGTTTGGCGCCCCGCACGGCTCTCGCAATGTTATTGAATTGCTTTCGTTATGTCACAAACCTATTCACTTTGGAGTGTAAGTTTTCTTCGATTTTCTCTCTTTCTCGTTATTCCATTCTCATTCTTGTGCGCTTGTTGCGCCGCATCTGATATTGCAAATCAATTTATATCAATCGTAACGTTCAACATAAATTTCGATACTATAGTTTCTTCTGACAATCAGAAGAAGAAGACAACTATTCCGGTCGTACATGGATTATGCGAAGACAATTTTAAGCGTATAATTTTTGCTGTTGTGATTTTTCTGCGAATTTTCTTCTCTTTTTCTGAGATTTATTCTACTCACATTTGTCGACGAAAAAGACAGAAATGTGTTGTCAAAAGAATCCGAACTATACCGAATAACGAATTCCATGTCGAAAAGAAGAGACTTTTCCGAGAATCGAATCCGAAAGGAGTGTGTGTTCGCTTGAATGGTTTCTTGAAACGAAACTCGCAATTCTCGTTCACAAAAGCAGAAGCCACACTAAACGCTTTCTGTTCAGCAACCGATCGAAATGATTGCATTATTGAATCCGTGCGCTGTTTGCGCTGCCCATTGATGAATACGGTTTTAATCAAAATGATGAGTGCACAACCGTCATTGATTAAAGAGAATAAGGTTGTTTCGATGTGAGTGAAAGAGTGAGAGAGCGAGCGAAAGAGGGAAAAAGAGAAAGAAAAAGAAAGAAAAGCGAAGGAAAGCGGGAGAAAGAGAGCAAAGGAACAAAATACAGCTTAGTGGTGATAGTCTCAATCGTTTTCGCTTGTGATTGATGCGCTTTCGTATGCTACGTCGTACATCGGGTCGCCAAATCCATCGTTCTAAATGCCAGAGCTGCGTGTACAAATCGCGTCGTCATTGTTTAACGACGACGGCAATGGCAGTATGGGCGACAGCAAATACCATTCCATCAAAGTGCTTTCTCTTCAATGCGCTACGATTTACGCTTTAGCCGACAGCTTGACAAACAAACTTTTCGAAATGTTTGTGCGTTGATTTTCGAAATCAGCGACACTTACTACAGAGTGAGACACAGAGAAAATGCGTGCAATCAAGTCACGATTTTCTTGTGACTCAATCTCTTTTTCTTTCTCACGTATTTTGTCGCTGTTGTCTCCCTCTTTGTTTCTCTACTTAAATGCACAAACAGCGGAGATTACTTCGCTCTCTCTCACACTCTCTATTTCTCTCTATCTCTTTCACTCTATTTTTATTTCATCTCTGCATGCACGAACAAGTTAATGCATTCGAACACTAAGACTCTAATCACAACAAGTGTGATTTGAATATCTGAAATAAATGCTTGGCAAACGTTTTGAGAATGGCAATAAAACAAAATTTTGGCGCACGAAAAGAAAAAGACTCGCGTCGCGCGCTTCAAACGTGCATGAATCATGTGCATGGTGTTTCTATCTTTTGGGACCACTGACCCACCGAAAAATAAGTCTCTTTCGGTGAACGACAGAAAATTACTAACAAGCAAAAAATGCCGACGAATGAGCAAAAAATAAACCGTTTGTAAAGATTAGATATGGAATGTGAATGGATTGGTTAACGAAGCGGACAAGATGACATTTTCGTCAAAAGCCATTTTCATTCATTTGCATTCATTTCGGGTGGCGCTGAAACTATGGAAAACGTAATTGAAAACTTGGGCAAACGATAAATACATAGTACAAAATAAATTAATTCATGAAATCAGAACGAGAGACACAGAGGCAGCTAGAGTGATAGGGAGACAGTGAGAGTGTGTGAGAGAGAGAGAGAATGGAGAGATCAAGGGATATACCGTCGACAAATTAAATTGAATTCCATTGAGCGTGTCCTTTTCGATCAACAACAACAACTCTCGGCAGCGCCAACAATTTGATACAAAAATAATGAACGATACAACCAAATGCGGAAATAAAATGATCGATGAAATTGAAAGCAACGAGCTCGACGTGCATCGCACACAATCAAATTAAAATGAGAAGAAGAAGAAGAAGAAGAAAAAAGCACAACTGTCAAATGAAGACACGCTTTTCATTCTACTTCCGTCTTTGGTCCGCTGTAGTTGTGTGTACGAAATAAAGAAGTGCACAACTCACAAACACAAAAGTTTTGACTTAATTTTCATTAAATTTAAATTGGTTTTCCGTCTATTCTCTCTCTCTCTCTCTCTCTCTCTCTCTCGTCCGCTGCTATCAAACGCATCATTTTTCAATTGTAAAGAAATTGGCTGCACTATGATATGGTGAAGAAAAAAAATCCGTCGGAAGCCATTTATTAGCAATATTTTTGCTTGCTGTCGAAACAATACGCCGCTCAATGTTTTTTGAAGCCATCAAAATGCAATCATCTTTCCCGGTTATTCATTCTTATCGGCGCTCGCATTCGTCCACGTTGAATTTTATCAAATTGCATTCAATTGTTGCCATGGCGAAGTGTTTTACGATAGAAAACCGAAAAAAAAACGAAAAGAAAATCTTCAATAACTACTTTTTGCAGATATGAATACTTTTGTGCGTGTGAACAGCATGCTCGGCGCTGTTGTATGTTCGAAGCACGCAGTAAAAGCTGCGAAAAGTGATAAATGCGATTTACACATCCAACGCAATGAACCGGAGTTGGAATTACCCAAACGAATTACGTCTTCATTGTAGCGAATGTCTTTATTTGGACATGGATGGGTCGGTCAGCCATTTATTAGCATATATCCAAATGTGCTAAGTGCTTTGCACACCACACGGCGCTCCCAGCTATGGCCTGTAAATATCGTGAAGGTAAAGCGCAATAACGAACCGGATTCGCGGCGTGGTGCAGAGAACAACAGATAGCAATAAAAGACGCGCCCAGAAGAGAAACATTTCGAAGAAATTGCAAATATTTGTAAAAAGCTACAGATCGCGTAGCTTTCCTCTTATCGTCGTACAAATATTTAAATCCATCATCATCATCTGTGTTTTTTTCTGCTTCTTCTTCTCAAGTTGTTGGAGTAGTTTTTCGATATTTCCGTGTTTAGCTCGATTTTTCGTCGTTTTTTTAAATGCATTTCATTGCTTCGTTTTTTTTTTGTTTGGCCCCATTTTATTTGTGTACTTTAACTACTCCCTATTGAAGTTATTTGCATTTTAGTGAACCGAGATATCATCTGGATTTGGCTCGTATTTGCCATTGCTCTTGAATTGAAACAAAAACATGAACAAAGAAAAAACACAGTTTCACATTTGGGCAGCAGAAAGCTGGTTGGCGTATTCCATACGGGAAGAGAGAGAAAGAGAGAGAGAAAAAAATCGCATTCAACATAAACAACAACAAGAACAATGAAAATCCAACTCGAACAACCAACCATACACATGTTTCAAAATGCTATTTTGAAGGATTCAGGATTCGGCTTTATTGCCACTTCGCCCTCAAAATGACTATGTTCACTTTCCGAGCGATATCATGTGCTTGTTGTCGCTCTCTCTCTCTCTCTCTCTCTCTCTCTCTCTGCACAGATCGGTGCCGTACTTTTGTGGCAATCGTAAATGTGATGTGCGAACATTTCTGTCGAATGAAGCAGAAGGCGAGAGAAAGTTTAAGCGAAATAGAGCAAGAAAGATAGAGAGCCAGAGACAGAGGGTTAGAGCGAGAAGGCGCAAAAGATAGAAGGAGATAAAATTAGAGGTAGACATAGAGATGTCGTGGGAG
>NW_022601403.1:2413710-2494198 GCF_009176505.1 Sitodiplosis mosellana | reverse complement strand
AGGCGTTGAAGGCAGAAAATAGAGAGCGCATCTCAATTTCAGCCGCGTTCGTCCTTTCGAAAATGTCTAGTGTTTGTACAGTACCGAGAAAGTGAAACGATATGGTGTGTTTTTGTGCTGATGTTGATGGTGCTTTTCTGCATGCAAATGATACTCTCACTCACACTATGTGTAAATGTAGCAATGGATATGCATGTAACGTGAGAGATGTGTAAATTGGAATTGGAATTGAAATAGTCAAAGTTGTTATTATTGTTCACGCAGCGGTGCGTTCTATGGCATTGTATTTTAGTGACTGGTTCACTTAACCAAATACACACACGCTAGCATATCATGTACAAATAATGAAATTACGATTGAAGCATTACGAGCAACAACAAAAAAAAAACACCCGAACGAATAAGAAATAAGTGGACAAGCATTGCAGGATTCGGTTATGTTTTTTTGTGGAGGATGGGGTTGAGGTCCTCTTAAGCTAATTGAATACATTTCAAATGCTTGTCGCGACAAGCATTGCGTTTCGATGATTTTCACAAAAAGCGCTTTCCATTTGAAGTGTGTAACACAATTTGTTCGAGTGTCAAAGCGCTCGTTGGTGCCTTTTTCCTAGTTTTTCTCTACCATTTTGAAATGTGAGTGGCGTAACTGATGTTATCCACAGATTACAGGCCGCTGTTAACAGAATTCTATTTGGTGGAATTTTCAAAATCTTCAATTCTACGACACAGTTTTAATCGTATGCAAAAAAAAACACATTGCGGAATGAGGTTTTCTTTGACAAAATGTCGGTTTGGTTAAACCAACACAGAGCCTAGATTTTTAGTTCTGAACTCGAATCTGAGTTCCATTGGAGAATGAATTTAAAGAAAAAATGCCGCTAGTATTCTACTTTGCCTGTTGAAAAATCCAAAATGTCATCTCGGTTTGCTATTTCGGTGCAAGCAACAAGAAAATCACATTTGATTTAATGAGCCATTTTTCTATGCAGTAGATTATATAATTTGGCGTTGGCCTAACTGCAAAAAAGACGGCTCTGCGTCGACAAAATGATGATTTATTTCTCGATGCGACAAGACCACCACACATATATACGAAATGCAGATCGGATAAATGGTTGCCACCGGATGCACTTCGTAAAAGGTTTGTCGGTCGCAGCAAAATGCAGCACACATCGTAATTGTAATGTTGCATTTCATGGTGACTCCTAAGCGGTGTGAATACGGTCTCTTTTTCACTCGGTCTCTATCTGCTCTCTCTCTCTCTCTATCTCTGCTCCCGTCTCTCTTTCCCTTTCTACCTCACTATCTCTTCCTCTCATTCCGTCTCCATTCAAAATCAGCGCATAACTCAAAAGAGACTAAAGCTTCTCATTATTAAATAAAAATGGGGTGCAACATCGCAAACGGAAACTACCAGATAGTGATCTAAGTTCTAATTTTTTTTTCTCTTTTTCATATTTCGTTGCATTTGTTGTCACATTGCAATTTCATTTATTGTCGTTTTTTTTTTGCACAACAACCATTCATTCAGTGCATTTCAGTCGTGAGTGTGCGCGCAGCGAGCTCACAAGGCACAAAAATGAGCAATGAAACTGAAGACTTCGAATATATTGCCTTCCATTTTCCCGTCCTCAGTTGAAGGAATTTGTTGTTTTTTCCTCCATACCCAAGCTTCCTTTCAGAAAAAAAAAAACAAAATTCATCATGTGTTCACGTTTGCAATGAATGTTTACTTTGTTTGACTCTCGTCGTCTGATGTCATGATTCTGTGTGATTATTTCTGATACATGATTATAACTTGATGTATATATATATTAACTTTGATGATTACATGTAGACACAGTTGTGTCTATTTAAATAGGGAAAAAAGAATATAGGGAACACGGCATGAAATGCATGCTATGAATCCGTACACGCGTGTTTGTTGCTCACAATTCTCGCTCAATGTTCTTCTCTTGCACATGATAAATGACACCAAGGCACATTCAGCAATTGGAATGCTACCACTTCTTCATCAATGTTTCTCCTTTTTTTCCTACATATTTTATCCTAAAATTGCGTTCACACTCTTCCATAACAATGAATTTTTTTTTTTGGGTTTAAATAAGAAATGTATGATTCCCGTAACAAAATTATACGCGTCCATTTCATTTCGGATTAGTCGTGTTTTCCATTTCACAATCTCTTGCGCGTAATTTTTTTTTAATCGGTTCTGTTTCTGCTGTTTGTGTCATTGTTCACGATCGCATCACAATTACCAGTTAAAATGGGCAAAATAGTGGAATGTGCGCACGGAAGCACATCTGAGTCGTTGAATATAATCGTGTCACACTAGAATTGTCACACAGCAAAAGGGACAAAAGCGTGGCTGCTGCTGTTGCTGCCAGTGCCGCGTCTAACGCATTCTCTTTCTATTATTCCTGCTAAACTCTATTCGCTAGACCTCGGTCTCTCGCTCTCACCTAACACATTCTACATAAAATGTATAATTTCTCTCACTCTCTCTCTCGTACATTTTTTTTGTTTGTTTTCGTTTTTTTCTTTAAGTTCAAGCGCTCGTCTCCCTTTTTCATCGTCAAATAATTCAACGATTATCCTATTTCTTTTTCAAGTCTTTTGAACATTTCTTTGGTGCCATTTGGCTGTCTTGTGCGCGTTTTGTTTCAGCTGTCACATTCATCAGTTTTGCACGACGACGACGATGACAGCAGCAACGACACAAGCACAATGCATATGAACAGGATCTCACTTTCTCCCTTTTTTGTTAGCTTTGCATATATTCCCTTCTCGCTTCGTCTTCGTTGGTCTGGAATTTCGTGTGCTTTTGCTTCCACACGACTACGGCTGCTCATTTGTCCCGCGCGCGCCCTTCGCAGCTGAAACCTTTCAATGCACTACGTCGTCACTTCACGTCCAGAGTACTGAAGCGCGACATAAAAACGACAATTCTTTACATCATCAACGAAAGAAGAGAGAGAGAGAGAGAGAGTGCCGGGAAAAAAATGTCCGGAAAAAAGTGAATAGCGAAAGAAAAAAAAATTGCACAAATTAATCTAAAAGAGAAACTCGTTTTTTTTCGTTTCTCTTCAATGACACTTGTCTAAAATAGAGCGAAATGATCCCAAATGGAAGAAAAACAACACAAACATATAGAGTGAAAGTACTTGTTTGCAAATATCTAAAACATGAGATTTTTTTTCACATCTTTCATAACTTTTTTCGGAACGAAAATGGCAAACATTCATCCATTTTGCCAGTGAAATCAATATGATGTAAACGAATGACTGCATCGCACATGGCCCATATGCAATGGGTATGTTTGCTTTTGTACATCTGATGAGTTTAGCTTGAATTTGAACTCTTTTTCGCTTTCTTTCTCTCTCTCTCTCTCTCTCTCTCTCTCTCTCTCTCTCTCTCTCTCTCTCTGTGCATATTCATCAGATGTGAATTTTGCTTGAGAGCGAAAACTTTGGCCAGTCACTTGATATAGTCAAGTTAAACATTGACAATGCTTCAGTGATCTTATCTCTGTTTTTCCCATCAACCTCTTGCATGCTTACATTTCTGCCTGTCTACCTCTTTGCCTCTCTGTCTCTGCCTCCTGTCTCCCTATTTCCATCTTCCTGGCTCTGTCTCTCTGCCTCCCTGTTCCTGCCTCTATGCTTCTATGCTTCTCTGCTTCCCTTTCTCCTTGTTTCCCTAGCTCCCCGTCTCCCCATCTCTATCTCTCTGACTTCATCTCCCTTTCTCCATTAGCCTTCCTTCTCCCCATATTAACGGGTGAATTCATTTAAGCGTATCTCTCTGCATTCATACACAACCAAACGCGTATCTAAAATTGCGATGCAGGCAAATAGTTTTCGAGATCTCTTTTGTATATTGCCCTTTTTTTGCTTTTTCTCCTCTGTATAAAATGATCAAAACTTTTACGAGAAAACTTTCGAATGAAATTTGGTTAGAGCTAACCGATTCAATGAACAGGACCGTTGAAAAAAAAAATGAATTTAAAAACTTATGATGCCACAAAAATCTAAGCAAAGAAAATAATTCCGAGATGGGCAAAATTTGCCAAGGTTGACCTATTGGCCTGAAGCTGCCTTGAGGTTACTCTGTCAGTCAAATCACTTATCGGTCGACGAAACAAAGTTCAAACGACATTTTGCATTTAATTAAAAGAGCTTTTATCACTTTTACGATGCTCTTCAAATGCCACTCATTGTTCGTGCTACCATTTTCAGCTCGAAACAAATAGTTTTGCAAAACAATTTCCACAATTTTCTGCTATAATTTCATCGAGTGAATGAGTTTTTCTCTTCGTTTCGCATCGTTCGAATATTGGATATCGATTCGTGTCAACCATAAATCCAGAGTTTAATTCGCATTTTTCAAAAGTAAAGCGTTGAATTTTACAGTTTTCAACAGTTGAACGTTGAAATTCCAAATAAAAACCAAACTGGTGTTTACTCTTTGGTAGAATTTCACTGTTGAATGTTCAGGTTCTTTCGGAATTTTGGTTTTTATTTTATTTTTTTTACTTATTTATTTACGGCAAATGTTTTTAACATGAACGCCCTTACAAACTAATGTTGACAATAAATATAAAATTTCTCTATTCTATTATATTTTCTTAAGAATTACGTACATTTTTACTTTACCGCAAACTTTGTTTGTTAGGTAAAGTATTGGTTTTACTAGCCAAAATTTCATGACATCTCCTCTTTCGGACCACTATAACGTCACGCCAAACTTGAAAAAGCACATATCTGTACACTAGGCAATGTAGATGGGATGAAATCCTATCGATCAAGACCTATCTACCCCCAAAAACATGTTGTTTACTATGAAATATGTGCAAAATAGCGATGTGCGTATGGCGTCGTTCGCGTTCGCGTACGCGTCCGAGCTTTTTGTTCGCCGATTATCTCAAAAAGTTGACAAGATAATTAAGATCTGTAAAAGCCAAAAGTTTTGGCATGTCGAGACAAAACTTCGGATTGATTTTGAGCCCATTCTGATCTGCCAATTTCGTACCATAAGCCTCCTGAGGACCTGAAAAACCTTGAAAAATGACACTTTTGTACGGGAAGTACCCGAAAAAGGCATTTTTCGGGGTTTCGATCAAGGCAAACTGCCATTTTTTTGCAAAAATAATGGGAGTCTGTGAACAACCGAACACCTACTTGCCCATAAATTTGGTCCAAAATCGACATTTCTTGAAATTTTCCTCGAAAAATAGACTTTTATATGAAAAATCACACAGAAAGCCATTTTTTAGGGTTTTGGTCAAAGTAGACTGATGTTTTTTTGCAAAAATAATGGGAGCTTTCAAACAACCGAACACCTACTTGCTCATAAATTTGGTCGAAATCAACATTTCTTGAAATTTTGTTCGAAAATGACACTTTTGTATCGAAAATGGTCGAAATAATTATTTTTTGAGGTAAAAAATGCTATGAAAAAAGGGTCCATTGAAATTTTGGTTAAACATTAAGCGGGAGGTAAACTAAATTGCTGCGGAGCGGTAAAGTTTGGATTACGTATGTAATTCGTTTTATTTTTCTTTGGTTTCTTGTTAAGTAAGTCATGACTTAGTTGTTTATTAAGGAGAATTTTTTTTGAAATTTTTCTTAAAAATATTAGTACTTTTGGCAGCTTTTAAAGGCGCAGATAATTTATTGTAAATAGATATTCCACGGTTTATAAATGAAAATGAGCCAAATTTATTGTTTGTCTTAATTTTATGCATGTCCGTTGCATGTCTTGTACTATGCTCATGTATATTATTTTTAAATTTGATATCAATATCACATTTAAGTTCCTTCTTAAAACATTTGTGTAAATTTGTATTAATTTCATATTCAACTACACTTTCAAAATTAATTATGCTATATTGTTTGTATAAATCTTCGGTGCTAATATTACCCACTCTGTATTTATTAAAAAATAGATTCCTTAAACATTTATTTTGTAGTATTTTAATTTTATTTATGTTTTCTTTTTTTGTTCCGCTCCATAAAGTAAGCAAGTAAATTAAATTTGAGTAAAAGAAAGCATAGTAAAGCATTAGTTTGACACTGTCACCACAAATGTTTTGGTTCTGCGCGGCGAAAACGGATGATCATCATTTTTTTCATCATTTCGGATGGCGGCGATTTTTTTTTGCTTCTTTTTTCTCGTATAAAAATGCAAACGCATGACATGAAATATGATTTATTTAGTTGGCCAGAACAGTCGAGAATGTTATATCTCGTTGCTCTTTCAACCTTCAACATCACCTGTTTCAACCCCACACTCCCTCCCACAAAATCCACAAACTGAGTGAGAGAGAGAGAGTTTAAATCGTCAAACACTTAGCCGAATGAATCATGTGGAATGGAAAAAAAATGGAGGTGGATTATTCCAGAGATTCGTTTACAACGAACCAAAAAAAAACGCAAGAAAAATTTGGTCCGAATGGTTTGTGTGAGTGTCATGCCGTAAATTACAAATTACATTAATGCTTTCACTCCGACACACTGACAATTGATATAAATTACATTTATTATCACTAACCGAGGTATTATATTTTAATAATTATCAGCCAAACACACAATGAACAACACACACACATACACACAGAGAGAGAGAGATATAGAGAGAGAATATACACCAAATATAGTCCGGACCGTGTGGCAAATACACAATACGGTGAGAACGCTCGCGCGCACGCCAGCACATACGAAAATTAATGTGTTTTGTTATGGAAAAAAATGGAGCGCAAAAGTGTAATTTTCATAGGATCAACAACAGTGGTCGTTTGCACTAGCTACTGGCGCTTGTTGACTTTTTAAATTAAAATCATTAGTTTGCCCGCAGTGTGCCATGAACTCGATGAATTTTTTTCACTCTCGCATTCCATATTTTTCTTCATTCTTGTTCATGCATTGTTGTTGTGTGCCAAACGAGAGAGAAAAAATGATACGAAAATGAAGAGTATATGCGAGTGAAACACCTTTATTGTGTTTCGCTTTTTGAATGCATGCACCATCGGGTTTTTTTTTTGGTGCTCTTCGGAACAAAAGAACTGTGTATTTGTTAGTATGTGGGTCTATATTATAGTCTCTAGAACGTTGAGCCCTTTTTTCACCCGCAAATATTATTATTAATGTAAAAAGTTTCGTTTGCTTACCGTCTATTATGCGATCATAGTCAAAGCACACACACAGGGAAAAAGAAGAGGAAAAATTCGGTTTTTAACCTCCATCCGCCCCAAAAATACAGAAGAATCCATCAAATATGCTAAATTGAGAAATTAACATTGTTTCGAAAGTATGCGCTCGTCCAAAAGTTTAACCGACACACATCTCTCATTGGCATCGTACAGCCATTTGTTGGTTGTCGTTTTTTTTCTGTCTGTTTTTCTAAAGCTGCGTGAGAAATTCGATGGAAATTATGAAAATCATTGCAAGGTGTAAAATCTTGGAAAATCTCCGAAAATCGGAGTCGAACCTTTTATGCATGGTATTTGCCTATGAGTGGACTTGAAATTCGTTCATTTTTGACTCTTCAGCAGTCCTTTTTTCCCCTGAGAGGAGCTCAAAAAGCCCTTTCGATACCTTTCTGTACATCATCAATTGTTCAAAATAACCTCTCGAAAGCCGTTAGTTTTTCCATTTCAAAAGTTTCGACCAAAGCTATGGTTGCCTACCAAAATTCCAAAATGGATATCCCATTGTCATGTGGTTTATATGTCGTTAATTTTTTGTGCTTCGTAGCCAAAGGGATAAATTGGATGCTGCCATTTTTCGGCTCCGAAAATACATGGCACTCTAAAAATTGATAATTCCTTCAATATAGTTATGTGCTGGGGGAAATAATAATGACATTCATCTCATTTAAACCACTCGCATATTCAATTCATTCAACAGCAGCAAGAACAGCAAGAGCAGTAGAATTAGTAGCAACATCAATATAAGCGATAGCAGCACATCCGAAGCAACAATAACAACAGCATTCAAATCATGAATATCTGATTGAAACCAATCCAATGCCCAAATCCAACCAATTCCAATTGCAAATGACACACAAACAATAAAAGATATATATTCGAATCAGTTCCAATCAATTTTCCGTCCCATTCATAATTGAAAGCGTCCATTAAACAACAAATATTTGTACAACTATTTCATTTGCAACATTTCCATTTGAAAAACCACTTTTCATTAAATGCTTGCTGTTGCTGCTGTTGCTGCTGTTGCTGCTGTTGCAATATTGTTGGATTCTCGTCGTATCGAGCCAAGCGCAATACGTTGTCGAACACATGAGATGGAGATAGAGACAATGGGTGAGCGAGAGCGCGAAAAAGAGCGAAAGAGAGCAGGAGAGTGAGAGAGGCAAAGTGAAAGAGTGAGATAGAAAGAGGTCCGAGAGTCGTGTATCATAAAAACTGCGTCAAATATGCAAATATTTGTAATACTAGAGTACGACACGCCGAACCGAATAGAATTTTGAGCAGAGCATTTCATTGAGCTCAAGTATTACAAAATGCTCGTGCGTGTGTGTATATGTATATTCGAGGCTATGGAGCGAATGGGAAAAATCTTGCTTCTCGTTGGCTGTATGTTGAAGCTACGATGGCAATTAGCTTTATGTTTGTTGCTGACATGCTGAATGTTGAAAATCATAACCTACAGTGTAGGTCCTACACTGTCAGGATTTTCAACATTTTTGTGTTGGTATTTCTGGTAATATCGGATTACCGTGAATTCCGTATATTACCAGAAATACCAACACAAAAATGTTAAAAACTTTTGACAGTGTACTCGAAAAATTGATTACAATATGGAACATTGCTATGATTTTGCGACAGACTCTGTACAATCAAATTTGGTGCTAGCCCAAGCAAGCCGATTGAATCAGCCCGATTCAAACGAATTACAATGAAGCGCATTATAGAGAAGGATACGTAAAATTAAAAGAGACAAAAGAGTGAAAATGAAGCGAAAGGAAGAAAGAGAGAGAGAGTGAAAGCCATCATGTCTTGAAAGGAACGGTATTTCACTCCAGAAGGACTCGTTCTGAATGAGAGAAAGAACGAATAACAAATGAGACTATGGGTAGAACCGTTAATCGACAATAAAATAGGATGCAGTGCGAAACGAGAAAATCTCAATTGGTTTGCATTGATCTCTCTCGTTGGGTCCATGTACGAAAATTAGCCACGTTAGGAAAATTCGGACGTAATTTTTCTTCGTTTCCAGTGTAGCAGTAAGCCACAAAGTCGCACCAGATTAACAAAAGAGCCGACAATTAGGCGAAGCCAGCGCTATCACCGCCGCAACACCATCTTTCCCTTCTTATTCATTCATTCATCCCATTTTTACTGATGGACAGAGTCATTGCCACAAATGTGAAACGTAACAACACCAAAAAAACTGTATATCCATAAAATGTACGGCGAATGTTGTAAAAAGGCGCAACACCATTCATTGTCTAACGTTGAATGTGCGAGTGGGTGGGGAAGTGTGTTGCAAAAATGTGAGAATTGCTGATAAATGTTCATTCTCGTAATATTTTCTTTGGTGGTTTTTGTGGCGCGAAATGAAAATTATGCATTAGCATCAGCAGCAGTAGCTGGAGCAACAATTTCGAGTCTACAATGTAGTAAAAATACTGTGAGCAGAGAAATTGACCGCATTCATTCTTTCCATTCATCCGAAGAACGAAAGTGAAAGAGATTCAATGTTGCGCGATATTCTTCGAAGCCTCGTAAATCCAAGGCGTTTTGTACAGTTTTGGAAATTGCAAACATACCAAATAATTGTTGGAAAGAACAACAACAACAACAACAAACCAGTTAGTTGTAAATGGAGTGAAGAGCAGAGTGAATGTGGTCGAAGCATATTTTCCAGAGCATATAAAACATAATTTAAAATAAACGAGTAATAAATAAATTTCATTGTCTTGTACGATACAAGCATTGGTTAGCTGAATCAACCCACCCTCTTCTGCCCATTCCAGCTCAAGGCAACTGAGAACGAGAATTGAGATAGTTGAATGTATGTTGGATGTTATTGGTGCAGCCGATGTCGTTTTCATTACACTGAGAGAATTGGTGAGAATGAGTGAGAAAGAGTGAGATAGAGAGAGATAGGGAGTGAGTTTCGGTTTGAATAAAATCCACTGCATGAGAAATTGAATGTGTGGATGCATTGTGTACCGAAGTACTGGCGAACAACACTGAATGAACATTAAGATTGCGCTTCGTATCGGTGTGATGGTTGGTATACGTTGGTTTTGGCTTTACCGCTGCCATCGTCGTCGTCGTCGTCGATCGAATGAATTTAGCTTTTCGATGGCGTTGCCATACTGGCCAATGATAATAAATTGTGATTGTTAAATACAATGAATAGAGAGACAGAGAGAGAGAGAGAAAGAGAGAGAGAGAGAGAGAGAGAGAGGGAGAGAGTTGGGCCGCAATTGTATTGAACATAACATGTAATCATTCACACTGGCCATTGAATGTGTGGTAACTACACATATTTCTGCCATACACACCAACTTTCCATGAAAAGCACATAAATCAATGTAAACGAGAGCTAAAAAAAAACAATAAGAAATACGAAGAACTGGCCAAAACACTAAGCATTTTGCTTCTTTGCACACCATTGCCATCGTCGTCGTCACCGTTTTTCTCGCTTGCCAAATATTGAGTTTGAGGTCGCAAAATAAATCGACATCATTTACCATGCGAATAATCCACAAACTTTCGTCGTCTATTCATTTAATCAGTGTGAAGCGCAAGTGTGAATATTTGCAGCATTTTTTGCTTCTTGTTTGAACGCAGCCAATACCGAATTAATGTTTGGACTCATTTCGGGCAACGCACACACAAACACAAAAAAGCGGGCAGCACATTGATTTCGGAAAAAGCTCAAATCGTCCATAAAAGGACAGTTTCTTTTGCAAACTACCAAAAACATCCAAATATAGTAAAAAAAAAACTGTTTTGGTGTTAGAAACTTCCCAGCGAGTCCAATCATTTGTATGCAGAGGATGATCACGTTAGAGGAATTGAAGAAAATTGAAGAGTTAGAAGAAGTTTTTTAAGGAAAAAAACAATTTGATTTACGCAACCATTGATGTACCGACCTTCTAATCGGAATTCCGTTTCAAGGAAATGAATCCTCCGTTTTTTTTCAGCAAAAAACACATACACAATATGGCCTTCCAATTTTGCATGCATGGCACACGACTATTACATACCCACAGCTAACTACATTTCTGCGGCAATTCAGTTTTAGAACATGTATAACTAATGCGAAGCCATTTCTTTTCTGCTCGTTAATGCACAATATTTCTTGTAAATTCTAGCTATGAATACTATGAATACTGGATTATTCGCTTCCATATGGTGTATTCACTTCAAACGGATCTGAAATTCGAGAGACAGTTTCAAAAAGGAAACAAATTAGTTGCTGGCGGAATATGATATCTGCCACTGACTTTGACATGATGGAATCTATTTTTTGGCACTATTTTCTGTGTCCTCCTCCTTCTTCTTCTTCTTCTTCGTCTTTTTTTTATGGTGCAGACGTGCAGACGAAACTTTGACGATGTGAATCAATGAATTGAAGCAACTTCAACATCATTAAGTGGTTGGATGAAAACAATTTTCCCAGTTTTCAAGTCACTTTTTTCTTTGTTGCTCCATTCCGGTACATTTCAGACGTTTGATATGAGCACGTACGCAAAATATATGATGATATTACTACTCGTTTTGGAATTTGTATAATCAAACATGAATGAGAAGTGAAAAGAAAGCTCACTGCAATAGACAAAATGGCATTTAGTGAAAGTTCACCGAAAACGAAACACTAAAAGAGCAAGGAACGATATGTGGAGAGAAAAGGAGATGAAGATAGGGACTATGTACTCGAGTTGCATTTTTGGAAGACAAATGCGAACTTGCATGGTTGCGTGCAATCATTTGGCTTTTGATAAATTTTATTAATGGCAAATCATAATTCATTTCCGATTAATCAAAATCGAATTGGCCATTAATTTTCGAAACGATTGCACAATGCATCACATTCAGCTATGCCATTCACTCGGTGGCCGTTTCGACGTTCATACTGTGTTCGTGTGTGTGAGAGAGAAAAAAAAACAAGGGTTTTCTCAGTGTGTTCTGTCTCGATCTTCCCCTTTCTCTTCTTCTTTGCCTTCAGGTTCTATGCTTCTCTTCGCCTCTTCTTTTTCCATCTTTTTCCTCCTAGACTCTTCTTGTGTCCACTGTTTCTTATCAATTTCTTCTTGTCCTTCTTGTTCCACAGGCAATTGTCTCTCCTTTCTTTCCTCGATATTTCTCCAGTCCCAGCGAATCCCATCTGACCGCCATGTTGTCCCTTCTTCCTACCCAAAGTCATTCTACTTTCTTGTTGTTCGTTCCTTTGAAAAGGAATTTTCTTAACACAGAAAAACTCGACTTCAAATGCCTATGCAACGAACCGTATCAACATAATATAGAGAAAATTAATGCAAGAGGTTAAGACAAAGCATTTAATATATCCAAATCCATGAGTATGTCAAACCAATGGTTTATAGAAACACGTTATCAGAGGTTTTTTTTCATTCTAAATGTCAATTAAATTGAGGGAACGGAAGAGATCTTTTTTTTTCGTTTGACTTTTTGAAATGCTAAAATGATTCGAGATGATATGTGGAGCACACGTGTGTTTGAGTTTATCATGAAAAGTGTCGTCTACTTGATGGATCTCGAAGATAAATGAGTTTGAACCGGACAAATGAACCGTAATTTGAAGGAAAAAATGGTCAATTCTCGTTCACAGTCATTTTAGTGAACTCGCTCACTACGAAAACTCGATTTATCCGATAAACTTCATCCAAATCGTAGTGACCAAAATAAAATGTTGAAGGATGAAAAGAGCAAACTTTTCTACACAAAATGCACATTACATTTTCTATGGTTCACAACCAATATATCCACCAATTTAAGAAAATAAATGTCATCTTGATTCGTTCGTTCATCGGAAACTAATTGAATGCAATCACAATGAGTTTTCGAGATGCGATAACGATGCAATCATGTCACAGTTGACCATAATTATGGCCATTTCGATGTCGATTATGCCAAAGAAGCGATTTTATTGTCATCCATTGTGTATGGGTCATAAAAAAGTCCAGTCGCTCTAACTTATTTGACAATAAAAGTTAAACAATTGCATTTTTTGTGTGAATAAGTGACCTCCCCGGCCACCCGATTCAAGTGCATTAGTGTTTTTCAAATTGGTAAGCTTCTGCACAAACTCTAGCTAGCTATAAATCAACCGTTTTCTCCTCTTTCATCTCGACCACGCAGCATGATCTTTCGAAATCACTACCATTTCGTACGTAGATTCTACGTCGTAGAATTTCGATTTATTTATCAACGCATAAATGTGAAACACGTATTGACTGCATCCCCACACCGTCTTAATCTCTTCAAGTTATCATAAAATGGTTTGATTCACAACCGAATCCAAATTGCCTTTTCCAATGGCCAATGAATAAGCCTCACTCGCTTGTACTATGTATGGATTTATGAAGTATTTAGATTGCATTTTATCGCTTTTTTCAATAAGCTGAGGTGTATGTGTGTGTCCCTGTCCATGTTGATTCGCAGAATAATCTGCGGCAGATTTCTCTCAGCCATGCTTGTCCGAAAATCTGAGGTATTCTCGGCCTTGGTCTGTATCTCTCTGTTGTTGTGCGTCCATTCGTTTTGGCTGCTTTTTCTCTCTCGTGTTATGCCCATGATGATACAATGCACTTGGTCGTGGTGGAAAATTGGTTTGCATGAAAAGCATCACATTGAAACCAATTGCAATAATTGGCTTTATTTTCATGTTTCAACAATCACTTCACCTTCGCATCAATCAGTGGCCGTCAGCTTTGCAAATAATGAATGGTTGTGTTACTTGCTTTATACACAAGCAACGGTGAGGTGACGGCTCTGATTTAATACGAACATTTTTAGGTAGTTGTATTGAGCTAAGAGACCGTATGTGTACTGAATTTGCTCGAATTACAGTACGGTTTTAACTGAAAATCCATATTGATATGGTAATTTCCAGCGCAGAGCTGGAAAAAACACTCTGTGTGTGCGCGCACGTAACTAAGAACGCACACACAGTAGATGTGCGGTGCACACAGTGCTTGTATTTTTGGTGTACGTGCATATTTACATAGATTCCGCCAAAATTTGACAGTAGAACCGAAATCTATGTAAATGTGCACGTACACCAAAAATACAAGCACTGTGTGCACCGCACATCTATTGTGTGTGCGTTTTTAATTACGTGCGCGCACACACAGAGTGTTTTTTTCAGCTCTGTTCCAGCGAATCGTCGGGATTAATTAGTTCCATCAGATTATATTGTAATTTGAAATCGTTATTCACATTGCATTGCTTGGAAACCACCTTACACCATGCCACGTCATCACTCTCACATCAAACTAAGGCAGTGGTTTACACTGTTTCAATTCGATGCAGAATTTTTCCCCGAAAAACCAACACACACAACAGTCACGGTAAATCAATTCTCGTCAATAGAACATATTTTCATATCTAATTTTTCAGAGTAAAGATTTAGAGAATTGATTTACCGTGGCTGTTGTGTGTGTTGGTTGTTCGGGGAAAAATTCTACATCGAATTGAAACAGTAAATCAATACAACTATCTAAAAATGTTTGCAAATAATCTGAGATTTTTCTGAAAATAGTTTTTTGTCTGTGATTTTGAGATTTTTGTTATTGTTTTTTTTTATGTTTCGAAAACACTATTCGATCGCTCTTTTCAGTATATTGACAGTGGATTCATTTTTGATTTTATTGCATCGACCATTTGAAGGAAAACCATTGCTGTCTAATTAGTTTTGATGTTATTTGTTGATTATGAATCGCAAATCCGTGCACACAAGTCCGAACGTGATGGGCTTTTTATTCAAATCGAACGATATCATAAAACCAATAATTCATAAAATGATGCCCAGCACGTCTAATGCGCGCTGGCAAACAATACTCTCTCTCTCCCCTCTCTCTTTCTCTCTCCCTCCCTCTATTCATTAAGAGGTAGTTACAGAGTGTGTGAGAGAGAAAGCCTACTCACACATCAATGCTACTTCTCGACTGGTAGTTATTGTTGTGTTTATCATTATTTAGATGCGATTAACTGCTCCAGCTGAGTGAGCACACAATATACCCAGATGAACGAACAAATATGTATTATTTTATCAATCAATCTATTCATCGGGTACATCGGGCTCTTGTTATTGGGTCGGCACGCATCGCTGTGTGTGTTGTTTTTTTTGTTGTGTCTCTGCTGTTGTTGCCCTGTGTCGCCTTTGTTGTTGTTTGTTGTTTGCTCATTATTATGAAACTGGTAAGAGAATTAGAGAAAAAAAACCATATTGGATAGAACTCTAGGCAGTATGAACCTGAGAAAAAAAAGAGAAGACTCTGGTGTACTTTTCTCTAATTCTTTTATATCTCGAAAAAGAATTGATGGTTGATTAAAGGGCAATTTTCCATCGCGTTTCAGTTTCATTTCCAATCGCGACATAAATAACTCGGCCATGAAGGGGCTCAACGGGTAACCGATACTAGTTCCTTTCGTGGTTTTGTAAAATTTCTGTCTAAATTGAAAATAACTATGCGACATACACATTCTCGCGGCTCTACTGTATAGAGAATCATATAGTAGTTGTGCAAGAAAGAAGAAAATGAGAGAGTTCGCGGTTTGCTAAACATGTGGTGGAGAGTGAGCACGGAATCGATGAAAGTGACCATAGCATCGAACTGATTAAGAATGTCAATAGACAGAGCAGACTCGATGCGTATGAAAGTTATTACATCGAGAAAGAGATAGCACCATTGAATGCGGAAAGCGGGAACATACAGTCCTGCTTATTTGCATTGATTTGATGCGGCGAACGTTTTGTTGTTGCTGATTCAGCTATTTTTGCGTTGTGTTGGTGTGTTGTTGTTTTTTCGTATCACAAATCACCGGCAAAAATCGCGAGTCGTGTCAGTGCTGATGATGAACGCCCGTTGAGCGTTTCGAAATGCGCATTCACTTTAAGTAAGTACAATTGTGTATCTTTTGTGCTACAATAGCAAAAACAATAAGGTGATTTCGATTTTGTGTTTACAAAAAATAAGTGTTTTTGCGTGTTCAGTTAAAATGTCATTCGTGATAAAAATGATTGATTGCGTCAATATTTCCTAGTATTTCGCATAAATCATACATTGTCGATAGAAAATCACAAAACAGAGAACTTGAAATTACGTCGAATAGCAACAGCACAAAATGGATGGCATTCAAACAAACCAAAGAAGAAGCAACAAAAAATGCGAGAGAATCAACCGAAACTAAAAAACACGACAAAAATTGTTCATGAAGTGCCAAGGTTTTTCTTTTACAATTTTTCATTTCATCTTGCAAGCACACGCAAACACTCAAGTCACTTGATGCTTCTTTTCTTCATCAATTCAAGTATTGAAACAATATTTGATGAATGTATTGCAAACAGAAAATTGTAAGAGAGATAAAAACAGAGAAAGAAAGAAAGAAAGAGAGAGAGAGAGAGAGAGAGAGAGAGAGAGAGAGAGAAGGAATGAAACCGAGTAAACGATGACCAAGCGATGGACAAACGGACCCACCGGCTGATGTGCAAACAATGCGAAAGCGCGCGTGCAACACAATATGTGTTGTACGGGAAAACTGCTGATGGACATACACTTAAGTTTGGTTTTTGGCATTTCACATTTGTCGAACATCTCTCCTTCTCGCTCCCGCTCTCCCTTCCATCCGTGTGTGTCCATGCTTTTTGCC
This sequence comes from Sitodiplosis mosellana, assembly GCF_009176505.1. NCBI lineage: Eukaryota > Metazoa > Arthropoda > Insecta > Diptera > Cecidomyiidae > Sitodiplosis > Sitodiplosis mosellana. The sequence continues at coordinate 2,477,329 of NW_022601403.1, read as the reverse complement.
TGAAATTTTCGGTTTGAAACATATACGTTGAATTGAACACATGTGTGCAGTGCTTATATGCGACCATGGCCCATTGAATTGGTTTGCCGCTAGCAAAACAAACCATTCGTTTGCCTGATGGACGAAACATCTTGGCAATCACTATACACTGTACGGCCGCAAGGGGAATTAAAAAGTGAATACAACGTATCAAACATTTGATTGTGTTTCATTGTCGCCGCTCTCATTGCAAATACGTTCGTCACTTCAATTGGGAATGTTCACCATAATTTTTTTTCCTCTCTCTATTTTTCTCTTTCTCTCTCTTCCACGCTCTCATCTACACTCTACCTTCTCCTTTTCACGAGCTTGTTCATTTCACGAGCAAAAAAAAAGAGAAAAAGTTTCGATTGTTGCCGGCCAATTTAATGGAAAAACAACACAACCCTTTGCTGCAAATAGCTTTGCATTGTGATCAAACGATTTTCGTTCTGGTCAATACATCGACTGAACATGGTTCCTTTGTTTCAATGTGTCAATTTAAACGTTCGATGTGTAACGCATTTGGATTGGTTTCGATATATGTCACCGAAAATTGAAAATGATTGAAGAAAAAAAAACGAAATGAGAATAAACGCCAGAGTCTGACGGCCAGATTTAATCGAAATATTTGCAAAAGTCTGAACTAGAGGCAAAAAAATGTAAAAAAAAAATCGTTTCATTCATTGAATAAGAATTTATTTGAGTTTCTTTGCAAATAATTGCATTGATGGTGAATACTCAATATAAAGCCATAATTATAAATAGCCTAGATATTTTGTTCAGTGGTGTATAAGTCTCTTGTGGGCAGAAATAGACCGTAATTTCTTTCGCCTAATGAAACATTTCAATTTGTTTTTCTCTCATGTTGTAATGCTAAACCAATAAATTACCAGTTGGATTTACGGTTCAGAATTTCCTGCAAATTTTTCAAAGAAAGTTGCAGTTACTCTTTTTCTTCTATAAATTTGAGAAAGCAACAAAAAAGTCGAGCTCTTTGACTCTTGACTCATTCGATTTGCGACACATAAATGCAAACATTTCCTTCAGAACAAACTCGTCCATTTTTTGAATGAGAAACGATAAAAGCTTCGGGCTACGGTCCTTGAGCTGCGATTTTTCCTGAAACTGTTTCGAAAATTGGATTTGAAATGTATGTTTCAGGCATAAACCGGATGGATAATATTGAGATGTTGATTGCTTTTGCAATTAATTAACCTGTTTGATTGCTTCGGATTTTGTTTTCCCACTGAATTTTTCGTATTCAACATCCGTTGTATTAAAGTTGTCTCCTCTCCATTTTCTCATTGAATTCGAATAAAAGTCTACCATTTCATAGAAAGATGTCACGGCATCGGTAAAAGTGAATTCAATCCATGACAAATTTAAATCAATCCAGTGGCGAAGATTATTGGCATACCACGCATCCTCAGCATCGACTTTTCTAACATCATACTATGAAAATTAACAAAGAGAATTAGTAATCCAAGAGAAACAAATCAATTTGCTCTACGCTAAATGGATGCGATTGTTAAGTTATGCCGAAACTTCGGTACATTTTTAACTTAGCGAGCGTCTAGGCAGCGCAGAATAAATTAATTAGTGTCTCAATTAGGAACATATTGATTCACGAGAAGAAGAAAAAACTGCATGAAAGGACTTTGGAGCTTACCTCGTTAGAAACGGATTTTCTTATTTCTATTCGGAATTTTATATCACGTGGAATAGTTTTCATATCGCCTAAACGGTTTTGAAGTTCCATGAAGTAGCTCCTTTCAAATGCGATCATTGTGACAAGTGCAAGTTTTCGATTATGTAAATAGTCATCCGTAGACCCGACTGGAATGGGTGGCAAATTACTTGATTCTCTACGTTGAAATTCGGCAAAATCAAACGTTTGGAACTGTTTGCGATTTATTGCCTAATTGAAACGGAGAAAGAGGGATGAAATGAACGATTCAAATATTTAAAATATGCATATTCATTCGATTATGGTCGAGTTCGCATGTTGCAGAAACTATTGGAATGCAAAATTAGATCAACTAACGTTACCTTCTTTTTTTCATCATCAGAGATTGTTTGCCAAAAGTTCGTTTTTAGATGATTGGTTATGGCAGTTTGAATGTCTGTTGGGCCAAACATACTATTGTTTGTATCACCAATATTGTTCCTGTTTTTTAACATTTCATCCTGATTTCTGTTTACCATCTTCTCCATTGTTGCAACTTCCATCTGTTTGCTTTCTTTTATTATGTCTGCGTATGCTATCAAATTCTCAAAGATTTCACTGGGTTGCATTCTATCCTCACTTTGGTTCACTCGCAGATTATCTGGAGCCAGTAGTTTGGGTATCTGTTCTTTGAATTCTCGTAAGAGCCGTGGTTGAATTTGACTCAATTGGCCCGTGCAATCAGATCCATTCGAAAGAGCAAGTAACGGAAATGATCTTTCAACCTGTGAATTGTAGCACTGCACAGCGCCGCTTTCCATTCCATTCGCAGTTTCATTTTGCTTTGCATAGGCAACATGAAAATATCCCACCAAATCCCAAATCGATACAGTTGCATTGTGTTGATGGTCATAGAGTGGATGCTTTAGTCCGGTAGTTGTTAGAAAATCAAGCAAAAGTGTATCGTTTTCAAGGCGATTGAAATAATTATAGCATGACACCGATGAGATGGATTGACTAAAAGCAAACATATTGGCATTTTTTTCAGCATCTAATTCGATAAAGTTCATTCGTTCGTTTGTTTGTGTCTCAAGCAAAATAATTGCCATCTTTTCACCGTTATTGAATTGATGCGTGAAAATTTCTGACCACATCCAAATGCCAACTGCATTCGGATCTCGATCCTCTTGCCATTTAACTCCATGCCATTCGGTTATCACTTTATTTATGCCAATCCAATTGGTGATATTATGATGTTTGTACTGTTGATAAGAAATTGTTGTTATTGTAAAATAGGAAAATTTGAATATAAAATTTTGATTCAAACGTCAAAGAACATAGCTCCAATGCACAGATACTCTGCCACAGTTTTTAGAACTATCTAGTTTGCGTTACAATGTAACGCCGTTACATCCATTGGAGCTATATCAGAGAATCGCTTGAAAAAACGAATAACATTCCAAATGTACCTAACTAATTACTTACCTGTGCATATAAAAACCGTAGATAGAGTTCAAATAAATGCGTTTTTTCACATCGATGTGGCCCACCAATCGAAACAAACACCACATAATGATCGTTTATTGCAGATTTCGCAAACACGTCTTTGATTTCATCGATTTTTACAGTGATTCCCCAGAGTTCACTCGCTACAATTTGTATAGGTCTACCCGATTGAACATTTCCGGCAATCACGTAGAGTAAACTGGTAGAAGTGAACAACACACCGATCATAACTGAAATTAGTTTCATTTTGAAACTCCAAACTACTATGAAATTGCTTTGTTGTTGCCTTCACTTTGCCTTCTTGTCTTCTAGCTGATATTTCAACTGTGCTGGCTAACTCGTAACTGATGCTCAAGCACAAATGCTCACTTTCTTAAATATGAAAACCGCATCTTGTGCACAAAAGAATCATGATTACCAAATTGCCGCCTAATGATGCACTCAACTCGAGACAAATCAAGCAAAGAAGAAAATCAGATCAAAAATAAGAAAAAACCGATCCGTTCAGCATTCGAATATGTCTAATGTTGCAGACTTTAGTCTTCTTTAGAGAATTAAGAGATTATTATAATGGCTCTGTACCAATAAGTAAAAAAGCAATAAAAGATTTTGTTCAACTGCTCTATCATTACTTTTTCATTTTATTGCCAATAATTGATTGTTTGACATATTGAAGAAGACACAGTTTTAGCCAGTGTAATTAGGTGACCGACCAAACTCTTGACAAATAAACCAACATTTAATAAAAAGAAATATTAAAGTAATGCAGACAACTTTGAGCAAATGAAGAATCTGCAGACGCCAAATGGCAGACTCTTATTTAATGTAGAATCAATGACTTTTTGTGCTCAGAACAGAGTCTATGTGATGGAAAGCAGAATCAGAACATTTCGAGTATGGCAGTGCCATACTATGGCTCATACTTACCGAATTTTGTATTAGATTTACAAAAAAAAAACATCTTAACGAGTTAAGAAGACAGTGGCACACCGTGAAATCCTAGCAAAAAAAGGACTGATATACATAGCGCATATTGATTGAGAAAAATCTTTCAATACAGTGTCCAATCGTACAGATAGATATTGAAGATGAATCTTGAAAGTATGGGAAAATGTTGATAATTTTTGCAGAAAAAAGATTTGAATTTGAGCATAGCTGAAACCAAAAGCGATGAAATATTATGAACGATATTCGATGGTAAGGAGCATTCCACATCCAATATCACTCGATCTTTCTCTCTCTTATCCTTGGTCTGCTCTTCTCTGACCCCAACACAATCCCTACCATGTGCAATATAAGTGAGAAATTCAAATTGAATTTCGTGCATTTTTTCTTTCCTTTCCAGCTAAAATTCAAACATATATATCCAAATGCATTTGATTCAAATGATTTGAACAAACATGATAACTGTTAAATTGCAATTATTGATCGATTATTCCGTTTGGGGCGATGCGCTTTTTATTGCCCCTCCATCCAATCTATGTCTGTCGATGCCATTAAGTTTATTTTCATTTCATTTGTTGGTATTCAGTGTAGAGTTAAGTGAAGTTTCATGTGCTGAAATTGAAAAAGAAAACAGAATAAAAAAACCTAGACTAAAATAGACAGAGTCTCTATCTCTGAGAGAAAATGAAAAAAATATACCGAGAAATAGGTACAAAGAAGAGGAGAGAGGGAAAAATTATGCTCATATCGATGTATCTGCGTCCAATTGAATGAGTGGGTTGGCCAACGCACGTGATCATCATAACAACATCAATATAATGAGAGCACAACAATAAAAGGAAAAAGAGGCCACAGTAAATATATTCAGCAAAGTGTGTTATTACATTCATAATCAATGCGCAGATGTGTTTTTTTTCATCAGATGCTAATATGTCATTCAGGCTCATTATTCGATTATCATCGACGGATTGATATAATGCTCATGTTCGAATTGAATATGTGTGATAATACATCTCCGAAATGGATAATAACTGATTTTACTGCTCTATTCTTCCCACGTTGTTCTTCGTTGTCGTTTGAACGACAGAAATGGCGATTATTTTGTCAGGAGAACTGCTCTTGTTGACGAGATGAATGGTATAATATTTCGTAAGTTTTTATAAAAATAAATTTCCATCTATCTCTATCTCTCTCTCTATCTATCTATGTCTCTCAGGCGCGATAGACTGAATAATTGTGCTGAAGGTACATATGTGAAGACAAAAGCATATGACAATAATATCAAGTCAAATTTTCTGTTCGGCTACGTGGAAATGTTTGTATTTATGTTAGATATTATTGCTGAGCATGAAAACTCGGCTCAACTAAATCGTTCAGCTTGAATGTAAAGCAAGTAAGTGCGTTACTGCTTCATGCGCTTGAGTCAGCAAATTCAACTCAGCTCAGGTCTGCTTAGCAACAAAAAATACAATCTCTGAACGCATCAATTTGGGAATTCGTTTGATCGTCGAAATTTGCAAATCAAAGTTAATTTCAACGCATTGCATTTTTCCAACGTATCTAGTGTTTGAAAATAATTCACAATTCTCTTTGCCGAATCGTTGGCCCATAATTTTCCCGAGTTGCTAATTTTGTGATTGCACGCGCTTATGTGAAATAATGGCTCTCAATTTCAAGTGTTCATACCCATGTGCGAATATTGTAACTGACTAGTCAGTTAACTAATTTCGGACAAAAATGACTTAGTTTGATTGACATTTCAGTACAACGTGTAGTGTAAGTCTATCAAAGTTAACTGAAATCACAAAGTGATTTGCTTCATACAAAAACATAAATTCAATCAACTACTGGATCCCAACTGAATCTAAAGTCATTCAGTTATTTTTTTTTCCACACGAGTAGTCAGTTGGCTGAGTTGTCATGTTTTACATAAAAATCCTGCATATCAACTCATTCCACCCAACCTTCACTTATTGCATTGTCATACGCTGCCATTATCACGTCTTTTTGCCGCACTCAACTTCTACAGTCGCTGAAACTCTTCCTCTCTCACGTTCATGCATACTTGAAGCCAGCAAAAATCGAAATGAAATATTTATTTGTCTTCAATATGATTTTATGCAGTATGAATGCATAGCATTGCGTTGTGTATTTATGATGGCGTCGTCATTGTCAACAATGTCGCTATTTTTATGTTCTCTCCCCATCTTCCCACCTCTCTCTCTCGGCGTCGTTATTATCGTTTGCATGTAATGGTATTCATTGTTTCAAGTGGCTGTAACAATTCAACGAGGCTGTCTCTCCCATTGAATCGTACCAACTGACGGTATTCGGAATGCTTTTCGTTACAATGTTGCTGCCACTTTCCGTTTTCACTTTATCCGCACATCCCGAGGTGTATGCTTTATGCTACGCATCGAACCGTATTTATTTCCGGCTTAACATCAACAACAACAACAACAAAAATCGTTTCTCTCACATAATGAAGACTCGATTTTCAGCTGCACTGTTGCTCGTTTCGGGTGACTGTCTCGGTTGAGCTCACATTGTTTTACACACGTACGTACGTGTATGTCGGCCGCCGCGCGCGCAATCTTGCCTTTTTCTACGAAACAATAAGTCTGTCAAAATATTTACCAAATTGTCATATCTCTCGTTCAATGAAAATGAAATGTGCTCATTCGGATAATCATCATTGGTACAACAAATGCGTGTAGTGTAGGGTGGTCCAAACTGATTTATCATGGTAAGGTATATCATATACCGTATATGCTCCCAATAGCTTAAAATTAAATTGGGCTCAAAAATAGCTGATTCCCATTTTCAGATCAAAAAAATGTTAAAATCTAGTGGTCGAAAGAGCCGTACTTAAAATGGCTGTTTTTGACCTATTTTTCAACATATATATTGATAGAAAACCCATAGATTATTCAAATCGAATCTGATGACATATCATTTTTAGGGGTTTTTGGGATGCTAAACACGAATTCGTTGTCAAAAATGAGCTAATATTGCTTTTTAAAAAAGTTTTAGTACAAAAACATGGTTTTTTTTATAACAAATTCAGCTATATAGCCAAAATACATGGTTCCAAGTGTATTTTTAACACCAAATTTGAACTCAGCGCCTCAAATTACCTTAAGATTGACTATGCTGATGACAAAAATCGAATAATCTCAGAACTAAAATTTTCTAGTAGTGTTCACGTATCGAAAAAAAATCACATTTTTTCACGTATTTTTCCACCAAAAGTAAATTTTTGTTCAAAGCAGCCATTTTTCCGGCCTTTTTGAGCCCAATTTAATTTTACTTTACCATGATAAATCAGTTTGGAACACCCTAGTGTAGTGTCTCATTTTACGTTGTGATAGGATTGTTCGGCCATATTTGCGACCGATTCCATCGAATTCATTATTTTATCAAGTAAACAATCTGCCGATTGAATGTACATGTGTATTCCATCAAAATGAATCCGTTCATATTTTTCGGATATGGTATATATTATTGAAGGTCTGCGATACTAATCTTTGACATTATTAAACTCGTGGATTTGGTTTTTTGATCAGAAGTTCTGATTCAGAGCAAGGTGCAGGTGCAAAGAGCTAAGGAATGTACTCATCGCTTTCGTTTCGATCAAAATTGGAAAGCAATGAATGGTGCATTAACCGAGTAAGAGAAGAAAATGAACATGAATGGGTACAGACAAAGGCTCTGTGTCACAAAACCCATTGACAGAAAGAGCAAAAAGGTAGACAAAGCCCACCCTCAAGAAATTATGGCCATACGAATTAGGTTTATGGTGATCTGATCACGAAAATACACCGTGAATTATTGATAAAAATAGGTATTTGGTGTCGATTTCGGGGGCCTCCATTTCGAATATGCTAAGACTGACCATTCCAGGCCAAGGGAAACAGTGTCACGTAAATAGTGATGGATAAATACACACATTCTCCCGTCAAATTATTATCGCAGCCGATAATTTGCCCATTTTATTCGATCATCATATTTACGCGAGGCCGTATCGGATCTGATTTGATCAGTTCGTGGTGTGTGCGTGTAATGGTGATTTGGATTCGATGGTGTTAATTATATCGCGAACAACCTCCCGAAAAATTATTATTTAATTTCATTTTCCGTATGCCAAACCGCGCTCGTGTCCACATCGTTATAATTTTCCAATCGAATTTCGGAACCGGAATTATGTGCCGGTATTGATATTTGTGTTTATCCCAATGGTCCGATTCGAATTCTGCTTTTATGCTCATGTCAATGTTTAATGCTTTATCATTTCAACTAGATCTGGTAAGCTATCGATAGTTTATGCGCACTGTACATTTGCTAAATAGACAATTGTCTGTCTCTCACTCATACTCGCATTATCACTCTATCGCTCTCGCTCTCTCCTGAGGTAAATTAAACAACACACACACACACACACACAGCGAACACAATTTTCGATTTGCTCGGGACAAATTGTCCGGCGAATAAAAGGGGATCGACACAAAAATAAATTAGAGTGATTTTACTGCGTTGTGGGTATGTGTGTTTTATTTTTTTCGGTTCTTTGCTGTTCAAGTAATGATAAGACGACTCAACAAATTTACGATTTTTTTTTCTCCATTTTGACCGTCATTTTGGAGCATTTATGTTTTTTTTTTCTTGTTTGTTTGTATTTTATTTGTTGTTCGGTTGCTTCGTTTTCATCCAATTTCGCGTTCCATTGTTTGTCATCTTTTCTTTCTTTTCTGTCGTTTAAATTTTCTTCGGCGAACAATCTTCGCTGCCGTTTGCTTTGGCACATTTGTTTTATTTGTTATCATTTTTCTCCTCGATTCTTCTGTTTTCTTGATGTGTTTGGCTCTTTTTTATGTCAGCAAAATAATGTTTTTCGAACGCCTTTTGTACCTTATCCCAATTTATTTCTTTTTTTTTCTCTGTCAGCAGACATTTACTTTCCCTTTTCCTTTTCGTTCGTGTGTGTGTGCATAAGACGAACAAAAGTCTCCACCACTACGACCATCCGGCCGTCCGTTTTTCATACAAAAAAAATGGAGCAACAAAATTGCACTTTATCATCAAAATCTGGTTTAGTTTGATTACATTTCGTTTCCCAAGTGAATTAAATTTCATGTGGCCTTTTTCTACCTGGGTTCATCTGCATCGGTGATGCCACTGAAAATGAAAGTTTTTCGGTGTTCTTGTCTTACTATTCGTGGAACTGAACACCACAACTCGCCAAGTGGTTTTCATTTTCGGTGCAGGTATCATTGATTGATGCAGGTGAACACAACAACCCTTGACAAAAACGTGCAACAATTCGTCACTAATTCCAAACATTTAAAAGGTAAAGTTGATTTTGTATTTCGGGCGGGTTGATGTCAACTAAAAAGTTTGTGCAAATAATTTGATTGTGGACTGTGCATTTCAGACTAACAAAAAGGGTGCATCACATTTGTTCGTTAAAAATAAATAAGCAATTCGATGCTATTAGAAGACATATGTGTGTGTATCGAAGCCGAAACAACAAAAGCAGCAAAAGCATCCAGACTTTTGTTTGCACGCGGGCCATATATTATGGTTTTGTTGTTGGTGTAATGAGTAGCAGTGGGTTCAAATGCAATTAATTGTCGGTTGTCAAGTTTAAAGCGATCGCTTCAAAATGTTTGATGTTCATTATAAGAATTCGAGAATGTTTTGTTGAAAAAATTGTGCGTCTTTTCATCTTCGATCCCAAACGGTGCTTTTCCCATTTTTCTTCTTGCCCTACTTCTTCATCTTCCTCCGTCTATTCTTCCAAATAAGATTGATCGGGATGGTGACGATACCGCGCATAAGGTTGAATTGATTCGATGGAAGTCGTGAAAAGTGAAGGTATCCAGTATGTACAATGCAAGTGGTTGTTCGGAAGGGAGCGAGAGTCTTTTTCAAAGGCGTTCAAATCGTATTAATTTTGCACACCGAACAGCATTGGAAGTGAAAATACCTGAGATGAGATCAATCCTCCACCACGGAATGTTATGTGGTGCAAGTTAAGCATCGTCAATTTTCTCCCATGAGCACAACAGCCGGATGCGATTTAGAATGTGAACGAACGAGCGGGATGGAAGATGTTTGATTTTTTGAGTACACGCAAGAAAAACGGTTCAAAGCTCGTCTTTTCACATCGTTCAATTTAAACATTGCTGCTGGCATCAAGAGTGAATTTGGATTTTTGCATAGAAAAACAGCCGATCAAATAAAGCTACTGTTGTTAAACCGGTGAGCGAAGCAAGAAAAAGCGAGCGAGCGCGTGTGTTTGAGCTCTTGAATGCATATGAAACGACGAAGACTACGATGATGGTAGCGGCGTCGATCTATATTTTGCTCCCTGTTTGAGAATATTAAATAGTTTGATTCACTTAAAAAAAAGAGAGCGAATGAAAACAACGACGACGACGACGACGACAACGGATGGAATTTCCGTTTTTTTTTCTTTTCGACTCAAAACTGGTTTTGAAGTGTGTTGCGTGTGTTGGAAATGCGTTGGTTAGAGCTTTCAAATCGAGTTCAACTCGGTTAGTCTGAAGCTCAACGGTTTTTGTTGTACCGTGAATGGGGAAACTAAGCGCTGTTCACTAATCCATTGAGTTCGATAAAGATGGAAATTGCGCGGAACAAATTGACACGCACCGCGTTTGAAATCGAAAGAGCAAAAAATCGAACAAACATTGTGAACTATGCGAAAGCATCAAAATAATCAAATGAAGAAAAAAAAACACATACAACGTAACACGTACTCAGCTATGTGTGACCTTTTAATGCCATGGAAGCGAAGAAGAAGAAAAAACAAACAGCGCGCATAAATCTTCATTTGAATATCCATCCGGTTCACGGTTCACTAGGCAGAAACATACCTGGATGTGTGTGTATATGTGTGGTTGAAAGCACTTACATATGCTTGACACGCGTAAAAAGCGTGAGTTTAAACTCTCGCTCTTTATCACACACTCACACAGAGAAAAATGAGCAACAGCATGACCGAAAAAAAACCCTAAGCAAAAGTGAAAAATGGCAATCGAGCGATATGCGAGAGAGAAAAAACATACTCCAACGAAGCGAATAGAAGCGAGTAATTAGTGATGAGCTCATTTTATTATTGTATAATACGTGTGTTTGTAGAGCAAAGTCGCTGTGTGATTATGATATCAATATCAGAGAGGGGTTTGCAATTCACACGGCACCATTTCCAAGCGGGAAAATTGTATCCGCAACTAGGGGCTCGATAAATACAGTCGAACGAATGGATTGAGCAGATAGGGAAAAAAAACACGTATACACACGTCCCTTTGACCCAATTTCAATAATTTCGTTGTGTGCATGTGATCTAAATGTGAATCGAGTTTTTTTTTGCTGTGTGCTCCTCTCGCAATTAGTTATCGAATGGGTCGGCAAACGGCGAATTAGAAAAACAAAACAATGAAAAACAACTAAAGAAACAAAACACCAAAAAAGGTAACACTTTTCAAATAAATTTACCTATTCCAGTGGAAAACTTTTACAAAGCGAAAACCAAATAACTCGAATGTTTGGCTCCCAAACAATTCAATCGCCTTCAATTTCAATTCGTTTGACTGCGGCGAAAAGTTTCTCTTGTTCGATTTTTTTCCCGCTGTTCTTTGGGGATTCTTCATTTGTTTTGGCGTTCTTTTTTTCGCTTCGTCTGATGGCCCAATCTCTAGGGGCTAGGAACAAGTTGTGTCATTCGTATGTATTCGCATATATTCATACGTTCGTGGCTTTGTTATTGTTGTTGTACACTCACTGCGCTGCGAATGTCTCGTATACACAATCTACAAGAATTCACGAAAATTCGTACGAATTCGTCTCAAGCGCTTGTGTTCTTACCCCCTAGCCCAATCTATATCTATACTCAAAAGTGAATAACATTAGGCGGCCCATCGAATATTTCAATTTGAAACAGATAAACCAAAGGAAAGAACGGAATGTGTGTGAAGTAAAACAAACACAAACGAATATGGTTGTTACATATCGGTTTGTGAAAATACTCGTAAAACACAGAACGAGAGAGAGAGAGAGAGGGTGAAAGGGAGCGGAAGACAGAAAGAGAAAGCGAGAGAGAGAGAGAGAAAACAGTGAATGAATGTATATTATAAGGCACTTGATTTATACTGAAACGAACTAAACTTTTCCTAAAACATTCATACCATAAGGACTCCAAGCCGAACAATGAGTCAAAAAGTAGGCAAGACAACAAAATTGCGACGAACGATGGAAAGCAACGCATAACATCAACTCCATCGGAACAACAAAATTTTTACGCTAAAAATGTTGAGCCGAGTGAGGAAAACTGACGTAAAAAAAGTGACAAGCAACGGAAATAATTCATAAAAAACCAGAACGAGAACCGAAAAGAAGTTTTGTGAAATCGACTAAAAAAACTATTAGAGACAAGAGAGAGAGAGAAAGGGACGAGTGAATGAGTGGGTGTTGGAGTGGCGGTGATTTTGTTTTATGCCAACCACATTAAGATCGGCACATTTATATTTGTACACGGTGCACGCGAGACGATAGAAGCATAGGCCGGATACATTTGCCGTGGTGGTGGTTGGGTTGGAGTGTGTATGCGAATCGAAAAACAAACATTAAATTCCATGCCAAATGGTAGCGGAAATGCCGCGCAAGAGGCATTTGTTATGCGGGATGTATGCATAAATCTTGAAAAACGGCTGATTTTCGTCGTTAGCACATGCTGATATAATATAATGGCATCAATGAATATAACATGTGGAAATACACGAACGAACACAAACACACACCACTTGAACTTTTTCGATAAAAGTTTTCGATTCAACTTCACAGCTGTATCATTATGGATGATGGTTTTGTGTACATATTGTTCCATAACATCGAACATGCCATCATCGGTCGAAAAATGTGCTAACGACTTGTTGATCAACCAGGATTGTTGATTTTCCATCAACCATTAAAATATTCCTTAGCTCTGCTCACATTTGGCGCTTTCTTTGGCTTAACATTCCAATCGCTAGACTTATTTACATATGAGACGAATGCCGGAATGCGGGACAATACACACAAGAACACGAGTGAAATGCAAAGAAATGGCGGCAGAGAGACAGAACGAGCGATAGACCGAGTGAGAAAGTGCGGGTGAGAGCGAACCAGAAATAAAAAGCAAAAGCAAAGCAAGTGAAGAAGAGCAGACAAGAGAAAAAACAAGACTACCAATGTCAAGCCGTGATGTTGAATTCAAGAGGTTGATATTATGTTGTACGCGCTCCATTAAATCTAATTATACGCATTTCATTCTCATCATATTCCATTCAATAGACGGAGTAATTCTCTTCAGTAGAAAGAGAGAAAGAGAGAGAGAGAGGAATCGAGTCGTTGTCAATGATAAAATAAAATATGATGTTTAAAAAGCCAACGAACGCAATCAACACGCATCTAAATGTTTTTGATGCCAATGAAGCAACATCTTTCCCATTTGTTCCCCTCTCCATCTCGCTTCATCTCATCTTGTCATCCTCTCAAACTCTCTTTAACCCTTTATCACATTTCGGTTCCTAAAGTAACCAGACGCTATAGCTATGAAACCACTGAATATTTTTACATTCTTGTTTGGAAACAAATGTAGGGAAATGAACTAGCTTTCATTTGATACTTTACAGGCTACAATCGGCTGGCTGAATGGAAAGTTTTTTCTGTTCATGTACTGCTGTAAAAAAAAAAGCGAAATTATAGCAGAATTCCACATTTTTCCTCCTCTTATCTTTTGGGTTTGTTCATTCTTTTCAATTATCAAATTAGGTCTCGTAGGACCAAAATACATCAATTTAACTTTCTGCATCATTAGTTTTATGAAATTTAATTTTTTCAAGCTTTTATAGTGATTTGACACTTTTGACTCTTTTCCGATTTTCTCGACAAATACGCAATTTTTCAAAGATCTAAGTATGAGGTCTTTCTCTATTTATCGTGGCACAAAACATATATCAAAATGATTCAAAAACAAAAAATTGTGCATCAAAGGGTTAATTCTCATTCTACCAGTGAGAGAATCTCTTACTCTCTTGGCTCAATATCACCATCACTGAATTATGCCCCAAAAGCGTAAATATCCAGATATCGTTTTCTTATTGACATTTTCCACTTAATATAATATAAATTTATAACAAGAGTCGCGAAGAATCGGTCGACGACGGCAACATTGTGCGAATGAACAATGCGAAAGCGCCTACAACAAAATGAATGCATGAACGTTGATATGGTTGCTCACCCCCCCCCCCCCCCGAATGTGTCTTCTATTTAAACAAGCGAATGTGCTTTTTGTATAACAGCCTGCAAAATGCACAATTATGAGAAAGTTATGCCAACACCATAATTATAACGGTTATTATTGTTACACCGTTGGTATTACACCCACGAAAAGCAGTAAATTGAAGAGGTGACGGCACAATTTTCGATTTCAAAAATTTCAACGTAAAATTTAAATATGCGAATTTACGTTGGATCATTTACACACTCATAACATTTTATGAGTGTAAAATGTAAAACACTTACCGAATGGGCCCTGGTCCGTTCGTTGGGTCTGAACTACATCCATTCACATATTTTAACGCTTTAACGAGCAAACACGATGGAGACACACGGTTCCAAAAAAAAATATTATCCATTTTTTATTAGTCCGTAAAGACTCCCCTCTATCCACTCTTGGTTTTGTGCATGAATTTCAAACTCAATGGTGTATGTTTTTTTTTTCTCGGAAACTGGGCCACGTCGCGTAATTCGCATTTGACCATCGATATGCTTCGATCGTAGATGCTTTCCTTTGCGTTCGCGTATTTGATACGTGACAAGTGGACGCCAACCGTGACTCATGTGTAATGCACACGTGCGTTAAGTCAATCGAAAATTCACATTCGCACCAGATGAGCTCAATTTAGATGGTATTGCTTAGTGATGGTATGAAATCGAATTGGGAACTATTTGGTTATGTGGAACACGGGAAAATGATACGGGATAAAAACACGAATTTTTTAATGGAAATGAATAAAAATGAACATTTATGGCATCAAATGGCGTTACATCTAACATAACATGCAATTGATTCGGGTTAAAATTGAGTCAAAACATTGAAAAAAGAATGTTTCATTCATGATTTGTTCAACAAACACAAAACACCCTCGACGAACTCAACACTCTCGAACAAAAGTTTCGTCGAACTGAAATTGTGGACGATCGAACAAACACTCAACCCACCCTTGATATTGGATATGCCCATGCAAATAGTATTTTCGTTACAACACCAAATTGAATATTGTATTCGAATCGATTTCTCGGCCCATTTCTCAGTACCTCTCATTTATTTAATTCCAAATAAATTCGTTTTTAGCTGCATTCCATTCGAATCGAACGATATTTGGCGATAGCCCACCTTAACGTAATAACGTCCACAACGACCAACAGTTCACAGCTGATAAAAAAAAAATCTGAAATAAGAGAATTCGATATTGCTGGAATTTCGAACGAAATTCTCTTCAAAACGATTGAATTGGCATTTTTATCGGGGTCTCAGAATGTGACCTTGAATATAATCAATTATGTGCTGAACTTAAGGTTATCAAATGGAAGAGAGGTGCAAGTGCGATGAACGGACCGGGTTTAATTGGAGTCGAAGCGTATATATTTTCTATAGATATTTCAAGCAGTTTATTAATTTGCTTCAAATGGGAATGAAACAGTGAAAAGCTAAACAAATCAAGGCATATTGTTCATAGACGTCAATGCGTCGCATGCCAATGAAACAGCCCACATAACACTGAAGCGAAATTGATTTGACCATTTTCTTTTTTTCGATAATTTCCATTGGAATGCAACCCCGATTAGAGATGACCTGGGTTGGAAAACAGATCACACATGACCATCGGCCAGTCCATTATTCAAATAAAAATTGATTTACGCCTCGATTTATGCAAACTCTATAAATAGCATTTGATGATAACGTGTGGTTTTCATTCATTTACTCTCTCCTCGGTTTACTCACTCGCATCCCCTCTATCACCACTATCTCTCTGCCTCCCAATTCAACTTCCTTCACATTGCAAATTGATTTCGTGCGGTCACTACCCAGGCACATTAAATTGATAACATCATCGAGTAAAAGGAGAAAAAATAAATAAATTCGCAACTCTTGGCATTTGCAAAACAACACTGGCCGCTGCACAATTGATGGCCTGAAATGTATAGATACACATATTTTGAATATATTTCACTTGTTCGAAATGCATTTGACTGGAATAATAATGGCATTAACCATAATGGTAATTTGCCTTTAGAATTTGTGTGCATAATGCTTTGAGCGAAGAAACCGCACCGATGTGCAACGATCACACAGAGATTTGCATTTTGGCAGAAGGTAGATGAGGAGATGGAGGAAATGGTTAGAGTGCATGCAACAGAATGTGTCTCGCATATGAGCATCCATTGCAGATGGCACAAAACCACGGCATCGATTCCATTGCCGATAGTAGAAAATCTATAAAATCGTCCATTTCTATCGCTATCATCCATTTTCAAATTCGGATGAGTTTATCCAATTTGCAGGGAAATTGATTATCTAAGAAACTTCATTCATATCACCACCTCCTTCTTCACTCCGTTGAAGTATTCGTAAGCAATTTACACAGCAAACAGCTCGCGTGGTATTTCATTCATAGCCAAAATTATTTTGAGGTGTGAATTGACATTTTCCATTCGGAATATCTCTCAATTGTCTACACCAAAGTAATATATTCACTGGTCTGGTCACGTTTTACGACACGAAACGATAACTATGAACAACGCACATTGCGTGGCTGCTTGCAAATGTTCGATATATCGAAAGATGGACACCATTTTCTCACCAAGAACTTTCGAAATTTAGTCATCTCCAAAAAAAATTGGCTACAATTTCCAATGAACAGTTGAACATCCAATTCACTATTCGAAGCATATTGAACGAGGGACAGAGAAAGAGAGAGAGAGAGAGAGAGAGAGAGAAGAAGAAGAAGAAAAAAACATTGATCCTCAAAAGAAATGTCTGTGTTGGTTCGTAAATAACAATTTGGTGGGTCCTTTTAAAACGAGATAGGTCATAAAATTCGACGAAATGAAAGGCATGAAGATCGTGCATCTTTCTCTCCCTCTCTATGTGTGTGTTTGGCCATGTTTATTCGTTTTTATTGATTCGTAAAATTATGATACGTGGTGAATGAGGTGGTGCTAGCGACGACAACGATGCGACCCCGGTAAACAGGATAATCTTTAACCTCTAACCAAGAAATTTGGCACGTGCTCACCAACAAAGTGTACGCGTCAGCGGTCACTTCGAGTTTGCTACAAGCTATGGGGTTGCTCATATTTGGGCCACGTTTTCACGGAATCATTACATTATTATCAAAGCGAGCGAGCGGAATTTTGTCACAATCTCAAAGTCAAATCGATTCAAAATATGTTGCGGTGTTTTTCATATCCGTTCACAAGTGACGAAATGAAGGAATAAGTGTTCATTCTAATCGGCGGCGTTCGTGTTTTATTTTCCTCTCCTTCAACTGAATCAACAGATTTCGCAAGCCTTGAACCAACATCAAAGCGATTTTATTCACGGTTTTCATTCCATCCGTTGGTCCATTTTTAGTTCATTCAAAGTCGTCGTCGTCATTGTCATCGTCACCGTCACTGTTACCGCTAACGCTGCCACCATCATTACCACATTCTGATCTGAATTAAAGTCGCACAAAGTTAGCACCTAAATATGACTCTTGCCTTTCGATGTAAGAACTCGTTCCTTTCGTCGTCAACACACATCTTTTTCTCGCGCTCCAGTCCCCATTTCGCAACGAAATGAATAAAATTTTGCGCACAAACTCCTATAAAATCAACAATAAAAAGTTATGGCCATATTAACGCGCCTGAGATCGAGATGAAAAGACAATGCCACCCAATTCACATTCGTCGTTTGGCGCATATATATATTGCAATGCGTATAACTCTGCACGGCACCGAAACCATGGCCCAAAAAACACACGAAAATGGCAAACGCGCGACAAAAGTGTATAAGACACTGGAAATGATTCAATGGGCCACGACATAAGATATTAACACAAACGGCTTGCAAGTTGAGGGAGATATACATGAATATGCATGGTCTGACTTTTCAGCGCTCGTCCCATGCGAAAATTATTTATGGTGCCCACGTATAAATCGCATTTTCATAAATCCTCCAATAAACACATCATTCGAATGCAAAAATATCGACGGTCGTATATAAGTTTATGCCATGCAAAAACCACATAAAATGCGCAAAAATCACCATCATCCCACACCACATCACCATGGTGGCCATTGCAATGTGACAATATGTATCAACAAGCGATTGAAAGATAATTGCCTGTTTCTTATACTCGTGCACACACAAACACATTTTCATTGTTTGTCCGCTTTTATTTTCGACGCGCTAATTACCGTTTTATTGTAACGTTCGCTCAAATCTTGTCTACATCCATTTCGACGAGTGTTTTTCTCTTTTGTGTTCGCTAAAAAAAAAACAAAACATACATCCGAGACTGTTGAACCAAACCTGAATAGAATGGACTCGTTGCTCAGCTTTTCAGTACACACTTATTTATGATATTGAGACGAAAATGCCAACTTTTTCATGAATCGATGCAAACCAAAACTTTTTTTCGCCATAAAGTCTATAGGATTTGGGAAAAGAATAGATGCTTCTTTGTCACTCTACCTGTTTCTCTCTTTTAGTCTTTGACTATCTCCATTTCTCCCTCTCAGTGAGGATTGTATTATTGGTCGGGGCTTGAGAACTCTGACTCTCACTCAAGCTCCATCAGTTTCTCTCTGATGCAGTGAAATTCTTGACTTTGTTTTCTTATCGTTGGTAGTTATGAAATGCACTACACTCCCCGATAAACGATGGGAACAAGTTTATTGAAATCATGTTATCTACGTATGTCAAACGTCCCTAGCAAAAATTGTGCATGGCAAATTTTCACGTTAACTTTATGTTTGTCTGGTGTGGAACATAGTTTAGCGAAACATTTCTTCATCTTGATCAAAATGAACAAGCATATCATCGTAATGATGAAACACAAATCAGAACTGATTTTTGAAGAGTTTTTCTTTTGACTCGGGCCAAAATGGCAAAAAAAACTCATATGGTAAATGATCATTTAACCACTTTTCTACGATACAACAAGACCTTTCTCTTTAGAAGATTCGAAAATATTTTTGAAACGAAAAAACCAACGCTTTCTTTGAATGATCCAACGGCATCTTTACTATGCAATTCTGGTTACATGTGTTATTTTCCTCTTTGTCTGCATGGGAGTCCGCGCTCAATTTCTTCGTCGCAGCACAAAAATATCCGTTTTTGCATAAAACTGCATTGAAAGATTGCTACCAAAAGATAATAATACCAAAAGCCATTTCATTTACGTTTCAATATCAACCCTTTCGGAAAAACGTTGATTTTGTAGTTGTATCGTTGTGCGTCGGCGAGAGAAGAGTGTTTGCATAATTTTACGACGCCAATGCAAAGGAAAAACGAATCGAAAGCGAGATAAGTGTTAAAAGGGTTTACTATATACCGAATAGAAGAGAGAGAGAATGTATTTTGTGAGAGCGGCCGGGATGGGTACACAAAGCAAACGAGTGATATTTGAAATCTTCTATTACAATACAAAAATAGAGTGAGTGTGTGAGAGAAGAGGAATGAAAATGAAAGAGATACAAAGTGAGAGAGTCGAAAAATAGTAAAGAGCCAGCGATTGAGAGAGCACGTCAGTGGTTCGATATCGCTGAGTTGGCATCAGCAAACTGCATGATGGGTGCTTGCGAACTCTAAATGTGATAAGACACATTTCGCTCCAGTAACTTTCGCTCGAATACAATCCCTCTAAGAGGGACCTTCTTTGAGTACCAGGCCACCGTGAGCTGAGGAGGATGGAAAAACGGGTAGAATTCATGTTCGAAGTGAGAAAAGCGAGGCGAAATGTAGATCGACAAAGAGAGAGCTTTTGGTTGAATCAGAGAAGCAGACAGAGAAGGAGACAAAGAGAATGAAAGAGAGTGTTTGCTATGAACAAGTGTCGTTGTAAACAATATCAACGATCTAAATGACGATCATTTGGCTAACCATGACGTGTTTTACGGCAAAAATGGACGATTACCCAGCCAGTGATTGAAAATCGCTACCCAGCCCTTGTGCCGCACAATGCTTGCAGTCAAATTTATCTTTTCACGCTAAATCACAGCAAAACATTGCACATATGACGATGTTTTAGAACCATTGCCAAACTTATTCACTAGTAAACGAAAAAAAAGAGTTCTCAAAGCACCAGCAAAATGGAATCATCCACGCCATACTAAATATTAATTGTTCATAAACAAAAATTGGGCGGTATTTCTGCTCAATTTTTGCGTGTGCTAGTTCTGTTCAATTTCAACTTCATTTCTTTCAACTCACCAAACTACAAGTGTATATTTAAATTTGATCAAATGAATAAGCAATGCAAAACACACACATTTCCGTTGAGTAAAACCGCAAGCACAGCAAACGCTGGTCGAAAGCTGTGTTCGCTCGATGCATGTACGAGAGAGAGAGAGAGAGAGTGAGAGAGAGAGAGAGAGAAAGAGAGAGAGGTAGGGAGATAAAGGACGTGTGTGGCACATACTTGTATTTGCCGAAGCAGCGGCGGCCTCGGCCGATTTCGGTACTTGTCTCGAAACAATTTGCAGAGAGGAAGAGCGACCCAGAGAGTGGATGAGTTCATTTCACTAAAACTGCAAACTAACCAACAGTTGGTATATACAAAACCGAGAGCCGTGCAACTTTCGGCGACCGGATTTCAACATTTTAATTATTCTAAATCCCCATGCTGTGCAAACAATTTAAATGTGCAATTTTCCCATACTCTTTGCTCTTCATTCATTGTTTGCTTCACTTCTATTTCTTTCATTGTTTGGTTTTGCTTGAGCTCCTGCCTAAAAGTGGATGGAAATGTTTCGAAAAAATTGTATTTCTGCACATGGTCACCGTATCAATTGTTATATTTTATCGTGTGACTGGCGTTTTGGGTGAAAGACTACTTTTCCATCGTCACCGTCAGCATCCAACAGTGTCACAGCAGAGAAAAAAAAACACGACCAATGCTTTCCGAAAACGGTTGACCGAAAATTAAGACGAACAACATGGACAGCAGAAATGAAAACAATAAGTAAAACAGACACTTGAATGAAATGGATGAGGGATGCACACACGACTCGTTTCAATTTCAATTCAATCTATTTTCATACACATACAACAAGATTTAATGTGGCCCTATTCAATTTTGCTTACTGTTGATGTTTGGCATTTCTATCGTATCTCTCTGTTGAGCAGAGATGTCCCTGTCTCTTTCGATCACTCGGTTATCTCTCACTTTGCCTCTTCATCTCTATCTCACTCTCTCGCTGTCCCTCTTTCTTGTTCTCCGTTGCTACTTGTCTCGGTCATGCTCTGTGCCACCACAGTCGTTATTCTAAATTAACGAATGGTTCGTTGTTTAAGTGTGTACAACACACAATTCGGTTTATTTCAAATAGTTCGTGTACTGAGGTTCGGTGTGGCTGGATTGCAGTTTCGTTTCGTCATTTGTAACACATACATTGTTCATTGTGTTGAATTCGTTTTTGTCAAATGAAAATGTGTTTAGATAAAATAGCTGTTGTCTAGTGTTGTGTGTGTGTGTGGTGTCACATTCCCGTTTTCAATAGCACAAAACCACAATTATTGCAAGTGGGCCGTGTCATGGTCAAATATTAATTTTAATGAAGATGACATTAATTTTCACTTCTATTCAATGCAACAGAGAGAAAGAGAGAGAGAGAGAGAGAATAGGACGAAGAGAGGGAGGCAGAGCAAAAAGGGCGAAAAAGGCAAGCAGAATGCTTTCAAAGTTTTCAAGCACCAACAACCAAAAGGAACTAAATGGGAAATGCCAAGAGAACTAAAAGGGAAATATCACGCTCGCGGAAAGGCGCAAAACAAAGCGAAATGATTCTTAAGAACTTCAAACTGCCACTTACACTCACATTCACACACGAACAAATGAATAAAATGATTTATGGGCTACGATTACTTATTGCGTGCATGCAATTCAAATATATATACATAATGTCCAATGAATGTTTAATGAGATGGTTGTTCGATGTGTATGTGAATTGTATCGCACATATATATTCATTTGGTGGAGCGTATGCGAAGCGTGAGCGCGCGAGCGCGCCTACGATGAAGTCACGTATATGATTTACTTTGATTTGGTGTACATTTTTATTTGGTTTTTGCCATTCTTATCCATTTGGGGCGCCACTAAAGTGCCATACCGAAGCGTGGCCAATTCATGACTTTTCTCCCCCCCCCCCCATTCAGAATAATAATGAACAACAAAAAAACAAATCTTCGTGTGACAAATCCAAGAACGAATGAAATTAAACGATAATTTCAAACGCTTTGAATTACGAGCACTAAATTGACCTGCAGCGAATATGAATCGAGTAGAAATAAGAATCAAATCATAAAAAATCAATATCAATTTACTCAAAACCTTCACCGTTTAATTGGCAAAAGATGGCAAAATTTCTCTGCGGTTAATTGGTATTTTCATTCCATCGAATTCGATTCCTGGATTGCGCGGAAATTCAATTTTCCACAGAATTTGTTTCGATTGAAAAGAAGTGCTTCTTTAGCTATTCAGCTGAATTGCGTTATTGCTTCTTGACTCGCTTAGATTAACTCTTGTGACTATAATTTCTGCGTAGTCAACGATGTGCAAGACATTTTCCCCACTTGAATCTTCATTAAACGATGGGATTGAACGGATTTTTGCGGAAATGTACTTAAACTGCATCACATTTCCGGTGATTGACGAACGTACAGCTCATGAATAATCAGCCCATCACTATGGCTACCTTTGGCTAAGACTTGTTGCCTACATTGAAACATCGTTCACAATTCAGTTTAATTTGTAATTTAATTTGACCAGTGACGAGCGAGTCATACCTTTTTTTATCATTCTATCTCTTTGCTTTCCTCTCGACTTTCCGTTTCTCTGTCTTTCTCTATCTTCTTCTCCCTTTCTTTATCTTCCCTTTCCCTCTCTGATCGTCCTTGCACTTCCTCTCACTCCAATTTGTTGCTCTACATTTGAATAAATCACCCCAACACTTTCGTTCATCACACGCCAATGAGATAATCATGATTTCACTGACGTCAATGCCATAAAAACGTTTTTTCTCTCTTTCTCCCTGCAGCCCATTAGAAATGTGCACATAATTTCTGTTTT
Source organism: Sitodiplosis mosellana (assembly GCF_009176505.1). NCBI lineage: Eukaryota > Metazoa > Arthropoda > Insecta > Diptera > Cecidomyiidae > Sitodiplosis > Sitodiplosis mosellana. Next base: position 2,453,791 of record NW_022601403.1, on the reverse strand, counting down.
TCCGCATTTCATTTTTGTTATACTGTTTGTGTTTCATCGCCAGCAGTAAAATCTAATCGGCTTTTTGAATGCAATCACTAGCAATCAGATGATAACCCTGGATAATCCAATCAGAAATGTTTGTATTGAATTTTTTGTTGGTGACGCATTCGTTGGGGTTAGTCGCTAGTCGTTGCGACTAAATAAGCGAGAGTTTAGCGATGCACGAAAAGTACCTGGCGATGATCATGGCCATAAATCTTGATTTATGAGCTTGTTCTCCCGTTTTGCTCGGTCTACCTTTCACTTTTCATCTCTATTTTTCAATCTATTTTTCCCTTTCACTCACTCATTACCTCCCAACCTTTTCCCCTTCGTCTCTCCCTTCGTCTAACTCATTGCCTCTCTTACCCAGTTGCTCGTTTGCAAACCCTATATCAAACACACATATTCGCTGACACTTTAAGCCATTTGGAGAAATTGGTCGAGTGCTAAGCTTTTGTTAGCTTTAAATACAAAATGAAATCATTTACAAATGGATTTGATTTGGTTGTTGTTGTTTTTTTTTTCCATTCTCGTTTGTTTTGTTTTCGGTATTATTCGTTCTTTTGTGCGTCGTTACGTTGGTTTTGTTCATTTTCCCAACTTCTAACAAATAATTCGCTTAATCCGTGTTCGCTGCTCCACAAATTATTCGACGAAACAAACAGAAAAAAAAAATGCAAAAAAGTAAAGCCATTAAAAAGTTTTTTTTTTCTAACGAAAATGAGTATGAGAAAAAGTCGCCACGCCATTTCATTTTCGGTGCTGGTGCTGGTGGTTGGTTTCTTTTTTGTGTTTCGCATTATTTTTTCTCTGTGTTTCATTTCGCTCTCCCCGCTCGTCCATATCATGTTTGTAATGTTGAGTTATGTTGACACAACACGAACAAATTTAAATAGAAATAATCGTAAAAAAAGGCAACAGCAGCAGCTCAGCAAATAGAAAGAATCGCTCTCTGGATACGAATTGGAAATTCGTGCATCAACGCTATATTATATAGAGGTCGCGCGCATATTTGGATACACTCTCTGCGAGCGTTCGAGTGTTTGTGTGTGTATGTGTGACTTACCATGAGCATTGATGAAAGTAAATTGAGCTCACATTTCCACCCGAATACGCTAATTAGCCACAACATTGTGTTAATGTCATAAATACAAATGAAACACGATTGTACAAAACAATCATGGCACATGTGAGAGAGTTTTGCTTGCTTTTTTCTCTCTCTCTCTCTTTCCCATTTTCTAGAAATATTCCGCTGCAATCGAAAGAAAAAAATATGGTGAAACATGTTTTTCGAAATGATTTTACGCCGGATTCGGTATACTTTTCATTATGCGAAGCAATTTTTCAAACAAGTTTTCCGTATATCGATTGAATTGTCGGCCGACAACTTCAGCATGAATTTCTCACCAGAATTTCTTCAAACAAAATGCGTTCCGGGATGTTTATCAGGATGTTAGGGCTTTGGTGTGTGTGTGTGGGTGTTTGCGAAACGAATTTTCGACTTAAAATTCACATTTGCCACGAGAACGTGGATGCGGTGTGTGTTGAGACCCGATTGCAGTTTGTGTGACATAGCAATAGCTACCAAAATGTTTGCCATCATCGTTTGCCTGAGCAAACAGACCTTGCATTTTGAAAATGTGCACAAGCCATGCGTTTTTCGGTTGCTGCCTTCGACAAAAAGCCATGCATTTTCTACCATGCCAGACCACATTTGGTTTTATACTGGAAGGGATTTTTGTGTGAGCATTAATCGGCTTCACAAATTTTGCTACGCTTCGTTCTTTTCGGGCGCTTTTTTGTGCATTTCTCTTTAAATTCGTTCTTTTTTTTTCTTCTCACTGTTCTGTTTCTATTCCTCCTTTCTTTCTTCCTCTGTGCCTCTCACTCTATCTTTGCTTCTGTCGCTTTACCATCCCTTTCATCTCCTCTCGATCTTCGTTATCTCTTCTGGTTGGAAATTTCAACTTGAAATTGTTTCTTTTCCATCTAAATTTCAATATTCCGCGGTGGAATTTCCGCGTTGAAGCACATCCCATTCCCTTTTCTCTTTCACTCACTCTCACTCTTACTCCCTCTCTGTCACTCTCACTCTCACCCTCCTATTCTCTCTCTCTCTCTCTCTCTCCGTTTCATTTTTATCCAAAAACTTTGGTCCGTAATTAGCTAAAGTTTAAAGCTTGGCAACTTCTTAAAATGCTTACCGCTCGAAGTAAATAATTGAGCGGGTGGGTGGATGAGTGCGTGCAGCACTTAGTTACGTACAATGTGTGTCGCGTACTCGCGCTATATCATAATTATTTTCAAACATTCGCGTTGATTTAAAGACCCATCGAAAGGAAAATTCTAATTAAAAGTGGCCGACACACACACACACACACACACACCAAACAATACAATAATCACCCGGGTCATTTGCATACACAACAACTGCACACGCTGCACAAAAACGTAACGGAAAATGTCCGTTAATCTGTATAAAATAGAAGTTCCGCAATAACAAAGGCATGCTGGGTGGCGAGAAGTGTGACAAGAGGGACAATGTGTCCGAATGTGTTTGACTTTGTGCGGTGATTTTCTACCACAAAATATCCCTAATCTCTAGCTATTTGCTGGTATGACGCTGTCATCATTACAATCGACTCACTATTTGTTATTCTTGCTCTTTCACTTCGTACCTTCTACTCTTCTACTCTCTCGGTAGCCCCCTTTTTGCGTACATATAACGTAGCTTATGCATTTTAATTTAAAAACTATAGATGGCGAGGCAACTGATACCGACCGAATCATATTACGGGTTGAATGTTTTTCTCCGCGTGATTACACGCGTTCCACATTATTATTGCAGCAAAGAGAGAAAAAACCCGACTTGCTTCTTTATTACTTTTAATTTTGATACATTTTTTAACACTACTTTGTGCTACCTTTGCCATTTGTTGCGTCGGTGCCAGCGAATGATCGCTACTACTGTCGTCGCCACCACCACCGTTGTTTTATATTTTTTTCCAACTGCAAAGTACAGCCTGACACGTCAACAATTTTCCATACTTTTGTTGTATTTTTTCGCCTGCAATTTGCGTTTGTAGCTCTTTTTTTGCCCCGTACTCTTGTCAAATCAACGCATGCTGCTACTTTTCATCCGCCTCATACCAAGAAATGTGCCCTCTAAATGGCTTTGGTTGCGTGTATTTTTTCTATTAAATGTTGAAAATACCTGCTTATTACATTGTCCAGTTTTTTTTTTGTGTTGTTGTTGGTTCGTTCGTTATTGTTATTACAAATCGTCGTATATCATTGCATACATCATATAGCGTATATAGTATGTGCACCATTTTACAGGAACTGGTTTAGTGCGGACAAAGAAGGAAATTAGACGAAAAAAAAAAATTCTGAAAAAATGAACGGAAAAAATTGAATAGAGCTGGGTTTTCGTTGATTTTTTTCCATTGCACACGTTGCATACCCGTGCAAAAGAATAGCGCGCGCGAGAAATGCATTCTAAGTGGAGCAACGGATAAATAACCTTTCGTCAACAATCATTTACACACATTGTGTGTGTGAGTGTGTTGTTTTTTCTGTTGCCTCAAATAATTTATTTTGTTGAGCGCGCGTTTCATGCGAATAATGCAATGCTCAAGCAGAGGATTTCGTTCTGCTTCTGCAACATTTGTGTCATCCACGAAAATATTAAACCATCCGAATAATTCATACATTGTACCAACTCAGCAACTTTAGCTGCAATTTCAGCATGAAAATTTTCAGCATTTTTTTTTTTTTTGAACGAGTTTGTGTGTTTTTTCCACTCTGTTCCTCTTGAAGATTCATGAATCTTCTTCTTAATAAATCATAGATAACTTTGTAACTAATCCAATTGTTGTTTTACTAACCAATTCTGTTTTCTTCTCTCTCTCTTCCTTTTTTGTCGTTTGTTCATTTTGAATTCCCTGTCACTTTATGTGCGTGTTTTTGTGTCCATGCCACAATTGCCATCCAATTCAGCGAGGAAAATGTGTGGAAACTATGCGAACAAGTGAAGAAAACCCGTCCGGCTGAACTTTCAAAGTGCTATGCAGTTTTTGTGTCGAACGAAGGCCGAACGGTACCGTTGTGGCGACAAAAAGCTGGACGTGGTGACGATAAAGTTGTTATCTGGGTAAGTTGATTCGTTTGTTGTTTTTTTGTGTTTTTGTTTTCAATTTTTGTTACTGATTAATACGTGGTATTGATTTTTTTTGCATTTTTTTCACTCGGTTTATGAGTCAATTGGTGTCGAAAAACTTGACTACAGTCGATCAATCATGATTGCTCACGAGACGATGAGAGTGTATCGATCTTGAAACGACCATGGGAGTGCATTGATCATCGGTACACTCTTATCATCTACAGAAAACCTATTCACGTATCATAAAATTGAAAAGAAACTCACGTCCAAACAAAATCCGAGATGACAAGAAAATTGACTTAATTTCAAAGCGTGTTATGAGCTAACGTCAGCTACTGAGCTCAGCTGCTGACTCGTATGCGTTGCGTTGTTTTAACGCATTAACAGTATAAAAATGAGATATCCTCCAAACATACCAATGAGAAGATTGAACTGTATACCAATGGGAAGATTGCTGATACTCTCGTTTTTATACTGTAAATGCGTTACAATAATGTAACGAATACGAGTCAGCAGCTGAACTCAACAACTGACGTTAGCTAGTGCTGCTGACGTTAGTCCATAGCACGTTTTGCTAAATTTTTACATTTTATTAGTAAAAAAAATTGTTTCGGCCCAATGGACAATTCAAATTTCCGTTCAAAATCTTCGAAAATGTAAAAGAAAAGAAACAAGAATGAATCTTTATTTCGAAACTAATTTTCCAATTTCATTAAAAACTAAGTTGTCAATATTCAACTAAGTTCTTGAATTCAAAACCAAATCATGGGAATTCTCTCATTTTATGATACGAAAATGTTCGAAATTCAAACTTTGTTTCAAACAATTTGATAAAATGTTCAAAGTAATTTTTCGATTAATCGAATAAAAAACCCAGAAAATCCACAAATTTGCGTGATTTTGTCACTTACAGCATCAATCAAGGCAGTTATATGAAGAATCTCTATCATTTTTCTCGAAACATGTTTTTTGCTATATCTCGCGAACCTCCCAACCGATTTTGATAAATAGGGTACCAAAATTTATGGAAAGGTCTCACCTTTCAAGTAATGTAGGTTTCTATCATAATTTTAGAGCTCTAAACCAAATTTCACTGTGATATGTTGATAGGCGCTACCTTAGACCTACCAAAATCGATAACTTTCTTATTCACACGTCTTTCGGAAAAAGTAATGATGCAGAAATGTTTGTTTTGAGGTCCTCTAAAATCGTGCATTCAAAACCCCAATGTGCAAAATAACAACTTTTATTTTGTCACACGGTGTTTTCATCTCTCTCGTTTGGTCTCTTTCTAGAGTCCTTGATTCAACTTTTGGTATGAAGCTATAGATAAAGCTTCAAACCGAAAATGCATCTGCTTTTGAACTTTTGCAAGGACAATTGGCCAAATACTGCCCGACACTGCTAATCGGCATGCCTTTGTTGTGGTTATCTTCATTTTGGCATTAATTTTAATTAAATCGTCTGAAAACGTGTATTTTCAAGCTTTTTTCTAGTAATTTTGATGGCACATTTTCGATGAAACTGCCAGAATCGTTTGCACACTGCACAGTTGAATATTTTCCAATCTCACCCAATCAACCAGACACAATGGTTAAACACTGATTGAACGGCTAATTGGAGAAAATCTACAGTAATTTACAACCAATTTGAATCAAACATAACGAAACAGATAGGGATGATAGCAAATATTTTTGATACTATATGGAAATGCTATGCATTTGCAATCAAATATTTCTAAATTTATGGCCAACTACATTCTATGCATATTTAAATGGGTTAACAGAGCAGGGAATTTACTTTCTGTTTCACCCAGTTCATGAGCGACTTTCATGTTCATGAGCGAGATTCACTGGTCTGAGTCCAAATGACTACATTCCATATGGTTATCAATGTAATTTAACTTTTGTTGTTGCATTGAATTATAAAGAAAGATTTTTTTTTCTAAGAATAGAACAACATTCGTTATTGATTGGTGTCAAACACCGTATTTCATACTCCGATACATGTTAGAACATGACTGGTTTTACTATCTTTAGCAACATTCAGATGTTATAATTTCATAGTTTGCTAATGTTTAGTTTTTTATATTTCATAACTTGCATTTCACTCTTCGCTACGTCCAAAGTTGTACAGAAGATATTTCTCATGAAAATATGTAGATCAGGTCTACAGGTGTATTCTGCCAAGCTTACACCATGGCCTAGACTAAATCCGTATATTGACTTCCTATAAGGAAAATTGAGAGACAGCTTCAACATTTGAGACCACGTAGACATGGTCTTCAGCCAATTTGCGATAATGAGTGATCTAGATTCTGTTGTAGATTTGAACGAAGTTTATGGCAAATTTTAGACCTGATCTACATTTTATCATGAGTTGGTGATTGTAAAATCTTCGTCTAAATCATCGTGTAAATCACGGCAATTTTTCCACTGTGTTTGAAGTATTTTTCATCAATAGCAACATTCAATGTAATTCAGTGTAGACTATACAGAATTTATCGATACTGTTCAAATCTTTCATTTGCTATTTGGACAGCACTTGCTGTGCCCTAGCCGCTCACATTGCATCGCCAAAAGTTATAAACAATCAACAGAATGTACACAATACCACGAGTGATTGGTGCATCCGGTGCTCAAATAGCAAGTGAAAACATAGATGTTCCGATCTGAACGTTATTCAATTTCTTCAACGGCATCGACAAAAGATACCATCTTATTGAAAAAGCTCAATATTTCCCTGCGGCCTCAAAATATATGGCCTCATAAATATAAAGTGTATGAAGCTCTATGCAAAGAATAAACAAGCGTTTTGTTGCCACACATGAAAAGAAATAATTGTTTGTTTGAAGAATAACAACATCGACCAAAAATATGGGTGCTTGTGGTTTGTTTTTCTAACCATTTTTGAACCTCATTTCAAGTTGAAAGTTTGGCAGAAAAAAATTGGAAATGGCACTCCATCGAAATAGAAATAGTGTCCCCGGATAGACTTCGATAGTGAGCACAGACAGTATGTGAGTTATCGAAAGGATAGGTGAGCACTACTTGTCAACCAGATCATAAAGAAACATCAACAACCTCACACTATACATCCATACTGAAGTCAAAATTTACTTACCGCTTACTTCACTTATACGATGGATTTTCAACCATTTTGACAAGCTTCAGGGCTTTTGTTGACGCATTTTCGTGAATTTTTTTCGTTGAAAAGATTGAATATTCTTCATTAGACACAAACCCAAACAAAATCGACATAAAAAATCAGTCTTCTGAAAATTGTGACCGTGTAAGAAGGCTGGTCGTTTAAAAAATTCATTTTGTTAATCAACTTCAAAGTTCAAGATTCATGATTGGACTGTCAGTTTTTAAGTGGATTGTTTCCAAACTTCAAATGACAGTCAAGCAGTGACGGTGAAAATGAAGCAAGGTCTGGTTTTTTCGATTGGTTTTTGTTTGTTGTGAACAACTTGGTTGTTAGTGTGTGTGTGTGGTTTAAACACATGTCTTTCCACATGAGTTCAGCAGGAGCTCATGTTTCCCATGATAAAACAAACAGCTCGTCATTTTTAATGGTACAATTAAGGCGAATCAAGACATTTATTGATTCCATTTGTGAAATTTTCATCGAAAAACCCATTTCAATTTCGGGCAATTCCGCTTCAATTTTCTTTCAATCGAACAGACTGTAATTTTTTTTTCCACCGAGTTTAGCTGCAGCCTGCCATCAAAATTGCTTAAAACCTTCGAGCCTTCCATTTGCTTCCTTTGTGTTCGTCTCTATCTTGGCACCTTTTTCCACATATTCTTCAAATTTATTCAATCATCTTTACTCTTGCCAATCACCTGCTTGTTTATATTTGATGCCACATACCATTTCCCATTCAATCTAGAGTGCTTTTCGGCGGAATGCGGAATGTGTTTCTTCTTTTTCTCGGAATCGGAAGTATAAACAATACACACAATCCCTCACATATTTTGTACATGTCTCGTGAGAATTGTGCAAGTGAAAAAAGCAACCTCTTAGGATGGTTGCAAACGGTATAATTGAAGCGAATTATGCATTGAAAATTGTTCGAATTATACGATGGGATAAATTGAGAGTATGCCGCATTTCATCAGAGTGTATTAAATTTTTCATATGGTGATTCCGTGAATTTTTTGCGTTTTGTTTGGCTTGGTTTGAGTTCTTACCAGGCGATTTGTTGTCAACTCTGCAAAAATACAATCCTCAAACGTCTTTCAGTTCAATCAATGTTCCAAATGGAATATATGATTTTCTACGCATATTTTTTCCAACTCATAACAAAACACCGTTTTGTCCATGGACTTTGTCAAAGTCATGTAGAAATTCTTTATTCTATTCATCATCATATTAATATTCGTATGTGATGCGTCACAAATTCTTTTTCTTCTGACATTGATCTCTCTCGACAAACTTCCATTGTGCAGCAGTTCACATGGAAGAATAAAAGAAGAAAAATCGATTAAGGTGTCATGAGCTTTGGAATGTTTGCTTCTTTCTGCATATTATAATGGTGCAGCGCTTCGAGCACTTGGAATGTAACAACAACGCGACAACTTTTATTCGCTTCTTGTCATGTCAGGACAACAACATGAATGAAGCGAGAGGGAAAGACGGGGAAAAAAGCATCCACATCCAAAAACATTTAAATCAATTTAATATGATTTTGATGTGTGGCTTTTCTTTTTCCCCTCTTTCCTTATCCTTTACTTCTAATTCTTCGTCTTCTTCAGCAACATTTTTATGCTGAATTTATTGTCATTTTATGTAACCGAAATAAAATCTTTCGACAACGATTACGTCCTCGACAGTGCCACAATTTTGACAGTAAATCGAAAACGTTTTATCAAGAAAGAATTGACATAAATGCGACCGACATTTTTGCTTTATTTACCTATCCTTTTCTTCACCTAACCTTCTCTTCACCTACCGTTCTCTCATACTTGTCATTTCGCATCTTGTGGAAAAAGGGCATAATTATGGGTGACTTTTCCTCCTCTGCAAGATTTTTGCCAATTTTTACCCAACTATTCTTGCCATTCTGGTTGCAATTGTGAGTCACAACTTCGTTTAGAGCGTAAAAGAGTGAACGACTCGTTCACTGAACGAATACCCGTAAAATTCAATTCGGGTTAAATCACAGCCATTAATCCACAACAACACCAAAAAAACATGACATGGTAATGATTGCACGGAACGAATGACACTCATTGAAGCGCTGACACTCTGATTAAAAATACTTCTTCATGTTCTGTCCCATTTAAATGGAATTATTGAAATTCTTGCGAGCGAATCGGTGTTCACAATTTGTGAATAATGGAAAATTGCCGAGAATCTCTTTTGAAATGAAAGCGTAAATAAAAAACGATTTTCTCAGGATAAATTCTTGTGCAACTCTTCCCTGTGGCCGGATGGCCCATTCTCATCGAAATTGGTTTGCATCCATCCTTCACTATCGAACCTATCCTTCACTATCAAATACCCGAGCACATAGCCTTCAAACCAAGCTCCGACAGCGCATAAATTGATCCCTGGAAAACTCAAGGCAAAAATGCAACGAGATAACTGAGAATAAAAAAAAATGCGTCATAACAGGAGAATAACGACGAAAAAAAGACAACAAACCCCACCCGCAATGACAATGAAATGAGAGTCGCAATAACTCACGTACCAACAGCAAAACAACAACGACACAGCGAATAGAAAAAAGAAATCATTTACAAAGTAAAACCGTTAAACCAGAGCAAGATTAGGGCGGCCTGGTAATTCAATTAGCTTTCGGCAAAAATTCTGACAACGTTGCATGATGTCGCATTGACTTGATTATGTCGCGTGAAAGAGACGCAAACAAACACAGCACAAGAAAAAATAAAACACAGAATATAATGAACAGAAAAAAACGACATACGCAATTACAAGGGAACTCAAAAGGACGACGACGATGATGATGCTGTTGTTTGTTTGTGATTGTGTGTATGCATGATTCATGGAGCATAATAGAACATTTACAACAACTAACACAAAAACATGATGACAACAGCATATATCAGCAAATTTACAGTTTGGTTGCAGTAAATGATATAATGGTATGTCTCTTGTTTTTCTCGCTCGCTCCCTCTCTCTTTCCCTGACTTTCTCTCTATCGCTCTTTCTCTCTGCCACTCTCTTCGTCTACATTTAACTCCCTATACATCCACCCTCATTCTCTCTCCAGCACACACACGACCACGATGTGTATTGGATCATTTTTTTTGAATGTTAATGATGAACACACGGGATAAAAATTACTTAACAACTTCAACTGGATCTGTTGCGGTTACCGTCGTTGTTGTTGTTGTTTTTGGATGCGTGTGTTTATATTGTGTGTGTGTGTGTGTGTTCGTGGCGGTTAATGAGTTTCAAGATTATGGCAGCATAATTGACGCACAGAAGGGATGTTGTGATATGCTGGCGCCAAACCATGGTTCATCACATGTGCTCTTGCTCTGCTCATTTATCGAGCGACATGAATATCTGTCAGAAATTAGTCAACCATTTAAGGGAAAAGTGCTTGTGCAAATGGATTGGCACATAAATTCTCTTCGTTTGGCGGTCTTTCTTCTGGGAAATCAACAAAAATTAATGAAATATAACGAAAATCAACGAGAATCAACCTTTTTTTTTGGCAAATATACTCAATTCAAAGAACTTCCCAAGAAATTCTGAGCTTCAGACAAATAAAATTAACTCCATATCTTTCGAAATTGGAATGCCAACGAAAATTGTATTCAAAAAAGGCAATAAGGAATTGAATTCTACAATTTGTAGATAAAACAATGGCTGAATAAATGAGTTTGTTTAGATTGCCTTAATAGAGAACAATATGCACAAAAAAGACACACAAAAGCAAATGAGATGTGCTTGAGTTGGTCGATAAATGATTTCTCCGCCATTTAGTACGGTCGCATTGCCAATTATGAGATGGGTTACGAGACAGAACGGGGCGAAAACTGCAGTTTTTTTTTTTTCATATAAATCAACATGAACTGGTTGAATAAGAAATGAACATTAGTCCATACTTAGTGCCTAGCCCTTCTATGCTGAAGGGAAGCCAAGTTTTTGGGCAGACTCTATTAGCATTGATTTTTTAGAGACTTTTTTTTTGGTGTTGTCACGTATTCGACAGTATTCAAGATTCAACTGTCGATTCGGGCGCAAAAACAAATATAGGTACTTGGCTTTGGATACATCAGGCTGCGCTATCTGCAGGCTGCTGTGAGCAGCTTTTGAGATGAATCAATTCGAAGGAATTATAATAAATACCAATGAAAATCGAATTAATTTTCAATGCATTGCGAACTGTTCGTGGCTAGCTATAATATGAGTACCCCACCTGTTTTGGGTATTTTCACTTTTCCACACTCGATTTACGAGTAATTTTTTGCTTCGAATCGATTTTTAATCGATTGTCGGGACTTTTCGAGGCATCCGTTGATTGAATTGCCCAATTGAAATTAGACCAAATCCGGATCAGGCCAGCATGCAAAGCCAAAAAGGCATTAGTTCTTTGTTGTTGTTAACCTAGATTTAATGTCGACTTCTATTAAAAGCTATGACTTTTTTCCCCATCGTTTCCATGCAATTGCTTTGTGTATTGTATGGCTTTGCCCTCATCATTGCAAGAGCTGTGCTGAAATGCAAAGTATGAAACATTCCCTTGGGTTTCATGGAAAAGCTATCTCATTTTGCTACACTTTTTGCAGCAGCAATTTCTCAGCGGCTTCAGTTGCTCTGTATTAGCGAAAGCAATCGACTTTCTTTGCGAGGCAGTTACGATATGTTCGTTCAATGCGGTTTTCCACACCATTTCATCGCTCAACAGCTATTTTACTCATATCCTAATATTTTTTGCTCCGCACTCTGTCCCTCACACCAAAAAATAATGGAAACGACAACAATGTCTAGCAAAAATTGCAGCACACAACTAAACATTAACGAGAAACGACCGAACTAACAGGCAGCCGAATTTCAAATTACATACGATAATTCAAATTTATGATCTAGATACACGTGCTTGTATGGCATTTTTTTCACATTCTCCCCTTCCACTTTCACTAAACCTCCTATTTCTTCCATTCTTCTTTCTATCTGCTCGGTTTTTCTCCGCGCTATCGCACTGCCATTATTGCTTCCTCTATCAGCTTGGTTTCTGCGCTGGCTTCAATTGGCGAATTAACGTATGCTTCCTCCGTTTTGGAATGTGCAACAGTGTTTTGGGCTTGAAGTTTACCGAGCATCTGCAATGAATTCCATCGAATTTTGGCAAAAATTGTTTCGTCAAAAAGCAAGAACTTCCAACAAAATACATTAAATGCCAACCAAACAATCCTTATTCCTGATTTTGTTATAGTTTATTGTTGTTCCACCAACTCGAGAATGTTTCTCTTCAGAAAAGAAAACGGAGAAAAATGTTTTGTATTCGTTGAATTATTCAAAAAATGGTTCTAGTTGAGCTGGCGAGGCAGAAATGGGGAATATTCCATCGATTTTGCTTTGAAGTTCGGCGAAGATATCAGCCTGAGAATGAATCTGGCACCAGTTTATCTTCGTGCCTAAAATTATTTGTCGAATAATTAAAAACAATAACAAAAACCAGAGGAAATAGTTTGAATATAATAGAACCCGAACGACACAAATTCGCCGATATTCTCCAAATGACTAAAAAAAAACATGACATAAAAAAACTTTGGCGAAAACAACAATGGAAAATATTCGTTATGAAACGAAGAATGATTTGAAAATAACGCAAAATTGCTCAAACAATTTACAAAGTTATGCCTTTCAATTTCCATGAGAAGAGGGTGCAATACTTTGTTATCTATAAATTTCATTAGGTTAATCGTTGTGTGCAAAAAATGGTGAATTTTTGGAGAATCTAAAAAAATGTTTATAGATGACTCGCTTCGCTCGGCTTGGGCGCTAGTTCGGTTTCTCTTCCGTTCAGTTAGTTTTTTTTCAATCAAGAAAGATGAATAAGAAAACTAAGCAATTCAGTGAGATGACGATACAATTTGACGTAAAAAGCAAAATTCAGTTATGAATGTTAGTCTGTATCATTTCTTATGTTCCATACTTGTTTTTTCAAAGCAAAGACGATTTTCTGGGAAAGTTGCTCCTTTTTCTGGAGTTGATTTTATACGCATTTTTTTCATATGTGAATTGGTGTTGAGTCGTGTTAACATGACCATGATGGACTGAGATGGTGTCCATGTTCATCCCCGTTCCAAAACCTTTCATATGATACCCATATTGACTTTTCATGGTATTAAGTCGTGTTAACATGACCATGATGGACCGAGATGGTGTCCATGTTCATCTCTGTTCCAAAACCTTTCATATGACACCCATATTGACTATTCACGGTGTTAAGTCGTGTTAACATGACCATGATGGACTGAGATGGTGTCCATGTTCAACTCTGTTCCAAAACCAATATTTCATTGCCATCAATCCACATTAATGTACGTTGTATCGAAAAACAATTAAAAAAATTGTTTCTTCAAACTTTTGAAAATTTAATTCGAAAATCAAAACTGATATGTGAATCTGCTATTTAAGCCGCGAGAATTCTAACGACATATTCACCATTAAAACCAAGAATTAAAAAATCATGAAAATAAAAAAAATAGGACAAACGCACACACGCATACACACACAATGAGTTTTATATATATAGATATAGATGTGGTTGCAATTTTCATTGGTCACACTGATGATGTGGAGCTTACCCAATTTGGAGCGCATCGCACACATCGTTTTCAACATTTTATCATTACATGCAATTTGAAGCACAACATACTCATTTGATGATTTGTTTGGTTAAACAAGTTGAAGCGATTATTCAATTTGGAGATGTAAAACCAAAGGGAAATGAACAGCAAGTGGCAAACATTTCTTGAATACATTTACCATCGAGATCAACGTATTTCGCTGCTTCAGCTAATTTTGTACGAAAAATACGCCACAAAACACTTCCGCTGTGCTTCGCTCTGCCCTTGAAATTGTCATCCCAGAGATTGTAATGTTGTTTTAGTCACTCAAAGCGAGTCCAACGTTTGTGCGTTTTCGTGCAAACACAAATCGATTGACAGTTTATATGATTGGTTTGGAGGAAAAGTGTTATACAGAAAAGTTGAGCGGAAAAATGTCGATGATGAATGAGCGGAAAAGGAATAGTTATATAGTAAACTGTATACTAAACTATAGTGAACTATATAGCTATCTCTTTTCATTTGACATTTTTCCTCTCAACTTTTCTGTATTACATTTTCGCTCCAAACCACTCATATGTGTATATCAGAAGTTCAATGTATGAAAAATGGAATTCGATCATGGAATTTCTATTTTCGAAAAATTGAAACACAATTCAAAATATTGAATCCAAACCGATAAAATTCAAATGCTTCAATTGAACCAAATTTTAAAATAAAAACTGTACATAAACCGTATTGAATCGAATTTATTGTATTCTTAACCTTCAAACCGTGAAACCTATTTTCTAACGTTGTTCGTGAAACCGGTGCCTGAGTGCCCATAATGAATTTTTAAAGGAAATGTCAGATTTTTCTTGAATTTTTATTTTTAAATGTGAATATTTTAGTATTCATTGATCGGAAAAGTATGAAAATCACTTTGAAATGTGATAAAAGTCATAAAGAATCGAAATATGAAAGACAACACCAAGTTTTTTGGAATTGTTTTAATAAAGTGGAGATTGCAATGTTGATCTCTTCACAAAAATGAAGGCGAAAACATATACATACAAATTCCACTATGGCCGATTTTGACTCAAAAATTGAAATTTTGAACGGCAGGTTGGATCAAAAAGTTATGTATATCACTAGAAAGGTCTTGAAAAGTAGATTCCATTTTTGATATAAAACTTCAAAATAGGCCGGCATTTGGCCAATATTTGTTCGTTGGAATTTTTTGGCCAAAATTGATAAAATGGCCATATTTTGATAAAATGATGATCGATTTTGATGTTTTATAGCTCAAATTGCATGTACTTTTCAAGATCTTTCCAGTGATGCATATTTCATATTTCCCACATTAAATTTTACACGCAATTTGTCGAAAAATGTATATGGGCAGTCAGGCACCCATTTTACGTATAGCGCACCACACATGTTTACGCACATATGTGGTAAGCTAGTGCGCGTATGTGGGTATGTTAACGTAATTTTTGTAGCCATACGATTCGAACCATAGCTATTTTATTAATTTATGATAAGAAATAATTAAGATATAAGCATTCAAAGTTAGTTTTGGGCACACAGTGAAGCTTAATCTAATACAAGAAAAAAATTACAATGGATTTGAGTGGGGAGTAACACAGCGGTTACTCGTCGCATTGACCTTTTGCAAAACTTTTAAAATTCATTTTAAATGTTAAACAAAAGTTTTATAAAATTTTGGTCTCATATCGCAGAGGTTTAGACCTCAATTTACATTGTTTTCATATGAATTGTCAAATTGGAACACAAAGCTGGCGTCGTGTGTCAGGTGAATGACGAAACAATGAAAAAACATCTATTTTCTTCAAACTAATGGCGCCATTGTCTTGACGTCTCCGGCTTGCGATATGATTTTTCATTGGAATATTCCCATTAACCGGTCGGCAATTGTCAATAGTTTTTGGTTGAGTTTTTTCGTTATATAGATTTACATTCAGAGCGTATGTTCGATGCCAAATATCGCATCAAATAGTCCATACGAAATCAATACATTCGATTTTTTTTAAATATAGTTTATAAAAGTAGAAAAAATTCTTCTAAAAAGTATAATGACTCAAAAAAATCTCGGTATTGCATTCATTCAAATAATTAAAATTACTTTCGTAATCCCGTACTTTTGTTCTTTTTTCATATTTAGGAAAAAAGGCATATTTTTAGTGAAAAATCGGTCATTTTAGTCGAAATTTCGACAATTTCGAATGGAAGGTATAAATGTATAGAAATCGCGTATAATATCTCTCAAAAGTGACGACAAAATATTGTATGTGCTGTTGAACATGACAAAATCTCAACCAATGAACTCCAAGAGATAATCGAAGCCTTCGAAGTTTACGTCGAAATCACTATTTATTGAAATGAAAAATTGAATTTTAATTTAAATTAAATTTAAAAAATGAAAGAACTGAAATTTCAATACAATTTTTTGTACATAATTAATTCAAGTAAAAACTGCTAAAGTAAGATATAAAAATTAAAATTCATTGCTAAAACATTTTCACACACCGTTGCTGCAATTGCATATACGATATACCACTAGCGACACCTTGTGACACCGATAGTAAAATCCTGTGTGTTACAATGTATTTTTCAATACATTACAACTGGTGCCACCAGGATCGCCTGTGGTATATTGCTGTTGCAGCAACCTTGTGCATTTTCTCAAAGTATAAATTTTGATGAACGAGTTAATCATAAGCATGAAGAATATAGCTCACGTGGATTTCATGCATGAAAAAAGTAATTCTGTCAATATTCATAATGTCTGAAATGATTTGTTCTGTTATTAGTTTCAATATAATCAATATTCAAAAAGCGGGAACGAAATTTATCAACAATACGTGTGGCATAGCGATGCCACGACTCAAATATTCCCGGTTCAGACGATTTTTTAACGAAAAATTTGAACAGCTCAATGCCAACATGGCCATCATCGGCAGCATATTCAATTTGTCCATTGTCCAAAGTCAGTGGATCCCAGTTAGAGCATTGCCAGCCTCCATATCCTTTGTCAAGTTCAATATTCAAATAGTTTTCAGACATAGTACCCAATCCACCGGGAACACAACCAGCCTCTGCAGCCATGTAACGGAGATCCAGTGTGTTCGCGACACGAACACCATAGTCGCTCAACAAATACAGTACATCAGTTTGAATATTGACCCCAACTTTAACGATGCCCTTATATTCGAGCAGATTTTTCAAAAGTAATGGGAACGTTTTTTTTTCTGTAATCCAGATCTAAAAAATTTTCATTATTAGCCTGAAATTTACCTTGAGCTCTTCGGGAATTTCCTTAAAATGACGCATGTGTATGAGAACGCAAAAGCCAATTGTATCATTGCAACCGGGTTTCGAGTTCCATCGCTCGTCCATTCACAATCAAAAACCAAGTACTGGATATTCTTGGCAGTGCCTAAGTAATTCAGTTAATGTGATAATGTCAAAATTAAAATAATTCAATCAAATAAACTTACGACCAGAGCGCTCTTATTGCGCTTCGACATTCTGCCATATTCGTGACAACCTTAATACGCTGTTGTTTCAAAACACTTCCTTCATTTTGAATATGAGGACGAAGTTCTGAGCTATTTTCTTTATTATACATAAGATTTGCAACAGTACCAACACCAGCTAAAATCAACTTATCCATCTTTAAGCTTCCGAATGCGAACAACTTCTGAAGAATAATAATGTAAAAATGATGTTTTTCCTTTAGAAATTTGTATATTGGATTTTCAGTAAATCTGACAAAAGAATTTCATCCAATGACGGATAGCACAATACTGACGAACAAGATGTAACTAAAATTTGTAAAAGTCCGGCAGTGCCTCTGGACTCCGGCATGTGCCGGATTTTATTAGATTAGATAAGCAGAACCATTTAGAAGAAACACCAACACATTTTTCAAACTGTAGCGTATAAGTATGCATACAATGTTGCTAAGTACCAAGATAAAATTCATTTCATATCTATAATTTCTTATCTCCGTGTTTCATACTTGCAAGAACATGCTCCAAGTAAAATCAAATTCTGCTATTCTTATGACCCACAACATAAGAGAAAGAAACCCTTTTTTTGAAAAAGTTGACATTGATCAACAAATACAATATTGATGAATAAGTTTAATTTCTCCTCTCATTTAAAAATTGAAAGGTCAAAACAATATTACGAAATGTTGCGAAAAACGCTTTGTATGCGTTGGCATTTTTCTGTGTGAATTGGCTTTTGTGTTTATTTTAAACATTTCCAATTTGATTTAAATATTCATTTATTCGAGGGGGTTTTGGTGCTTTTTTTTTAAACAGATATCGCAGAGGAAAAACATAATATTTGGCAATATATCAATTCTTGTCAACATTAAACATAAATTATTTGAATTTTTTGTTTGATATTCAGTCATTTGCCCATGTTTGGAACATTGATAACGAAAAAAAAAAACAATTCTTCGCAGTCTATGCCCAATCTTCTTCCGTTTCATGTAACGTTGGAATACAGCATGGTACAATGAACGACACGTTTGAGCATTTCATCTCAAAGTATATTTCTTTTTCAGAATATATTTTATTATTCAACCTAATTGTGTCATCTACTTCCTCTACAGAGTAATAGTTCTGGGTTTGCTCATGTCATGCTATTGCCTCATGTCCAAGTACTGTGCATTTCATTTTCTATTCAGTAAATATCGATGAACTGCAAGACATCTCAAGAGCGACTCAGTCAAGGGCAATTCAATTACAGTGAAATTGGAATTTTATATCAAAAAACAATGTCGCACTTCTGTTGATATTTATAACCATTTGAATCGGTAACCACTTTATTGATAAATGTGTAATATTTATGGAATATTGTAATGAAAAACGCAATAAATTGCAGTTGAAATGCAGTTTTTCAATTATGGTTTCAGTATATTCAAATTCATTCCATACCGCGGATTCATCCTTCAGTTTCTCATTCTATGCATATCGATGTTTATTGTTGCGTAAACAACGCAAAACTCTTATTCTTCCAAAGAACTTTTCGGCTTTTCGCTTTTTACTGTGTACTCATGATGCCTATTCTTCCTTGTCTCATTTTGATACTATATTGATGACTAATGTTAGTATAGGGAATAGAAAATTGGTTCGAAAAAGCAAAAACTGTGGAAAAAAAATCGATATGGCTTGTTGATTGCAACAGCATTCTATTTTCAGAAGAATAGATAAGATACCAGCGATCGGTTAGTTGAAATCAATACCTGATAAAAACGATAAAATCATCGAGGAATTTCTAGACAATCAAACATGCAAATGAATATATTGCAATTTTTAAACCGATATATTCTGCTTCAATTCAAGATTTTTTTTTTGAACAAATGACAGAAAAGAAACAAAATGAAAAGAAAAAAAAACGGGCCAAAGGCTCTGTTTTGATATCGAATGCATAATTTTTCCCATCATAAACAGCCATAGACGAATTATAAGTAAAGATGAAACATCATCTTATAGTCCAAATCTATATCCAACCGTTCCTTTGCATCATTTTCAAAGAGAATCTAACATAATTATTGTATGTCGCATGAAAAACCAACTTTTTGCTGGTACTACCAGTGCTGTTGATGGCATTTCCATGTGAGACCATCCATTTTTACGTATTCAATCAAAACATACATAAAGAGAATGCGGTGAATTTGTAGTTGCAAATAAGATAAATCAATCTTATAGAAATCATGAGCACACTTTTAGTAATTAAAGTGTTTGCAAAGTTGGTCGGTCATGTTTCGAATAAGCCACTGAGTGGTGGCATTCAATGGTGTAGCCGTCAGGGTTTCGAAATCAGATTAATGATTCTAGTGTATACACACAACAAAATCAGCATTCAAAGTAGTGGTGTTTAGCATTAGGTGCTCTTTTTTGGGAGGAAGAAGGAAAGCGATGACGATGATGAAGAAGACGACGACGACGACGACGATGGTATCGCAAGCATTTGAGCTAAGCAAAGTGCTCTATTTCATCCTTCATGGAATTCATCATGAATAATTCATTGGTATGATGTGCTTAGCGTTGATCACCTGCATCACATAATATTCCTCTCTGCCTTTGGAAATGATTTTAATTTATCACCATGGTCCAAGACTCTAACGTCTTACATCATTTTTTTTTTGTTTGTTTCATTTCAACCGTTGCGAGGTGGAAAGACTGAGAAAAGGCGATCGAACGAAAGAGGGAGAGAGAAAAGGAGAAATAGGCAGAGGCAGAGTGAATATGAAGAAGAGAAAGCAACAGGGAAAAGGAAAAAAGAGAGAGAAACACCCATTAAAAGGAATGCTGATGCTCGTGTGATTGCTTCATAAGGAAAAATATCATCAAGTTGATTTCAAATTTACTTAGTTGTTGTCATGTTACTTAGTCTTATTCCGTTTGTCTCCAATTTTCTTTCCATATCTCTCTCGTTCTTCACACGTTTTTCCCTATTCTCTCTCGCTCACTCACTCATTTCATGATGTTGTCATCATCGTCATCGCCGTCGACGCCGTTCCTTACACATTTTTCTTGTTTCAATTAGAATTTCCATTTGAATGAATTGTGTCGCTCGCAGCAACGCATCACAGATGTGTATGTGTGTGTGCGCGTATTATTACCGTATCGCCGAGTTTCACAGAGCGAGAAAATTAACCCATTTGTGGGTTGCTTACTTCCATTTCAATGGCATTAATGCTAAGCACATCGGCACAGCAGTGCCAAAGTCTCGATAAAATAGAAGCCATTTCAGTGCAAAATCGGAAAAAAGACAGAGCAACCAACACACGGTGCGTTGATTTTAGGCTTTTGATTTTTGTGTTCCAGGTGAAAATGTAAACAGGCACACACCGGGAATAGACTTTCATTTCTCTTCATAGTTTGATGTGATTCAAATGCGGTTTGCTTTTGTTGGTCGAGATGTGCGGCTTGTCAAAGGTTTTCGTTTTGTAAAGTGGATCAATTTTAATATTTGCTTTAAGCCATCCACCAAATCTCTCCGCCTCCATCTCCCTTTCGATATTTACATCTCAATGCTAGACAAAAACGTTTGGAATATTGGCACGTGGACAACAGAATCTATTTGGTAAAGTTTATCTATCGAAATGTTGCAGCGAATTCAAATATTTCGCAATCAAACGGAATTTTTCCCATTGAAAATTTACCAAAGAAAAACAGCGAATATTTGGCAATTGCTAATGAGTTTGTTGCCGCGTTCAATAACTCTCTTTTCATCATTGGCAATTAGAAATTCGTTTCGCGGCGATATATTGTGGTGGCAGAATTCAAAATATTATACGATTTCAATAGATAAGACGAAATGAAACTTTATCGCTATTTTCTATGAAAAATTCGCGTCTTTTCATGAAACCAGTCGATTTCAAGTGCCAAATGTTTGCTTGTGCGGTGTAGTGGTATTTTACGTCGCATCGAATTTACTGGAATTATGTATCGCATCGAATCGTTCTTCGCTTTCGCTCGGTCTCTTTCGGCCACACGGTTGACTTTCATCTGGCGTCAGCCGTTCATTTCATGGCATTTCGTTTTCGCACACCAATTTAACTGTAATCCGAATTAAGAAAATGCTTCAAAGTGGGTAATTTGGATAGCAACAAATCATAGGGTAAAGGGGTATACCAATCGAAACCAAACATCACATTTCTTTGGTGGGTCTATTTCGCCTATGTCGCTATTTTCTTCCTCAAGCTCGCCTTTTCCGTCTTTTTCAGTTCATTTTCTTTCATTCATTTGCTCGCATCCTCTTGGCTTCATTCTCAGTCTTACGCTCAGCCTTATTTTTCCCATCATGTAATGATTTATAGCAGCAGTTGCTGGTTGACAAACCAATTTGATGCCATGATCACATTGTTCACCGACACAAGTGCCACATTCGCATTAAATCCCTATCGAATGCCACGAACGGCCAATTTCCATTTTAAGCGGCAATATTTCATTATTTATTGGTTTTAGCATATGCTTCATATAAAATTGAGAACATATGCAGTAACAACCCTGGCAAAAAAATGTAATCCACGTCAATCTCATCGTCAAATTTGCCTATTATCTCTAATCCCATCGTTTAATTCGACAAATAATTATTTGCACACTTATTATGATGGTTGTTGGATTATAGTTTGAACAATTATTACAATTGCTATGGCCAATGTATGGCATAAAACATATTCTCTTGTACTAGTAACAGCTGGCGCATCGACGAGAGTGAAGCACACATGGGAGGGGGTTAGAAGGAAAGTGAAAGAAACAGAAAAAAAGGAAGAGAGAAAAAGAAAGGGAAAGAAAGGAAGGGATGAAGAGGGAGAAAAATTCAACTTTCAACCAACAAAAAAATGCGAGTGCCTCTTGCACGACGAAGCATTCATAAATGAATGTCATATGATGAACCAACAGCGATGCACAATCAAATGCTTTGACTAAAACTCATGCTATTTCTTTAACTAAGCGCATGCCAATGGTGTAAGTATACGATACATCTTAGCCTATTTCATTTTGTGCACTAAATCGAAGCTCCCGATTCATCTAACTGAGAATCACATCAGTTTGAGATTTTGTAAAAGATACCATATGCATGGCATGGCATGCAAATTTTTGCATTTATATTGAAAATGTATTCGTAGAAAACATTCCATTGAGACTAAAAAATGTTGGCTTTAATAAAAAATCTCAAGCATATATGTCAAATTGGCATTGCCAATATACTAGTAAAAAATTATACTCAATCTGAAAATGCTGTAACGTCTTTGCATCGAACAAAATGTCATTCGTTTCATCAGATATTGTTGCTCATCAGATCAGGAAGAAAAACGAGTTCAAATCATTTGCGCATCGGCACAATGTGATTCCATGCTACACGAAATGGAAAAAAATTTCTATTCATCATTCACATTTCATTTTTGATTCAAGTGAAAATGTGCATATTTACCGCACCGACCCCTCCACTCTAACCAGTCGCAATTCCGTTCAAATAGTTTGAAATATGTGCGAAAGAAAGCACCGGAAAACAGTGTAGTTATTTCATTCGATGGTTAGTATGCATTTTGTATGCTATGAAGTGCGCCTACAGCACCCTCCCAAAAAACAACATGCTTATTGGCAAACTGGTGGAAATGCCTTACAAACTATAAAGCCATTTCGAAGCAACAGAGCGAGCGAGCGAGCGAGAGAGAGAGAGAGAGAGAGAGAGAGAGAGAGAGAGAGAGAGAGCGTGCGAATTAAAATGAAGTCGCGTATATTTCAACTGTAAAATTCATGAGACAATTTGTGAACAAGTGAAGTATCCATATACAACACGATGTAGCTGTGTAAGTACACCGTCAAAAACATAATGTGATTAATCGTGAAACACATTTTCGCATTGTACCGCTGAAACTCTGATTAAACTGTACACTGTGCAAGACGGAGTGAGTGTGTGTGCGGAAGTATAGCTGCAAAGTTAATAATAATATATTATTAACATCTTCGATGTTAATAACGCCCTGTTTCGCGTACCAACAAAAATCGGAAGATTATAAAACAATTCTGCAGAAAACATGTTTATTTATTTTTTTCGAAAAAAAAAAAACATTTGTTGGTCGCCTGGATTTTTTCTTTTCGATTGAGTGCGCGAAACAGGGCGTTATTAACATCGAAGATGTTTATAAAATATTATTAACATAGCCCATTTTGTGCAACTATATGTGGAAGACGTATAAAGGCATCATCGGTATGCGTTGATTGAATCATTAAATAGTTATGATTCATTCAATAATTTATTTATATAATATAATTCTCTTTATCTCTCTTTCTCCCTCTCTCTACACACTCATCGTCTTAGTCATCGGTTCCTCTCTCCTTTTCGTCATTGCGACTGAAACCGACAAATCAAAAATCTTATATTTGCGCTCTGACTCATTCTTACTCTTGCTTTTCATTGTTGAGCTGTTGCTCTGCTGCTACTTCTGTTTTCAGCTCTTTTGACATTCGCATTTTATAATAAAGAAAATGTTCCGTATGAAAGAGCCAGAGTCAAGGCGATATACATATGATAAAGAGTATATGCGAAATGGAATTCAATAGATAGGCGCAATGGGATTGTTTATTATGAGCTCATAACCATTTAAATATTATGTGGCTTCCGTATTTTGGCGTACGATCCATACTCCAACTCACTCACTCGCACGTACACTGTTATGAAATACATTGACATTCATTTGAACAATGACGAAGTGCGAAGACACATCACAACTGAACACGATATTCACAATGGAGACATGTGACACATACACAAATCGGATGTGTATCCACATCCATTTTGCCAGCTTAACCCTCGAGTGCAAATAGAAACGCCAAAAGGCGGGAAATATTCGAATGCGTGTGAACTAGACGTCGGATCGAAATGGTTAAAACTACAATTTTTTTTCGTTATACTTGCTCTATCATATCTACGTTCATTCTTTTAGTCTAGCGAGTCTGTTCTTGAGTCTAGGCTAAACGGTTAATTATTTACAAACGTATTTCATGCATGAATTTGACCAAAAATCTAAATTTGATAAAACTAATTCGGAAAGTCAACTTTTCGGCCAATTTTTGACACTTGCAATTATTTGATTGTTCGAGTATTCGAATGTATTTACTGGTTTGACCATAGCGGATCCTCTATTTTGAATTTTTTTTTTCATTATGGGGCCCAAATTCAACCAAGAATCCGGAGTACTCCCGGAAGAAAATTAATGCACTAGAGGGTTAAGCACGATAGAAAGCAACTGAAAAATGTACGGTGTATGCTCATTCTAAAACGTACTTTGAAATAAATGGCTCCAGTTATGCAGCGCTGAATCGATTGTTGTCTTGTGTATGCACAATTGACAGTGAATAGGGATTTCCACTGAGAGCGGATGGGAAAAAAGCGGCACTTTCGTATAATTTGCATATCAAAGACACACGGACGAAGTTCAATCAAAATGCCAAAGCACTCAGATGCACCGAATCAATTTCAAATATGCTCTTTGCGCTGCTTGGAAAAAGTTAGACAGTTTTGTGGATTGTTTTTTTCTTCAAATCGAAATTCGGCGAAACAGGATTTGGCAAATTGCTTCGAAAAAATTATCTATCGAATTTGTTTATTTGAAAAATAGAGAATGAAAATGATTGGTGAACATTTTCTGGTATGAAATTGTTTTGAGAAAATGCGAAAATGTATTTTTTGTTTGGTTCACTTCAATTCTGTTGAATTTTACTTGAAAATTGCAAGTTGAAATCTTTCACAATTTTTTTTGGGTCAGTTGAAGGGAATCAAACGGGAGATGAGTTAAAGGGAATCAAACGCGAGATGAGTTAAAGATAATCGTCTCCCGTTTGATTCCTTTTAACTGAGTATTGAACCATCAGACTCACTGAAAATATTCTGGTTTCTGAGTCAAAAACACTTTTATTTGACGGAAAGTCACATTAAATCAGTTTTTTTCAGTGGAATCTGCAGATCTCTCCAATTGAAACACATTGATCTACTGCACGTGAATGTTACAAGCCAATCGACCGGCTGTTTGTTCTATCATTCTCTCATAAATTTTGTTCTTTTTGTTCGCGAAATAAAGAGAGCCGAATTAATATGTATGAATTCATGAGTGTTTCAAGTGACAGATCCACTAGAGAATGAAATATTTACCGTTTTTTTTTCGTTCTGCCTTTTGAATCGAAGCCAATTGAATTGCGTTGGTGATGAGAATGCTTGATGCGAATGCTGCCTTTTGAAAAAGTAAATGTTGCGTGAATCATTTATTTATTCGTTGTATTAACGAATTATTATTTATTGTTTGGATCCCATTGAATGGATCACGAAAAATGTATATTTGTCCGGCTTTCTGTGGGCTCAATGTTTACAGATGGCCGAAAAAAAGGTTACCAAATGAATTGAAACAGCAAAAAAAAATACGACAATTTGGGCGCAACAAATGCTATTCGACTTTATAGCGAATTCGCGTAATACGCTCAACGGCTATAGACTAAAGAATACAATTTGTTTGAATTTTTAATAATCGAAACGGTTGTTTTTCTTCTCCTTTTTTTTCCATGTCTGTGTGTTTTAATGCGCTGCTATCCGGGATATGGTTTACTGGGACGTTCCATCCACAGGACTATCATGTATTTTTCATGCACAATCCAACGCCAACGCGATGTCTTATATTCGATTTAGATACAACTCTACCTTTCCCAACATATTTCCATAAGTATGTGACCGAAACGTTTCGATCGGACTTGGCGCTACGACCCGAACACCATAGGTAAGTTGAAACGGATTTTGCTCCCATTTTTTTCTTCCTCCTTCTCTGTGTGTGTGTTCGTTTCGAGGTTCATTTCGTGTGTACTACACTGATAGGCCGTAGTCTATAGCCCAAAACAGAAAAAAAATGTTGCATGCAAAATGCGATCATCGAATATTCATTGATATGATATGGTGATGGACGCATTTAGAACGATGCAAACAACGGTTCCAGTTTAGAAAAGAGCACAGAGAATGAAGTTGAAGAAAAAAATGCGCATGAAAATTGATACGGTCTTTTTGGCTTTTGGTGATTTCTTTTCTCACATTTTTTCGTTTCGTTTTCCACTCTGCCTATTTTTCTCTCGGGTTGAATAGATTTTTTAGAGTAATACCGGCCGAACAATACTTAGCGGAATTTTCGTCAGATCGACGACATATGAGACGACCAGACGGCACCTGGATCAAACCGCCACCGCCATATCCACCGATCCAGTCAAGCGGTAAATGGAGACATTGATTCCGTTTTGTTTTTTCTTCTCACGCTCACTCAAAGAATGGATAAGAGTAACACCTTTGACAAGGGTCCTTTGTGACAACCAGCGATACCATGAACAAAACAGGCGAAAAAAGCACAACATTTCACTGACCAAAAAAAAAACTCACAAAGCAAAATCGACACCAAATTTATGAAGGACTCTCACTCCTCAAAATTGAATGCAAAAAAAGCGATGACACGTCATTGATGTGACATCAATCGCAGATAAAATCGCGAAAAAAATGTAGCGAGAAATTCTCGTCGAGAATCACATGCAGAAAAAAAAGCTTGAACAATTTGAAAATAATGACATGAAATGGAATTTCGATTATCTACAAATGCTGTAAATGTTTTTTTCTTGGGCAACCTCGCCTTTTTTTTTCGTTGGTAATTGAGAAGGCTTTCGATTTTGCGTCGGTGATTTTGGTTTTGATTCGTCAGTTGGACTGTCAAGGGTGTGCATTTCAATGTTTTTCTTCCTCTTTTGTCACGCAGTCAATCGTAATTTGTCTTTGGGTGTTTTTTTTCGGTTTTCCTTCATTTGTTTTTCTTTGTTTTTTTTTATTTTATTTTTTTATTTTTCCTTCTTTTTTCGAGCATGCATTCTTCCTTTCCTACGTTGATCGTATAATGCTTATTTTTCTTGTCATTTTATCTCTTTCCTCGCACCTTTTTTTTGGCGGACAACGCAACGCAACCAAACAACAACAACGAAACGGGCACATGATGAAATCACCAAACAGCAACGAACACCCACAATTTGGACGATTTCATATGTACGCAATCGGGCAAGGGGCCGGGCATCGTGTATAGTCTATCACAATTTGTTTATACATTTTTTAAATTACCAAATGCACAATTGAACAACACACAGAATTAAAAAGCAGCGGTGTGGCGAATGAGCGAGAGAGTTGAGTTATCGATACGTGTTAATTTCGTGTAACAGCAACAATAACAGCGTCCGCGTCAACGCCATAGCTGAATCAAGGGATAGAAGGAGATTGAACAGTGGAGCGCATTTTTAAAGATTCGCAAATTTTTAATATAAATTATATAAATAAATAAACATGTATCGCTTTTAAAAATAGTAAAAAAAAACACAAAAAGAAACATAAATTCATTAAAAAGAAGAAAAACAAACAATTGTCCAAAGCCACATGGATTGAAACAAACATACACAGAAACAGAAACACAATTTTCTTTTCTCTTGCTCACTTTTTCCATCAATTCCCAATCTTTCTATGCATTTTTGAAGTACACTTTAATTCCAATGTTCCAAAATAAACAAACAAAACACACTCAACACAAAACTAACAAATAAGATGTGTGTACAGCGATGCAATTTACTCAAACTAGAATAGAAATGAAATACGCGAGAAGAAAAAACGAGAAAAAAGAAAATGTCGAAAAAATAAATACAAAAACTCTGGTTTCAACTACACCCCGGGTCGAACACAATCAATTTGACGGCGCGCGCGCGCGCGTTCTCTCTCCATCTCAATGCGAACAACGATGCAATTTGCTATCGAATTTTGAACAAATGCATGCATTCAGCGTGCGCGTATCACCACACAATTTTGCCTCGTTTAAAATCCGACGTTCGAAACGATAAACACGCTGAAGAGAAAAGAGAGCGAAGCGATAAAGAATGAAACCCATTAGTTTAATTGAAGCCGTTAATCATACTTCTGTTAAATAGATGCTTTTAGCTGGCACCAGATTATTGTGGCTTTATCACTGGTCCAACCGCATATATCAGAGCATGTCATTCGTTTTTCAACATATTTTCAATACTGAATTGCACAATAGATATGGAAAGCGAGTGCTTCTGTTTTGGGCATTTTTCACTCGATAACAGACATTTCCATCACTCGTTTAGCTTCCTCTCGGAAAGTGTTCAAGTCGGACACCACATTTTTCGGTTCTTTGGAAAAAGTAATCGCAGAAACAAAAACAAAAAATTGTAAAAAAATAAATAACCGAAAAAGGGAATTTTAAACAAAAATATGGATCGATTCACAGATGCGAACCGAAAAACAAAATGTGTACGAATAAACGGAGTGTTCAATGGCACAAAATGACCGTGGTAGAAAAAGCACATCATTTATAATT
The DNA here is from genome assembly GCF_009176505.1 of Sitodiplosis mosellana. Lineage (NCBI taxonomy): Eukaryota > Metazoa > Arthropoda > Insecta > Diptera > Cecidomyiidae > Sitodiplosis > Sitodiplosis mosellana. Next base: position 2,424,903 of record NW_022601403.1, on the reverse strand, counting down.
TAAGGGCAGGTTTCTTTTATCTCCATAACCATTAAATTAACTTAGATTTTGTACGAGTGCAACGCATACACATGCACATGTTCACTCCACATATCTCGAGCATATACCGATTAACAGCAACGAGGGCTGCCATGATGATGATGGCACAGAAAACACTGAATTCCAAATGATCAAAGGGAAATATAAATTATCCGAAATTGTAAACAGATAACGATATGATGTGAATGGTGTTGGTAGTGGTGGTGGTGGTGGTGGTGGTGTTTGGCTTTGTGTGCACCGTACGCTTCCGTTATTCGCGCGTAGCCATATACATACAAACACACATAACGCACAGAGAGAGAGAGAGAGAGAGAGAGAGAGAGAGAGAGAGAACCAAGTGTACACATGTTAAGTACAATCATCTGACTTTTTATACACCATTTGATTCCAATCATGGAAATACTGCTCTATAGCCGATGTTTCTCATTTCGCACATTTAACGGGCTGCGGGCTGGAAAGGCAACATCAAATAAGCACAGCCTACAATATAGGCTCTGCATTTTTCGTCATTTTGACAATGTTATTTCTCACATTTTAACATGTTCCTTTGTTCCTCCTTAGAATGTGCTTTTACTGTCGAAGACGATTTTTTCCCTACAATTCATTGGGAAATTTTGACATTGAACATTTTCGACAACCTTTGAACCAAATTTCGAACCAAGTAAACATTGTTTCGAAACAAATCTAATAAAACTCAGAGTTCATGTAAATAACTTCGAATTTTCGACTTCAACATTCTCAATTCCAGCCACTCAAGTCAGAATCCTAAAAGGATTTCGCTTAAAAAATAGTTTTTTTTTTCTTCAGCAAAAATTATCTGTCGGATTTGAATCGTCGGAATTCGCGTTAGCATTTGGCCTCATTATTCTTTCTGTTCGATATTATTCTCATGCTCGAGACTCGTTTCTCTTTTTTTTACATGGAGCTAAAATGCCATATTTATGTACGCAAGGGCTAGTTCTTAAGCTGGTATGGAAAAGACCTTCACTTTTGCACAAAATACGTTGTGTTTCTATGTGTGCGATTGAATTGCCAGGCCAGAGCTTCAATGGCAACATTGGCTTTATCACGGCCTTGAACTGAATTTTCTGGTAAACTCGTACTAGACGCACATTGCACACAATTTAAATGCCACAAATTCACCATACCATGTTATCAAACGCAATTTTTGGGTTTAAAGTTTCGTGTATGTAAATTCAAGCGGATCATTTCGTCAATTAGTATGACATTCAAAATGATTTTTTTTATTTTGAAAATATGAAACAATTCATTTGTCATGTGCGATTCCCAAGTCCTGTAAAATAACGATCGAGTATGAAAAGCCGTTATACACGCAATTTCATCGAATCAAAATTACAAATAAATCATCAACTCCATATCATTAATCATTTGGAAGAAAGATGCGGAACCAGGCGTGTGCGTATGTGTTTGTGCGTGTTGATGGAAATTAATTTGACTTTAAATTAATAATGGCATAAGAGGTTTCATATCATTGTCATTTAAATGTATGCCAAAACACTCACATCTACTCAATCATCACGATTAAGTTGTTGCTTCAGCAGACAACCATCGCAGTTGGAACATTTTTCAAACGCATTTTCAACGTAATAATTATTCTAACAGTCTAACAATGACACGTACAAATTTGCTGCCGCATTCACATTACACACAAACAAAACCGATTCGGAAATGTGCACGATGTGTGAATATGGGAATGGTTTGATTCGAATCGTCATCATATTTCATAAGCTCTACAATTTTCTTCAGATTTCTAAATGCCATTCAACACTTTCAAATTCGAAGGTCGACTTAAAGATGCATTTTTTCGGGTGAAATATTTAAGGCATTACTTATATATTAAACCATTAGGAGAACCACACAATCTAAAATTTTGAGATTTGTTGAACATTCAGTTGAACGTCCAAGAAAAGGAACGTTCTTTGACAAACGAATGCCCTTTGTAGTGAAAGTCGTTTCAGAGTTCAGGAAATGTGTGAATTTGTAGATAGTTTAAGTCGAGTCAGTTGAGTCATTGCTCGAGAGAAGCGAGAAAGAAAAAAAAAACCCGAAAATGTTCATTATTTCTACAATGTAGGCTTCGTACATAGGCCACATTTTTTTCTTGATCAGAGTTCAAGATCTCACTACGTCCGCTTCGAAGAAATATATTTTGTATTCAATGAATAATGAATATTCACAAAGCCCATGATCGCATTTCGAATGGCGAATACAGAAGCTTTTTCTGAAGATGGCATCCCAGATGCGGCCAAGACTCAACACATCGCATAAGGTATGGAATATTTCACATTAAAATTGTATTTTTTTAAATTTTTTTCTCTCTAATTAAGGCGATAGAAAAGAATCAAATATTCTCTTTATCGCAACAGAACAGTTCGTTGTGCAATGGATTCAATTTGAATATTTAAAATGAATATTTTTTTCCGTTTTTTTTTTACAGAAAGCAAAAAAAATCACCATCAGCAAAAAATCATCGCCTAAATTCTGTTGGATGATTCAAAGTAAGATATAAACGATTCCATCATTGTGATAAAAAGAAATTCATTAATTTTGTTCATTTTCCGTTCAATTGCAGGTTACACGACTGAGCTCCAATGAAAAATGTGACTTGGCTAGTATAAATGCTTTTTTTCGTATGGAATTTCAAATGATTCCAACAAATTCAGACGAGGCAAAGATAAGTCCATTTGAATGCGGCAAAGAGAGGCCTTTCAAATACGGTCAAGAATACATGTAAAAAAATTTATGTCTGTCAGAATGTTACGAAGCTCATTGGTGTCATGTCATTATAAAACCAATTACAAACGGATTGTTCGCGTTTTTTTAATGCATAAAGAATGACTAGAAAATGATTGGCATGCCCCGGCCAGCCCGGTCCATTCCGTTGCAAATAACAGTCCAACCTCAGCGAATTGTAAAGAAACAGGCATTTAAACCGTCGTACACAAAAGAAAACTAGTTGATACACGAATAACGATGCTAGTTAACCAACGAGGGGAGATGGAGAGAGTGGGGTTTATTTCCGAAAATGATTGTGTATCGACACTATCCCTTATATTCCCTGTTCATTTTTACGAACTTTGTTAACAAATGTTTTTCCTGTTCTTTTTCCCCTCGATTCGATTTATCTATTGCATCAGTATATCTCATTCACTTCCTCCCAATAAAACTCTCACAGCATTGAATAAACTTGAACAAAACGCAACTAATTACTCTTTATACCAATCGAACCAATATCCGATGCTAATAAACTAATTGAACTAAAAAAAAATAAAAACTAAAACGATAACAATTTCTACGCACATTTTCTATACAAATATATGATATTATACAAAAAAGGAAAAGAAACGAGACAAAACAATACATGGGATACTTGCTACACAAAAAAAAAACACACACACACACATACACACTTACACTTATCTAATGCAGAGTTGAAACTAAAAAAAAAACAAAAGAACGAAATGCTCGAAAAGAGCAAAATGATGCTGAAAATAGCGAGTCAAAGAATGTCCCGAAGGTATTTTCCTATCGAGGTGTAAAAGTGTCTGAATGTGTGATTCATCATTCAATTGGACATCCACATGACTGAAGTGGAATCCATTTTGGGTTCTGCATAACATAGGTCTACCTATCCCAAATGTCACCACCATACAATTTTCAGTCAATGTTCTTTCTCTACACACTTCTTGCTTCATATAAAATCAATAATCAAATCAAGCGCGCGCGTTCATTCTGTTCAAGAGAAAAAAAAATAGAAAAAAATGAATGAATTCATTGCATTTTTGTTTTTGAAATGAATTCATTTACTAATAAATAATATATATATATTTTGACTCTAAACTTATTACCAGTTCCCCGTTGTTTGTTTTCTTTCGTCGAGCAAGAGTTTTATTCTTGCATATATGGATGTGCACAAGTCGCAATTCCATAACGAGAACATTTCGAAGTCATTACAACTGCTAATTTAAGACATATTTAAGGAATATGAAAGAAATGATGCAGAAATTGCATTATATAAAATTCAATATGAATAAACAACAACAAAGAGAATGAATTTACATGTTTTATCTTTTTATCTATGGTATAAGACAAATCGTTAACATTTTTTCTAATCAATAGAACATTTATCATTTGATTCTAAGGCTAAATATTAACAAAAATACTATTTAAAAATAATATTATATATATGGAAAGGATGTAACCAAATTAAGCGGTTGCAATTGCAATTTATTTATTTTTTTGACAGAATCTATGGGTCACTTATTTGGTGAACCCATCGCTGCAGTTTCCATACACCACACACACACACAAACGGTATTATTCGCTTCGATTTAAATTGTCATAAATCAATACAACAAATTGTATTTAACGACAGAGGGGGAGAGAGAGGAGTGAAAAACAAACAAACAAAATGTGTGGAAGCAAAACAACCAACACAACGTATATTTGATCGAAATATTTGCTAACACCTTCGATGGACTCACACAAGTAAGACACACGTAGACGCTAGTTTCAATGGAATCAAACATATGCTTGTAATATTTAAGACAAAAAGCTTGTCTCGCCTTTTCTTTGTTCTTCTTATCCAACAAAACACTCATGGAGAATGAGAGAGAGAGAGAGAGAGAGAGAGGGATATACAAACACACATCTATTCTCTATCACAAATACCGAGAGAGACACAAACGCATATGTACATTACATCCAAATAAACCCATTCGAATGCTATCCATGTACAATGTACATCCAAAGTATGATCATCGCTGAATTGAATGTTTTCTATCATAATATTTTTTTTTGTTAAGAAAGCGCTTTTTCTGTCTTGGTGATTTACTTGATGGTAACTACTGCTTATGAACTAGACAGAGGTTATCGCATCAATTTTGTATTTTGATACTTGATTTAAATAAAGTTGAAACCTTTTGTATTTTTATCGTCAAAATTTTTCAAAATTTCGAAAGAAATACCTTCATTGAACATTCTTTGATCAGATCAAAACAAAACAAAATATCGGTTCAAAAAGGTTGTTTTGAAAATAGCATCGAAAGATCACAATTTCAACTTGGATTCTTGGATCAATATGATGCATGAATGCTAGAACCGGATTGTATCTTGTTGTTAGACATTGTCTAATAGATCAAGTTGCGATCGAATTTGATGGACGGTGTTCAATAAAATTGATGGAAAACGCACAGATTTGCCCATAATCAAAAAAGTGAGGCGTAGCGACTACGCGTACCACTACATTTATAGAATTACTAAACGTAGTAGTACGCGTAGTCGTAACGTTTCGCCACTATGGCCATAATAAGCTATCTCTCTCTCTTTCTCTCGAAAATATCCAATAGTATTCAAGTGATGGTCAAGATGCTACTTATTGCTAATCTATAAAATTATCAACAAGAAAAAAATATGTGATTTTAACTAAACTGATAAACAAAACGGAAAATAATTAGAAATAAAGAAAAATTGAGTGACTTAAAAACGAAAGCAACCGCATTAACAAAGCGGTGCATAATTCTCGGCCCGAGACTGCATAATATAAACAAGAATTTCATTAAAACAAACAAAGACAGATATTGTAGGTTCGAAAAATAAAGCATTCTACAAATTTTATTAATCCAAAATAATCCAACATCCAATCATTGTTTTCCCACTCATTTCTTTTCTTCAATCCTATTTGCTTTTATTACAAAGAAAAGCCAACTCTGCCACAAATTTCCAATTTTTAATGTTAAATTCACACCAATGTTTCATTCAATCAAAATGCCATGCCCAAACACATGAACAAAGAAATAAAACAAAACACTCACTTGTTGAACCGATCATTTTTTCTCGTTTGGTGAAACACTAGTTTTTATTCTTAATTTAAGAATATATAAATAAATTATAAAAAGTTCTAATTCAACATCACATTTAAGAGGAGAAGAAGAAGAAGAAGAAGAAGAAAAAGAAATAAACAAAAGCGAAGGAAAAACAAATTTATCATATATTTTACACACATATGTCCATATATTCTAAATGTTGTCCCCTCATTAAATTTGTAATTTTTAAATGATGTTATCCACATACACACACACACACCTCCCTAACCTTGAATTAATTTCATGTTTTTCTCTCTTCTTTTCCATTTAAATTGAACAAAAAAAATATTTTCAACATAATGGATTGTCGAAATAAAAAACGAAAAAAAAAGAAAACACACAAATGAATCATATCGAACTCGATTGTTGAAAGCGAAAGAAAACAAATTTAATTGAATCATTTTGATCAGTAGTTAACGATGATGATTTCGAATGAAAATATTTCAAACGGATTCATAGATTTTAGTAAAGAAAAAAAAAATTATTTAAATTTGAAATGAACAAAAAAAACTTCTTCAAACAATTTTTCATCCGATTTTTTCCTCCTTTTTCGCCATTTCGGTTGTCGTACCCTTTTTCTTTAGGTTAGTCTGAAGATTTTACAAAACAAATGTTAATTCATTCAACTCATTTTTGCCGCTGACAATTTATATAAATATTAAACTATTGAATAAAATGCAAATGACACAAAAAAAAATTACGAACATTTTCGAAAATAAAAAAAAAATTAAAGGAATTTATTTCAACGAAAACAAAAATATCGATTTTTTGGGCGAGTTGCAGGTGTAAATCTGAACGGGTTGTCTGAATTCAACGATGAGCATGAAATTAAAGGAATTGGACCAGTGTGCAATTCACACGGTGCATGGTTAGTTGCAGGTAATGTAGAGGATTGAATTTGAAACGTCAAGTGTGAAATCACAAGGAGAGATCACAGAAGAAGAAGAGAAACGCAAAGGAATGATGAGTCTCACTTTGAGGTCTTGAAAAAGGAGAGTCTCACTTTGAAATTTGATAATTTGTAATGAGGTGGAAATCAAACTTAAGGGAGGAGAAAAGAAGAAAACTGTGCCTTCCTCCATCTGATTCGAATGTGTCTTCGCGAGTAGTTGAAATAGAAACAAAGTTCTCTTTTTTTACTGTACTCCCAACAACATGCCAAATGCAATGATATGATTATTGATTATAAACACGAAAGCATTCCCTGTTGATGTGAAATCATGAAGGAATGAAAAAAAATCGCCTTTTGGTAAGAAATGATTTTTTTAGGTGAAAAATTGAACCATAAAAAAGATGGTTGATTGTGTAGATGCTCGTAGATGTGAAAAAGCTATTTTAGCCTTCCTGTTTTTCAAATGCAAGATCAGTTAAAAAGAGATTTCCCAAAGGATTTTACCGAGATGTCCTGACTCAAATGGTAAGTAAAATTATCATTTTTCCATTCAAATCTATTCGATCTCGGTGTCGATCAATGCAACGGTTTGGATCTCTCCTCTGAACCCACGTAAAAGACGTTTAGTCATCAGATGTTATGTTCGGTGTAGGATCTGGGCACGTACAAAGCCGTGCACTTGCACGGAACGGCACAAGGCTGAAGCGACATTGGGACGGCAAAATGTAAATTTGCACAGAGCGGCACTGCTTTCGAACAACTTCCAGATCCGACACTCGTCATGTCCATTACGAATTTTGTTTAACAAACCACGTACGTTCCTCGGCGTATCCATAAAAGGATCCCAATAAAAATGAGAAAAAAAATCAATCCTTGACAATTGATAGCATCAATTTGATACCTTTTGCATCCTTGACCGATTCGAAAAGTTCTTATCTATATTGGAGTGGCTTATATAGCAATACGTACGGTTTCGTTTAAGCAAATCTTACTTCGTCGTTTTCACTTTTGATCAAAAAGTCAATTTTTCTATTAACACTTATTCATCATTAGGTCAAACCAAATAGTTTTTTCTGTTGTTTAAATTCGTTTAAATAAAAAAAATCCGTTGCACTTGCTGGCAGCAAGTTGCAGCAATATTTGTCAAATTATTTTGCCGCGCGAAAGAAAAACCGTTCTAAATGAATAATTTCTTGAGCAATTCAAAGTTCACCGAAACAAAGTTTCATTTTATTTAATACCCTTTCACTATTGCATTTTATTTGCTGGTCTTTTCCCAGCAAGTTATTGTTTATGTGCTGGTTTCGTTCTTGCAAACAGTTCATAAACTCATTTAATAAACATGTGCTGGGAAAGATTAATGCTGAACTGGTTTTCTTTTTGGGTGGACAAAACTTCGAAACAATTGTTTCTTTCGAACAAAAACTTTGTTGCCATCGAATGAGAAAACACTTTTGGAACATTGAAGGTAATGAAATTCAATATGAATAAATGAGCATTTATTACCAAGAATCCGTGGCTCAATTCCGGTAACACTGAATTAAACACACTTCAATTCAGACCAGTAAATTTGCTCAGACGCGAAGAGTTTCACGTGTAACGCAACCAACAGCCTCTGTTGAAAGCCCCCTTTGAACAGTAGCTGCTGGGGGAAAAGAAAATTCACAGCTCTGCCTCAATTTCCGATGTGTAATTTAATGCCAGCAGAAGCTGAAATGGTTTTTCATTGAACAGAAAATTTGGACAAAAATAGTTTTCATTCGATTTTGATCTTCACAGATGAAAACTGATCTGAATTGAGCTATTTTTAAATGGTGCACCGATTTTTGGTATATTTTCATTAAATTTCATTGAATAATGTGACCCACTTTAATGAGAATCTCAAATTTCTTCATTGGCGGTTTTCAATTTGAAAAACTTGTTGGACTTTCTTAGACTTCTGTACATTTACATCATAAAGTTTGACAGTTTGGCACTCAGCTGAGTTGCCAAAAAAAACATATTTCTGTTGCACGTAATGGAACATATTCACTGGTTAAACCATTTGGTTTATTGTTTTGAATCCATTTTCGTATCGTTCAAAGTTAAGGGATTTTGTCCAGCAGTGGAGTGGGCATGAGAGTTTATGGAATGATGATTGCTTCGATCGGTTGAATAAAAATCACAAAAACAACAACAACAATAAACATTTAAAGACCATTTTATGTCTTTTTTACTAGCCTTTTGGTGACTGGTCTATCTTCGAATCAGTGTCTAAATCTTCATTCTCGTCAAAGCTACTCTATCGAAACCCAATCTACTTGTTTCTACTCCACAATTTCTCTCTCCCATGAAGATAAAAATAATTGCGAATTCTCATCAATCAATATCATCATTTGGTCAACAGAAAAACCCCACGATATCAGAACATTGTGAACAAGTAAGACTTTGGCCCGTATTGCACCTGAGATTAATCAATATTATTCAATGTTAGAAATTCAAATTTAAAATAAATAACACTTTTTTCCGCACAAAATGTTCTTCATAAAATTCGTATCGTACCATACGAATCGTACGTCATTAACATTGAGTTAAAAAGGCCACGGTTTCAAGGATCAATTTCAACGTTACCATTTATTTCATTATTTCATTCCTCCAATTTCGTGTCGCTTTCAGTTCCATGAAAGCTACGACCTAAGCTAAGTGATGAAAAGTTCAATGTTGCGATGCGATGGCAAAAGCGCACATACCCACAACAATCACCAGATGTCGCTACGAGCCGACGTAGTACAAATAGAAATTTGAGCCACAAATTGAACACTTTTATAACAATTTCTATTCTGAGCAGATGGAATTATCGAAATCTTCTCTAACCAAGAAAGTTTGGACCATTACACTCACGGTAGTTTGTACTATTGCTTTTTTGCGGGCTTAAATCATCGAGTCTGATTGTTATCATTTTGTAGGGTAAACAGTTTTTACTAAAAACAGAAGCTAGAAAAAGAACGTTCTTTTTTTCTTGTGCAACGAAAATGTTGTTCACACAAAAATCGTCAGAGTGAAAAAGGGTCAATCGAGAAAAAAAAAAACCACAATCCGCGAAAAATATCTGAAAATCGTGCCAAATTTACCGAAAAAAGACCTAAAAATGGCAACAAAAAATATATACTGTAATCGTTCGTTTGTTCGACATGGCTTATTCAGCTGAAACAATAGTCGATAGAGCCATCGGTTCATTAAACAAAAATAAATATTTAGCTGCATTCTTAGTACGCTCAAAATGAATCGACTCATTGCGATAATATTTGAAGATGGAATCTTCAATAAATCAAGTATAATGGAATCTTAAGAGCAAAACATTGTTTAAGGTCAGTATCCAGGAGTGGATTGTCAGGTCAGTTTTCATGATAGATGGAATTTTTAATTGAATTCCCGTTGATGGGAGGATTAAATAGAGTTTCCGTCGAAGTTTTCGATGTATTATCTTGAATTCGAGAAACTTGAGCTGTCTTCCAAAAGCATTGAACAGTATTGCTCAAGCACTTTCAGAGTAAGTACAGAGCTCGCAAACTGAGTGGTTGCTTGACCTTAAGTCTCTTATATAATTTTCTAGCGGCTTTCCTTCATTTTTCAATGAATAATTCGAAAATTCATCAGCTTCTGAAAAGTGTTTTGTGATGAAATATTGGAATAGGTTCCAATTGGGTTCGCAAATATTTGACACGTGAAAGGCCCTGATTTCCTACACACACATTTACATACAAAAGGGAAAAATATAAAGATTACAAGACAATTGACACAAAAACGCCATAAGAAAAAAGTGTCCAAATTTCAATGACGCAAAACATGGGCGATACAAAATGAAAGGAATGGCCATAAACTAGCCATTTCAAATAAAATCCCGTGAATTTAGTTGTCGCATTGGCTTATCTTTACTTTACAGAACTATTTGGAATATGAATATTTTTTTGATTTTCGTTTTTGCTCTAGATTGCTTATGGTCACTGTATTTCATTTCTAGGGTGCGATTTGCAATTTTATGATTTACCGTTATTTTTTGACAGGTGTGAATTTTTCAATTTTTTCAATATCTAAGCCTATAAATTCTCAGCCGTTGCAAATAAAGCATTGATCACTGAAGCAAAGTCTTAGAACTTCAGCAGAGCTATGCAGCGCACTGTACTAAAATGCACTAATCTGTACTAGTTTGTACTTAATTGTACTAGTTTGTACTTAATTGTACTAAATTTGGAAAAATGGTCCTAGTGCATTTCCAGCGATTCCTAACAATTCTAGGAGGCAGCACATCGTACTAAATGGTACTAAGCTGTGCTAAAATGTACTAAAAATGTAAATGTACACAACTGAACCAATTCCGTTGGTAATAATATCAAAAAA
>NW_022601403.1:2394839-2413310 GCF_009176505.1 Sitodiplosis mosellana | reverse complement strand
CTGAAGCAAAGTCTTAGAACTTCAGCAGAGCTATGCAGCGCACTGTAATAAAATGTACTAATTTGTACCAAATTGTACTAAATTTGGAAAATTGGTCCTAGTGCATTTCCAGCGACCAAACGAGCGCGCGAGTGAAAGTCCTCTGCGCTCCCCTCTCCACCTCTGTGGGCACAACCATTTTTTCACAATCAGAAAGAAAGATAAGAATGCTCAAACTCAAATAAGCAAGTAATACAGAAGGTTCTATGTGATCCTCTCTACGTTTATATTACCACAACCACTTTTATTCAGTTTGTATAATATGGTTAGTTTTATTTCTGTTGTTTATTATTGTTCAGTACATTTTAGCACAGCTTAGTACCATTTAGAACGTGTACTGCCTCCCAAAATTGCTAGGAATCGCTGGAAATGCACCAGAACCATTTTTTCAAATTAAGTACAATTTAGTACAAATTAGTACAGATTGGTGCATTCTAGTACAGGGCGCTACATAGCTCTGATGAAGTACTAAAACTTTGCTACAGTGATCAATGCTTTATTTGCAACGGCTGAGAATTTATAGGCTTACATACTGAAAAATGCACACCTGTCAAAAAATAACGGTAAATAATAAAATTGCAAATCGCACCCTAGAAATGAAATGAAGTGACCATAAGCAATCTAGAGCAAAAAGAAAATCAAAAAAATATTCATATTCCAAATAGTTCTGTAAAGTAAAGTTGTGCCGTCGCATTAATTTGCTTCTCGTGACTGTGTCGTATATCATTTGAACTGTTATGGCAATTTAAGTTTTATTTCCATTTTCTTCTGTTCTTCTTCTCTTTACTCCTGTTAATGAATCATAAAAAAGCGAAGTTTACATCAATTATTGTTGATGCATGGACACGAACATGGAAGAAAAAAGTTGCAATGTCAAAGAAAAAAAAAATGATAAAAGAAGAAGATTCAAATCATTTTGTTGGTCATATCAAATGAATCTTTGGCTCTATTTTGAATAGCAAATTCAATCAAAATGTTATTGTGTTCAATGAAACCGATGAAATTCGATCAAGGCAATCAATTCCATTCGGCTCCGGCTGTTTTGGCAAATTTATTTTGCCAATTGAAGTGGCCATAGGCCTTGGACTGAAAATCCAGAAATTGTACAAATGCCTGCGTGAGGACGTTGAGTGGTTATATTATTGACCGTTTTACTGCCGATCGATATCGCTTTTGAGCTCAAACTGAAATCACAATCACTGATCAGAATCGTTGAAGGAAAACAGTGCATGTCTCAACTCTTTGGCTGACCTTGACGACGACGACGACGACAACGATGACTTATTTTACAAATCAATAATTTTATACGACAAATGACTTAGTTCTGGATGGAATTGAATTTTTGATTGTTCTGCGCTCTCGTTTTGAATTCCTGATAGTACGCAATGTAACAGTATACTCTTGGCTACGAGTAGCTAAAAAGAAACGTTAGTAAAATTCCCGAGTATACGGTCATCTGTTCGGGATACACTATCTTATCATGTTTTGTGTGTTGGCTCTCTATCTCTCTCACTCTCTGGAAGATGCGCACACGAGGTGATGACTCATCGCGCGTTTATGCGATACGACAGTCGACACACAATCATTCATTCGGCTCTCTCTCTGTGTGTGTTCATTTGAATATTGGACAATTAATAAATGATTTCGTCATGGGTTCTAGTATTCCAATCACAAGTGACAGCGTAAACAACACAATCACGTGCATTTTGATCTATTAATAAACAATTAGTTGAGTGTGTGAATATTTGAAGCTTTTTCTTTTCCATTCTCTCTCCCTCTCTCTCTCTCTCTCTCTCTTCGTTTCTCTCTTCTCCTCTCTTTTTTACTACAACAACTGATCTGTTTGACGCACTGTCGTCGATAACTTTAACTGGACACTCGAAATGTATGTATGAGCGAGAGAAAGAGAGAGATTTGAAGATTATTATGGGAAATGAGCAGACATGGTTGAACCGATTCGCACTTGTTATTCTTCCCAGAATCAAGTGTTCGTGATCGATTTTCGGGTTCAAGTGGCTGCACTGTTGATGCACAGTCCCTGAATACGAACAGACTTTTGATTGGAACATTTGATAAAATTCGACGTTCGTCAACACAATTGCAACGAATATTGCGCATGAATTGCGCTGCCACAAACAATGAACCAAATTGCATTTGCATTTTATAGTGCATGCAAATGGAAATCTCAAAAGTTTTTTTTTATTTTTGCAGTGATAAAATGTACATGAGCCGGTAGACGGTTTTTATTGTTTCTTTTGTTGTTGGATTTGTATTGCTTTTTCTTTCTCATAACTAAAATGATAACACTGGAAACGTGTTTGTAACAATTAAATCCAAATGAAACGCACACAAAATGCATTCAATTTGATGCCATTCATATACATGGGTATCATTTTGAATTCAAAAATATTTAATCTAAACTATAAATTCGTTTTGAGTAGCAACCATTGACGAGTTGGCCTCAACCGAGAATCGCTAGTATTGTGTCGAATTGACACTGTAAATGGGCACAGTAACGCCAGATACCATAATACCTAAACGCATCTATTCCCATTAAGACTTGATGTTATGAATTCTTGAATTGGCTTCAACTTATTGATTCGATAGATAAACTTGCTTGGTCTTGAACTTTGAGTGACTTAATTTTCAAGGGGGAGGTGCAATTTTTTCCACAGGTTTGGAAAATGATCTGTTGAAAATTTAATGAGATAATTATTGTAGCCGGTTTTTGTGCATTCTCAAAACATATTCAGCCAGTACTTGGCGGTATGAATAAATGAATAAATATTAAGTTTTCGCAAGTTTTCGTAAGAAAAGTCATCATTTCTTTGAAATCATCATTTGTAAATGGGAGACAGGCTGACAGAGGAATATTATCCAATTTTTTTTTTACAAGACGAGTAAATTTTATTTAATATGTTTGGTATTTTCATTTTCTACAGTTGCATATATCTGATTTGCGAAATTCAAACTATGTTTAACATTCACCAATCTCTAGACATAAAATTCAATCAAAATTATATGAAACTTCAAGGCAAATGGAATGAATGTAATAAATACGAGGGGCTTATTTGCCATCGCAAGTTACTACTGAATCGCACAAATTCATATAAACTGACTCGCGAGTCCTACCACAAAAAATACAGCGTATTTATAACAGATCTACGAATCAACGGGATTCAACGCGATTCAGTCGAATTTTTCTTTCGAATTCTTAAGTTATAGTGACTCACCATCTCATCATCCTACATTTTTCGTATTAACAAGTGAGATTCGCATGACACATAAGCCCCTCGCTAAAACTAGCCAATGTTTGGTATCGATCAAGAAAATTGTTATAAGTGATCAAAAAGACCGCATCCAAAACCATATTATTGGGATGAGTAATCACTTTTTGGCACAAAAATCGTTGAACACTCAAATATTGTATGTACTTAAAAAATGGAGCGTATTTCAACGGTTCTTGAATAGTTTTGTATCATTTCAGACGTTTTCAACTGAAATTTCCATTTCTATGGAATTAGGAATTCTATGAATGAAAAAAAGGACAAACAAAAAAAAATTTCGTCACTGCAAAACCAAACTGGCCCAAAATTCTATTTGATTGACAAAGAAAGTGTTTGTAAATAAGTCGTAGCTGATAGATATAGCAAAAAAAAGTGTGTCTCATTGCAAATGTATGATAAAATCTGTTGAAGCGGATGAAGTGTTTGACAATGCACGGCTGCCAAAGTGCTTGAAAAATTGCCGCCGCCACTAAATCTGGTCTAGTGATCAAACACTGCCGCAGAACGCGTTCACACACCGCGACAAAAAGATAATGCTGAAACAAGCGTCCGCAAAAAAAATCGAGTAATTACGAAGACGAAATAAGTGAAAGAAAGAAACGAACGAACGAACGACGAAAAAAAAATCACCAAACAACATCGCACATGTGTCTGTATATTCAAAAGCAAAGCGAAGAAATTGTTATTATAAAAGCAATCGACTTGTTCGAATATGTAATCAGTCGTTGAAAATTAAGTAACCGTTAAACAACGAAATCGTTGAATTGTCGATCGATCGCTCTTGTGCGCGCGCCCGTTTACACTCTCTCTCTCTCGGAAAGAAAAAAAACGCAAAATATCAACAACACCCAACGTTCAAACATAGAATAAAACAACAAAAAGTAAGTGTTTCATTTGCCGCATGCAGTGTGTGTGCGTGTATGTACGTGCCTTTTGTGTAAAAATGTGTGTGAGAGAGTATTGATGTGCTCTCTACTAGCGATTGTTGGTTACAAATTATTATTTTCGGTTAATGTCAGTTTGCATATTTGATTATAAATTTTATTTGGCGTGCAAACATTTCGAAGCGAGCGATGTGTGTGTGTGTGTGTGTGTGTCTGGCTTAGATGATTATGAACAGTTTTTTTTATTGTTGTTGCAAGAGTGTGAAATTTATTTAATTCATTTACCAACAGGAAAACATAAAAATAACATCAAAAATGGAATTCAAATTCAATTCACTCGTTAGCACCGTGATGTTGGTTGCTGTTATGTTCGCCATCGCAGCTGATTGCGCTATAATCAGTGATGAAACCAGTAAGTTCCATATAAATGAATGAAAAAATAACAACAAATTCATCGTTGTCTATTTGATCCCCATTTTTTTTTCTGCAAGTTTTGATCGCGTTGTTGTAATACAAGTTTTATTCGTTTACAAAAAGATTTTTATTTCATAAAATTAAGAGAAATGATCGGAAAAAATCGAGAAAAAAAACTTGAATTAAAAAAAAAATTCTAGAAAAACGGCTAGAACTGTGAAAAAAAAACCAAATTGAACGAGAAAATTGCTGAAAACATGAAAAAAAATATTAGAACGAAACAGAAACCAATCAAGATATCCGCAGCTAACAAAAATCAAACTAAAATTTGTTGTATTCATTTTGCAGTTTTCGACTATTATCAGGGTGTACCGATTTATAAGCGAAGCCGTGAATGTTCGATGCTCGGTGGGCAATGTGTCCAAGAAGGTGATTGCGCTAAAGGTGAATTAAGTCACAAACGTGGCTTATGCCCCGACCGCGAAATGGGTGTGGAATGCTGCTATAGAGTCGAACCACGTCCAGCTCCATGCGAACAGTATGGCGGTGATTGTATGGATGGTTGCGGTGACGGTGTTCGTAATGCGCTTGGAGTTTGTCCTGGCATTCAAAAGTGCTGTATTCTAGTCTAAAACAAGTGACAAGCCAACACATACACACACACACACATAAGCAACAAAACCAACGTCAAACTTGTCCATTATCATTGATTTTTTCCTTTTTTTTAGTTTTTTATTAGAAGACACAACAAACGAAGGGCTCTAATTTTTAAGCATTTTATCTAGATATTAAAGAACAATAATCAATTACACTTACATTTGAATGTCAATACAATTTGTGCAAATTGCTAAAATATGATTCGTTTTTTTGTTTGTTGTTGTTTTGTTTTTAAATACAATGTGATATTCATTGACACAAATTTGACCTGAAACACTCACATGCTTTCAATTGAATGACGCATCGGTGCGATCTTTGTCAACTCATTTTCAATAAAAAAAAAAATTGTGATTGGAACACGAGATTTGGAACATCCCCATCAAAAATTATACGTAAACAATTTGTTTCGTTTACAATATTATGATTGAATGACAAGAGCAAGAGCATTGAGTGTGATCAAGATTTTGAGTGTTGTGAATAGAGAACGAGAGAAGAAAATTGGGAACGACAAAGAGGGAGAGAGAGAGAGAGAAAAAGGAGAGGGAGAACACGCGCAATTTTAAAGAAGACAAATAATAATCATTTGAAAACAAAACTAAAAATTGATGATGATTGAATAGTGATGCGTAAAAGTGATTTCATCGATATGACCTAGTCAAACGCGCGCTCGCCGGGGGTCAACATGTGATATCAATTCAAAACAAACGAAAAAAAAACGGCACAAGTATTCTCTGCTATACATTTAAATGAAATGCGCTGTTTAACCCATTTTTCTCTCCGTTACTCGTCGCCCGTTTTATTTTTGTGTCGCAAAAGAGCCGATAAATATTGGCTCTTGTTTATTTTCAGCTGGTACGATTTAAATTTGATTATAATGCTGTTGGTTGCTGTTCTTATTCGTTTTTTTTTCGGCCATCAAATCAACAAACGATGACGCCACCTTGGAACTTTCTACTCAAATAATCACGAGCTCAAAGTCGGAAAATCCATTCAAAACAACATATTGAGAAAATAATTTTTTTTGAACGCATTTAGCGTTGGAACTATTGACGCTGGTGGTGTACACCTGCTTTTTATATTGATTGAGCACATTGAATGACCCGTCAAAATGGTAATGGATGCGGAATCCGTTAAGGTGAATGTCGAATTGTCAGCTTCTCAGCAAATTATTCCGAAAAACTAATATCTTTAGTGAGATAGAGGGAGAGTGAGAGTGAAACTAATAATTTCACTTCGAAAAATGCAATAATAACTGTGACGTAATTTACTGGAAGGGTTTGCTAACCGATATGTACGAAAAAAAATCGTTTTTCCATCATTATGTTGAGTGTTAGATTCTTTTTCCTTCCTATTTCAAATGAAACCAAAAAAAACCCATTTTTCAAACAAATGTCTCATCACTTAGTCATTATTACATGATAATCGTAGTAACTGCATTTCTAACGAGAAGAAAAAACTCCATCAAATAGAACTGAAGGTCGCTATGACGAACTTGACATTGAACCGATTGATTGGCTCATTTTTATTTACATGTGGCGATTTTGTGGTTTAATTTTTTTATTCGAAACGAACTGAGCTTTGTTTTGCTTTTGGACTTTTCGGGTATTTTAATCGCATGCACTCGCTGATAAGCATTCGCTAGTGAGAGGCTAATTTATTATTATTTACGCTTTAATAAGTTTTTTGCGCGGTAAAATGTAGGAATTAATCATTTGGACGCGATTATTAAATTATTGAGCCAAAACCAAACTTATGCGATCAGCATAAAACTTTCAGGATCTTATGTTTGGCCGAAAAAATTGGGAACGTATTTTTTTCTGGTTTTTTAATCGAAATTTGCATGTTTACTAGAATCAAATTCAAAAACATCAATTCATCCAAAGCTTCAGCTGTTCATGTGCGTTGCGTTGCGTTGCGATGCGATAGAAAAAGCACCGTAGCTTCCGAATAACTGCCACTAGATGACACTGAACGTTTTGTTTTTTGTACGCTTTGCTTCGCCCGAACTGGTTCGACAATAAAATATTTACCGATTCTTCAATTAACTTGAATTGATATGTGATATCTAATCCAATGATATGCGACCCTCTATGATATAAGTTTGTTCGTTGATATGAGCCAGGGGAAGGCATGCAGAGAATAAATGCAACAAAAAAATTGGAAAATTTTAATACAACAAAGACGTTCAGCATTAAATGCCGTTGTTGATCCATTTGCAATGCTATCATTTTGTAAATTTATTTTTTACATTTA
Organism: Sitodiplosis mosellana; assembly: GCF_009176505.1. NCBI lineage: Eukaryota > Metazoa > Arthropoda > Insecta > Diptera > Cecidomyiidae > Sitodiplosis > Sitodiplosis mosellana. The sequence continues at coordinate 2,405,776 of NW_022601403.1, read as the reverse complement.
AATTAGATCAGAAGAAAAACCTCTTGACGAGGTTAAAAATGAGTGACGCTCCTGCATAGATTTGCTTCTACAAAAAGACTGATATCATTTTAAGTGACGCTGGGGATGCTAATATTTATGAAAACGATGTTTCAAAGTGTATTTCGCATTCACTATTGTGAAAATTTATTCACAATAAGGAAAAATATGTCGCGTCACGACTTTTGTATTTACTTTTTAAGTATTGTGCCTTGTAAAAGTCAGAGGTCTATTTCACGTGTTTTCCGAACAAAAATGTCATTTTCAGTGAAAATAGAGCAAGTTGAAAAATTCACTTCAATCCGACCTATTTTTCGACCATGAAATTCCCTCAGATCGCATTGTGACCACTTTTAATCGATTGCTCGTCGAAAATTGAGCGGATATGGTCTTTCGTGAGCCTTTTTCAGCCAGTAGAACGTATTTTTGGCAGCAATTTCATCGTAGAATGCGACTCTTCGTACAAATTCCGTTCATTGATGAATTGCCTATGCCCAAAACTTCGAAATACGAATTTTCCCGGATATGTGGCATATGCCGTTTTGTTCGTATGGATGCCGGCTACAAACGCTCAGTTTTTGGTTGAAAACTCTTGGGCCAATTTTGAGTAATCGCCATTTGTGTGAAATTTAAGGGGATCGATTTTTCATAAAAATCGACTTTTCTCTTTTAAATGACGTGAAAGTGGCCATGTGTGTATGGAATGTTTTGAAGGTCTCCCCAAATGGCTAGCAACTAGTTTTGCCAGATTGATGTCTTCGTTGCTCTGGGCTGAGAAATCGACGTTTGTAAAAGTCGGAGATGTTTTGGGGCCAAGAGCTATAGCAAATTTTCTCGCAATACAGAGAGTCATTTTGACGGTGGATTTCAACGTGACCCCACGCCAGCTACAACATAGGCATAGCGGCACGGGAAGTTTGGGGGGGTCAAAAAGTGGACAGACGCGCAGACGCACAAAATGCTTCACTTCTGGAAAACCAAGTACTTACTAAAAATGCCCATAACTTTTTTGTTTGTGAACCGATCGGGGAGTTTGGACCGGCATTGGATAGGTGGGGACGTGCAACATTTTTTGGACACCCCCACATCCCCCCTCCGACACCCCCTTGCGGGGGAGGGGGGTAAAAAATTGGGGCTAATTTACGGAGCAAGGTATTTTTGAGCAGACAGGCTTTTTTGGCCAGTGTGGTATGGCGTTTTCGGCTATTTGGGCCAAGGCCTTTCAAACGGCCCCTGGCACTCCGGGGCCCAAGTACCGCCCTGCGAAAATAGCATTTGAGCTGTATATATACCAGTGACGCAAAAATGTGCATTTTTTGACATTGTGGCTAAAAATGCACAGTATATGGAGCGTCACTGGTCGGACTACCGTCCTCCGTGATAATTGTAAATTGAAAAATGATATCGAATTTAAAATGATTGTGAGTAATTCAACTAAAAAGAAGAATATGGGCAACACTTGTTCTATAAGGATTTTTTTTACATTCTGAATAATTTCTAAGTTTAGTTGTTTCGATATTTGAAACGATTAAACTAATTAAGATTAATTACTACCAATAGCCGCACTTAATTCTCGCTATTTATTCAATGCATTCGCTGTGTGTCGTTTGCAATATATTCAATAATTAAGAAGGATCACATCGCATTCATAGTGGTATCACATATATTCAAATGCAAGCTCCCCTAACTGTGGGAACATATGGTGTGAATCCAAGGTGATTGTGCCACCTTTTGTCAATAGCTAAACCAACTGTCACAAGAACGGAATATATGGACACATAACAGGGATGGTAGGTATAATTGCACATCAATTGACACCCATAGCAGAAAAGAACAACTTATGAGCTCTTTATCCATAGCTGAGACGAAAAAAAACTTAGAGCGAAAAATAGACAAATAAAGTTGACGAGCAAAAGTGACACAACTCAGCATTGAGCGGAAAACAAGTTTTCTGCATTTTACTCGCTACTGGAAATAGATAACGATTAAGTGTCTTCGGCATTATTGTAGAAAATAAAAAGAACTACAACATAAGCCGAAGACACCTAGTCGCTATCGCTTTCCAGAAGCGAGAAAAATGCGAAAAAACGTCTTTTCCGCTCAATTCTGAGTTGTGTCATTTTTGCTCGCAACTTTATATATCTCTTTTTTGCTCTAAGTTTTTTTCTGTCTCAGCTATGGATAAAGAGCTCAAAGGTTGTTCTTTCATTCTATGGGTGTCAATTGAGTCAAATGAAATGTATATTGCTTTTTTCCACCACAAATCACTAATTATTTAAATTCGGTGACAACTGTTGGAAAAAAGAATTGAAAACTTTAACTTTATCCACTAATCGCTCTTAATGCCTTATAAATATTGTGTGTGCATGAATATTTCAATCACTCTGTATTCTCTATTCTTCTCTTTGCATACATTTTTCACAGCACATGTGTCTCAAAACAATTGTAGTAAATAATTTAATGGGAATCGGCATGTTTTAGCTGAAATTCGAAGAATGTTAAACATTTTGGGAATCGTTTTCGCAAAGTCGAATTTCTATATAATTCGTCGGCTAAATGGGAACGGGCTAGTATAAGTTGGACTTCGAACAAGGCCAGAGTACCCTCTTCGATTTTAACATTAACAAAATTATTTCGATTCTGTCTAATGCTTTTGAAAGATTTCAAAAGTTACTGAAAATCGTTTTTAGCTTCGGGAATTTTTATGCTTTTGATTTGAAGTCTTTTCTTTCGAATTTAATCTTTGGTTTGTCGAAATTAAATAATCTTCATTGAACAAATTCTGGGTAGCGGTGGGTGACCAGCTCAAAGACGAACGTAAAGTGAATCTTGAACCTGTGTATTTCATCAACAAAATACTGTGAATGACTGTGACCTGTGATTGCGTTAGTTCGCTATTTTGGGACCTTTTGAGTTTATTTTGAACGTACGTTATGATTGAAATCAATGAATTGGACTAGTCAGTCATAGTTAATACATTCGGCTGATTAAACCATCCAACTTAGTGGTAGTGATTCAAAAATTTAAAGAAAAATATTGACTCAAAATAATTAAAATTCGTATTGAAACATTAATTTCATGTGATAAAAATTATAAACCGTGTGAAAACTCAGTATTTAAATTGCAAAGATGGCCTTCTGAATGTGATATTCAATCAATAGTAAAAGTTTGCTACTTGAACACAACCGTCGCTGCGTTTCAATAAATCCAGCTATTTTTACTGATTTGTTTCCTCAACCATATTTGATGAAATGGTTTTGAATGAGAAATTGAAACCACTTGCGGCGTTCGAATTTCTTAGAAGCTTCCTAACCATCAGAACTGATTGGAGTAAAAAAACTCCAAATCAGAAATGGTGTTACTTCTATACCTTTGGGAAAATATTATCCAACCTAGTCGGCATACCATTGTATGACGAAGATCAGACAATTCCCTGGTACTCATACTGCTCATTTGCGGTTGGTGGCACTTATGGCGTGCTTGTTATCTACACTGCATATTATTACAATATGCAAGGGGAGATAGAAAAGTTCCTTCCATCCACTTGCCTCTCCGGAATCGTTTGTTGCGTGAGTTTAATAGAAAAAAATGATATATTTTTATCATTATATATACACAGTGGAACAGCCCCAAAAGAACTTGACCGTGACTATGCGGGGACGAAAGTAGACCTATATCTGAGTAAAACCCCAGCTGGGTTTTGTCGAATTGGCAGGGGATCTCATTTTTTCGACTTAGGCGTTTTTTCAATAACATGGTTTTTCGGCAATATAGACTACGTCAAATTTTGTTCAATAAATCGTTCATTTCTGGTGATAGCTTATTTTTGTCTTTGGCAAAGTTATAGCTGAGAGTCCAATAAACAAATTTTATGAACATTTTACACATGAAAAATCACATCTAGTAGGTGCTGTGGAGCAAAATGTCGAAAAAATGGACGATTTTTTCAATTTTTCGACCATAACTCATAAAATATCCGTTTTTTTTGTATTTTGTCTTCGTCATTATTGTAGCTAGCGTCAAACTTAACAATTCTCCTGAACACATTATCCCAAAAAAATCACATCTAGCCTACTTTTTTGGCTCAAATTCACTTGTCGCTACCAAACGATATCATCGAGCATTTTCGGAGTTCTATAACTTCTCAACTACTCAAAATAGAGCAATAGTTTCTGAAGCAACTTTTTAGTATTTCTCATGGGCTTTGCAGACCAAGTACTAAAAGTACTAAAAAAGTACTAAAACGTACTAAAAACTACTAAATCCTCTCAATGGTTCCTAGACACCTGTAGGTGATGCTGCGTATTACTAAATAGTACTAAAATTGACAGAATTGAACTGTTACAGACCCTCATGAACGTTACTCGCTGAAATATTTGGATAAACTTTAAAAATATTACAGTCCAAACAGCTGAAAAATCCACGAGATGTACGGGGCCAATATTGAACTAAATACCGATATTTCAGCGAGTAACGTTCATGAGGGTCTGTAACATTTCAATTCTGTCAATTTTAGTACTATTTAGTACTACGTAGCATCACCTACAGGTGTCCAGAACCATTGAGAGGATTTAGTAGTTTTTAGTACATTTTAGTACTTTTTTAGTACTTTTAGTACTTGGTCTGCAAAGCCCATGAGAAATACTAAAAAGTTGCTTCAGAAACTATTGATCTATTTTGAGTAGTTGAGAAGTTATAGAACTCCGAAAATGCTCGATGATATCGTTTGGTAGCGACAAGTGAATTTGAGCCAAGAAAGTAGGCTAGATGTGATTTTTTTGGGAAAATGTGTTCAGGAGAGTTGTTAAGTTTAACGCTAGCTACAATAATGACGAAGACAAAATACAAAAAAAATGGATATTTTATGAGTTATGGTCGAAAAATTGAAAAAATCGTCCATTTTTTCGACATTTTGCTCCACAGCACCTACTAGATGTGATTTTTCATGTGTAAAATGTTCATAAAATTTGTTTATTGGACTCTCAGCTATAACTTTGCCAAAGACAGTAATAAGCTATCACCAGAAATGAACGGTTTATTGAACAAAATTTGACGTAGTCTATATTGCCGAAAAACCATGTTATTGAAAAAACGCCTAAGTCGAAAAAATGAGATCCCCTGCCAATTCGACAAAACCCCGCTAGGGTTTCACTCAGCTATAGGTCTACTTTCGTCCCCGCATAGTCACGGTCAAGTTCTTTCAAACTTTTTGAAAATTGTTCCACTGTGATATTAATAAATGGGCTCATTAGGAAACCATCTAAAATTATTAGAAAAACGTCTAAAGGATTTTAAAACCCGTCTAAATTAAATACAATTCATTTTAAATCAAGAAAATGGAAAAATTTAAGTCACGAGACGATACGGTGAAACTAATTCAATTTAAAAAGCGATGTTCGATTGAAAAACGCCTGCTTATTCATTCCTTTTTCATCTTTTATCTCTAGGGGAGAGGTTTGTAAATTGAACATAGCTAGCTATTTTGTCCATAACAAGTGGCTGATTTCAAACAAACTGCTTTTGCACGCACTGGACAACTACTATGATTCTTGTCAATTGAGAGCATCAATGTTGTAGTATTTAAGAATCGTATCGTTAAGATATCCAAGTATAGTTGAGAACTTTGCATACTGTCATTATCAGTCGAGTTCTCTATACATTTGGTTTGTCTTTTTCTTGTTCTGAAAAGTCAGCTTGAATCAGTTTGATATAGCAAAGGCAGCAAGATATCGGATTGTTCTGCCCGACGAGCTTGTTTGTAATCTAAGAGTAGACGATTTAGATTAATTTTGCAATTTCTCTACGATTTTTTTCATTTCTTCAGACGATTTTCAAATTCTTCTTAACGATTTCGTTATTATCTTAGATGATTTTTCCACACACAAAAATATAAGCATTTTTTAGACGATTTTTTTCAATTCTTTTGACAAATTCTTTAGACGTTCTTGTTAATTCTTTAGACATTTTTCTAATATCTTAAAATGATATTTACCGAAAAAAATAGAAATTCAAATTAGATGCACACAAGCAATTCGCGCGAGAAACTGGGGAATATTTGCTCCTATACGGAATAAACATAGAACACTCTGTATTGGAGTAAACGTGTGTGCGTTCACTCCAGTTCAGAGCGGTTGTGAAACTTACTAACACATGCGCAAGCCAAGCACCAGTTCGGACATAGAAATATGTTTACCTAGATGTTTTATACTGTATAAATATGCGAAGCATAGACGCGTACGGACGACCGTGCGACGAACGTATCAACAGAGCCATCGTTGTTTGCTGTGTACTGTATTCATACGCACACTTATGCGTGCGTCTCGCAATGTACGATCGCCCGTTGATACGTTCGTCGCACGGTCGTCCGCATGCGTCTATGCTTTGCATATTTATCTTGCATATTTCTATGTCCGAACCGGTGCTTGGCGCAAGCTTGCTATTGACTCTGTAGTGGAGTAATGTCAATACGTTTATTCCAGTTTGGTGCAAACCAGCGTACTATGGAATAAATGTATATGTCTTTTTCCCCTACTGAGTGACTACCAAGCTTGCGCATGTGTTAGTAAGTTTAACAACCGCTCTGAACTGGAGTGAACGCACACATGTTTACTCCAATACAGAGTATTCTATGTTTATTCCGTATAGGAGCAAATATTCCCCAGTTTCTCGCGCGAATTGCTTGTGTGTGATTTTATCAATTCTTTAGACGAAAAACATTTGTTCCTTAATTAATAAACAGGGTGGCGCACTCGAAGTGTAACTGAAACAGAAGACTATAACGTTTTTGTTTATTGAGATTTTTCATTGCTCTAAAGACAAGAGATGTTGGAAAATAATTAAAATCTTAGAACCAGCTTCCAGATTTCAATTTCAGTTCCATTGGATTGAGTTATACCCTCCCATCGACTATTTATTTAAACGTGTTTGCACGGAAGTTGTAGTTTTGAAAGAAAAAAATTGAACTTCGGGAAGAAAGCTTATACAGCTAGTGCAACCACAAACCACAAAAGTGATTAGATTCTAGTTCGTAGAGTATTATAAAAGAACTCTAGTCATTATTGGACCACTATCACCCATGCACAACTCCTTTTGAAGGTCAGAACTGTGACAATCCCAAATTATTGAATTTTCTCTCCACTTTCTCCATTCTGATCACACGTGTGCAGGGGGGTATTCCGGTTTTACCCCCCCTCTAGGATTCCAAAATGTGGACCCCCCCCCAAGCGATTTGGAAAATTTGACACTAGATAGAATCGATTTCCAAAAGTGAGGACCTTTTTTTTTTAGGTCTTAACTTTTTTTTCGACACCCATTTATAAATTTTCAGACACCCATTACAAATTTGACATCCCCCCCGGCAAAATCATTTTAATCCCCCCCCCCCCCCAGAATTTTTGACCTTGCACACGTCTGATTCTGATCCCAAAATAAGGAATTCATGTATTGTCATTGGTACTGGGATGAAGATTGGAGCTCTAAAAATATAAACCTGGCTATAGTTGTACCAAAAGATTCCATAAAACACTAAAATTGAACCCATTTCGAAAGAAAACCATGCTTCGGTGAAAAACAAAACGGCGTTCTGGGGCTCATTTTGGTCGACTATTGGCTGTCAAATTCAATAAAGAAGAATAGGGTTCCAAGGACTTTTATTCCTAAAGTATATTACAAGGCACTGTTGGCTCACAAAAATACCAAACATAGGTTATCTTAATGTGAAGACTATAGCCAGAATGAGAATGAATTCCAAACACCCACGTTCGTGCAGGGTCTATGTTGTTGAATCGCAGTCTTGAAGTCATAACTCGATCCAGTAGAACTGAAATCTGGAAGCTGATTCTAAGATTTTAATTATTTTCCCACATTTCTTGTAAAATAATTAAAATCTTAGCACCAGCTCTAAAGAGAGCAATGAAAAATCTCACAAAAAAAACAAAAAAGTTATAGTCTTTTGTTTCAGTTACACTTCGAGTGCGCCACCCTGTATTAATATGGATCAAAAAGTAATTACCTTATTTTCACCGTACGACAAAAAATATTCAAAATAAAAGTCACCATCTTCCATGCACTGCACATGTACAATGTACAATGTACAGTCCAATGGTAGAATAATGGCGGAATATACGAAAAAAGCGATAATAGCAGCATATTTTTGGAAGAAGAATAAACAGTGAGATAAATGAAAGAAAATAAGGAAAACTTGATTTTGTTCTGACGCATATGATTGACATTGCGGACTTTTTTTTTAATGTATCCATACTTCCAGTATATTCCATTTTTATGCGCGACGCTCTCAAAAGATCGGAACAAATATCATTCGTTGTTAAAATTTGCTGGTCGTTACATTTATCCTGACACCCATGACCACACGTCGCATAATCAAATCTGCCTGGATCAAATGGATATGACTATGAAAAAGTGGATTACTGAGGTAATAATGTTAAACATTGGATCGTCGTGCGGGATGGGTGGGCCCGTTTACGTTTATTTCACGCAAGGAATTCGAACAACGACAATTGAAGTGAAAATCCCGTTCGCTGAAGAAGACCCAAGCATTGAATATGCAATGAATATGTTACTTCAATTCGTTGTATATTTTCATGGATTTATCATCTATGGCAGCATGGAAATGGCAATGGCACTTTTTGGAAATGTGATAAATATATCGCCGAGGCTGATCAAGAACCGACTCAAGGAACTGTTCGAATCGCGTGAAAGAAAGGAGGTATCCGAGCTACAGCTTCGCGTGGCCTTCCAGGATATAACAAAACAATTGCTCGATTATGAAGAGTGAGATTTGATTGATTCCCTTTCAGTTCGAATGAGCAATGAAAATGGGTTGAGAAGAATGTCTGAATTCCAAACACTGTCTATTTTTACAGCTTTGTGGCGTGCCTTCGGGATTTCGTGTACTGGCGAACCTTAGTGACACCAGCTCTGTTCACTTACTCGATTGCGATGGCCATTTTCTGTCAATACACTGTAACTACCCATTTTCGTACCTTTAACTTCAAATTTAAACAGACAAAATTCGAATATCTCCAACAATTTGTCCACCTTTCAGATGGGCTTCGAAGCGGGCTATGGCATGGCTTTGATGTCGTGGGTTCAATTCTACTTCATATGTGAGACTGGACAAGATATTGAGGTAACATTATTCTGTTGTATAACATGAATATCGAATAATTTTTCAATTTACGATTTCGGTTGATGTCTAGGAAAATGGATTGGACGAAATTCTCTACGATAGCAATTGGAACTGTTTACCATGTGAGCTGCAAAAGGACTTAATGCAACTGATAAGTCAAAGGCAAAATCGAGTAACTCTAAGTTTTGGACCGTTTGGAGTTGTCAACCGAGATCTCTTGAAGAATGTATGTGTTCTTAAAATGTATTGTTGTTTTGAATTTAAGTAAGGCATATTTTATAAGAATAATTCTCTAATGATTTCATTTTTCTTATTTTTCACTTCCAGGTAACAAACAAAATCTATTCTTTTATTATGTTCTTACGTAATTTTACTTCTTGAATCATGACGCGAATCGATTGCTGCACCATCAGTTGGACACTTCTAATTTGCACGTGAGTTGTGAGCATCATTGATGCCTTGAAAGTAGCGACACTAGACTGCTCCAAAAAAAAGTTGTCTCTCATCCAAAAGGCCCGAGCCTAGGGGGATTTCACTCTATGCGAATACTGTCATTCGTACGAATGCGCGAATACTTTGCCATGCATTTGAATATAAACACTCGCAAATACTGATATTCGTGCCGAATATTCGCATTCGTACGAATAACCATTTAATGTATCTATACAGCGCATTAGCGAATACGTCCGAATATTGCTGCGCGAATGCGAATGCACTTGACAGATCTATATTGATTTGTTGTGTTAATCGTTGCAACTACATTGTTTACATTATTTCGCCAAAATGGTAAATAGTTATTTCGATCCAAATTTAATATCAATTTAAGTTGTGTTTTGTATTTTAGGGACTAGAAAATGTTATTTTCAAATTAGAAAAATATTTGAATGAAAAAATTCCGGCTGATATTATTAAAATCCTGGAATTCTGTGCATTTGAAAATGAATCATCTCTAATGTCCATTGACAACGATGCTATTATGGATATCGAGAACTATGTCATTGAAAACCCAGAAATTCTCAAAGAAACATCATACGAGAATGTGAATAGGTTTAAATTTAAACCGGGTCACCGATTGTTTATCCAGTTGCCACAGTTAATCAAGAATTGTAATCAAACGGAAACAAATTTGCAAAAAATCGGACACCTGCGACGGCAAATGCTTAACGTAACTAATGCGCTTTCTATATCAAATCCAGAATGTGTGAGAATTAATTGTAAAATTTCTGGTAGAGGTTCACCTAATGCACGTTGTAATTTTTCAAACACGTCTGACATCTTTCCACATGTTTGACTGTGTTTGACACTTCATCGCAACTGAGCGCATTCGCGACGAATACATGTGCGAGTGTTTTAATACGTTTCATATGCGGAGTCGCGCGAATGCTCGCGCGGCAGTACGAATACATGGTGCGAATGCAAATACTTATACTGTTTTTTGCGAATGCAGGATTCGTGCACGAATGATCATGTATTCGAATGCGAGTGAAATGCCCCTAGGCCCGAGCAGTTTCGAAAAATATACCTCAAAAAATAGGTTTTGTCCAAAAAAATCATATGGGTACCATATAAAAACCCATACAAGCCCCATATCAAAATTTTCATAACAGCGATTTCGGAAGCCAATTCATATCGCAACATTTCGACCTAAATCATTTTTCCAGCCAATTCTCGGCAAAAACTTATGATGAGGTTTTGTTTGGCTCGTCAATATCTACAACTTTTAGCAAGACATCAGGCCTTGAAAAGGCATTCTGGGCCAGTTACAGTGTAA
>NW_022601403.1:2367845-2394439 GCF_009176505.1 Sitodiplosis mosellana | reverse complement strand
TTACACTGTAACTGGCCCAGAATGCCTTTTCAAGGCCTGATGTCTTGGTAAAAGTTGTAGATATTGACGAGCCAAACAAAACCTCATCATAGATTTTGCCGAGAATTGGCTGGAAAAATGATTTAGGTCGAAATGTTGCGATATGAATTGGCTTCCGAAATCGCTGTTATGAAAATTTTGATATGGGGCTTGTATGGGTTTTTATATGGTACCCATATGATTTTTTTGGACAAAACCTATTTTTTGAGGTATATTTTTCGAAACTGCCCGGGCCTTTTGGATGAGGGACAACTTTTTTTTTTGGAGCAGTCTAAGCGACACATAACAGCGGTTTTTTCATAGCAGTCAATCAAATATCACGATCTGTTAAAATTTCAGTATTCTACGTTGTTCAAATGTCAAAACGAGAACCGCTGTAAGAGGGCGATACGAATTTACATTGTTATTGCTTTTAATAGAAAAACACTGGCATTCAAGGAGTACGAATTTGCAAAAACAATTGAAACATAAATGAGACCTATGAACAAAGACAGTTTGAAGTAACCAATAGAATCGTTTTTTTGCTACAGTCCAATTACAATAACTGCAGAGCTTAATGTAATTATGAATCTGTCAATCACGTATCAATGAAAGTGACATTTTGACTATGCTGTTGATTAAAACTATCAGACGAATTCGTCGAATAAATAACTTGTAACAGTGATCTATAAAAATGGGGATAGGTAACTTGGCCGCCGACGGGAAATTACACTTGGTCGTCGTCGGCTAAAAGTATTTTTCAGAAGTATTACTTTTGGTCGCCGGCGGCTAAAAAGCATTTTTATCTGCGGCCAAAAAAATGAATCAATTTCTACTTCTCTTTATATTTCCGATCCTGTTGATTAATTGTTGAATTATATTTATTCTTTATGTAAAAATACTGTAATGCCAAACAATATCGCTCGCTTAGTATAATATTGCCCATAATTAGCTTCTTTTTTGTTCTAATTTTACACTTTGAACAATTCAATTTACATATTCACATGAATTGTAGTTGCCAACTAAATATCAAACTAAATAAGAATAAGGAAACAATATTTCTGCACTCTATTTCAATAAAAGCGTCCAAATAATTTTAGTACTTGATTTAGATCACGTCGGTAGTCGACTAGGCAATATAAAAATTTATTTTTTGAATAAAAGTCTTGAACCAATTTTGGATGACGCATTCTAAATGCGATCTTTTTTATTTAAAGTATCTCTCAATTTTGAGGAAAAAGTGGCCAAATTTGATCACTCTGCGAGTTTTTTTTAGCTCTCTGCCGAACTTGGGGCACAGCATATCTTTCAATTTATGAGATTCACGGTCACTTCAATATACATGCGAATCGAAATCAATTTATACTCAATTCCGTGAATTCGTTGGCTAGCGAACTATATGCGCGTCGGAGTGAAAAATCATGCAAAACATAAGAAAGACAAGGACCGCTATACAAATGTGAACATGACAAATGATCTATTGCCATTGACATTGATGAAAATGAGTGAGGTGACAAGATGATTGACAACATATGAAAGATCGCCTAAAATATCAATAATCCCATTGAATGAGAATGAGATGAAACATACCCGATCGAGCAGATACTGGCTACAATCGATAATTCAAACACTTTACAACTCATTTCCTCTCACAATTTTTCTCTCTTCACACGAACGTATTCTATACAGATACAGGACCAATTCAATGTAAACAAATGTTGTTGCAACAGTAAAACAGAGATTTTTTGTTGACAAAGCATTCGTCGTTTCGTGGACTTCAGCAGAGAGAGAGAGAGAGAGAGAGAGAGAGAGAGAGAAAATTTTATTTTATACGCCGCCACTGAAAAACAATATTTGTTCTTCCAATATGAGCAAATTCATCTAAACAAACGAATTTATTTGTTTAATAAGTAACCATTGTTGTATTGTCGAAATAATGTGCCAAAATTTAACAAATTTTGCCGAAAGTTTGCATAATATACGGATCTTTTTTTTAAATTGCAATCGGAAGTACATGTGAAATAAACGAAAAGGTGTAGTGCTTAACTATGTCTAGTTATCGCCCGAACATTTAATTCCGAATGAGACTAAACAATTTGCAGAATTATTTATCAAAAAAATATTTGAATACAATACTATTTCTTCTGATATGCTTAAAAACTACCAAATTTCACTACAACTTGAGGCAAGAAAATGGCCGTAATCAGTTGATTTTCTCATCAAATTCATTCTTTTCCGACCAATCGAATATAAATCTAATTCGGGGGTGGAAGCAAGTAAGCAAAACAGCCTGCTCGAGTAAGCAGAAAGTTCATTTTTCGAGCAGCAAATAGCAAGCTATTACAATTTTCGTCAGAAACTCGGACCGAGCAAGTTGAATTTTACTTACCAACTTTTTGGACTTCGAGCAAGCTGAATTTTGCTTTCTTACTTTACGAGCTTCATGCGAGCTAACTTGCTCGTCTACTCCACCACTTGCTACTAAAATTTTCTTGCTGATAAACATATTGTGTCCAAAACGCATATTTTCAATATCGCATAGGTAGATATCGCCCTAATATCGAACGATATTCTTCTGTTTACGTTGCCGCATTATCCGATATTGAAGACACTCGCATTGGTGTTCGTTCAATGCTGTGAAATTTACATTTCAAATGTAGCAATGAAGTTTGATGAATAATGAAAGAACAAAATCTAAAAAAATCGTAGTTCAATTTAATTTCTACTTTTTTCATTAAATGCACTGATAGAAGATATATCGTAAACCATTCAAATTGTAGCATAGTGCAAATTATAACAATTGAACAAATAGACTAATTTTGTGTTCCTGTTGTTTTTTATATCATATTTGCGAAGAACACGAAAAAACCTTCCGATATGAATTATTTGTTTTTTTTTTTTAGAAAAGTGGTTTATTTTGAGGCTATGTTACAATTAGAACTATGTTACAATTTGGATGGTTTACGATAGAACAGAATATTGAACATTTTTTACCCCTCCAAAAAAGGAACATCTGAATATTTTTCAAAGCTGCAGTTATGATTTTATGTTAAAATAGCCATTGCTATATGGCCTAATAATTTTGAACGTTTGAACCGTTTCAGAACGTTCAAATGAATGTATTTGGACGTATACGATTGTATACGATCAAAAGCATCATGCATGACACAGCGCTTTATTTAATGCATTCCACACACATTGTGATTTCGGATTATCTTGTTAGAAAAATTGTCTAGAAATTCGAAAAAAATTCCCGTTTATCGACATCATTATACAAAATATGTGAGAATCATAGAAAGATGCGCCAACAGTTAGCGGCCAACTGTTTTTTTATCATGAATATTAGAATGGATTTTTTAAAATTACTTTTGAATATTTCTTCCGAATAAAATAATTCAATGAAAAAAAAATCGAATCAGAGTATTATTACAATTTGATCAACATTGAAGCTTGCGTTACGATGCGATAGCAAATAAATGGTCTTACCGTAGTAAGACGAACTTTTTCGCAGTGGAATCCAAATACTCTCTATATTCAGTGATCTGTTTCACAATCAATCCAAATAATAAATAATAAAATTGCAAATAATTTATCGATACAAATAATTTATCAAAACATACAGAACTATTTCAAATGGTTTGATTTATAATCAGATCTTTCAAATGAAAGTCATGTTTGTATTCATTCGTATAAAATTTAGATATCGATGAATAAAAAAATTATTTCTTAATATTAAAATGCCCTTCAAAACTAGTGATATTTAGAAATTATCGCGTCACGGCTTTTGGAAAAATGCTCAAATGTTGGATTAAAATGAATTCAAACGTTTCTTTTAACTTTCATACAAAAGTGGTATTTTCCAAGGGATTTGGAACGAAAATGTAGAAATGATACCAAAGCCGTAGAGAAATAAATATTATGTTATTCAAATAGCACTGTTATTTTATAACAAAGACTGGAGTTTGCGAGATGAAATTTCTGAATCGTATGCGTTTTGCAAGCTTTATGCACAAAAATTCTATTCCAAGTGGAAAAAATATTGCGAGTTGAAAATATCACCGCGAACAATTCCATTTTTGACCCCATTGAAACTTCAGATACGGTCGATTGAACTGGAAATCGATTCTTCATAAAAAATTAAGTGATATATAGTTGCCAATAATCTTTATAAGGTGGTTAGTTTGTGAGCTATGACCGATTTTGTACGCAAAGTGTGACCATTTCGGAAATTTTCAATATTTTCACCTACAAATTCGAATTTGATACTGAAATCATGGGAAAATGATATAATCTTGCTCTCTAATTCTCAATATTTTGATGATATAATAGCAGTTTGATATGATGAAAACCATGTAGGGGGCTATTTTAGGTATCTTCCATAGAAAAGTAAGAATTTTCAGGGATTTTCAAAGGTTGGCCATAGGCTAAGTTATCCTAGGCTATATCTGAAGTGGGTGAAAATCTAATGGTTTCTAAGTCTAAACAAGCCCAAACTTTTGCCATCACCAGATCTCATTTATCTCGACTGATCGTTGAGCTATCGTGTTAACAAATTACATTAAAAAATTTGCGTACAACGTACAACGTACGACGTGGAACAGACTCACAAAACATCGCTCTAAAACCCATTTTTTCGTGTTCTACGGCCTCGAAAACGGATAGAAATCATATTTTTGGGGTGTCTTAAAATTTGGGCCAAATGCAATACTTTTACGCAGTCCACGACATGGGCCTGCGAAAAAGTAAAAGCTCTTGGAATTTTATACAACAATCGTTAGATGGCGATATCGATGCTGAACTTGAATAACATATTCAATGAATATTTTGTTCAACGTTTTTTTTCCATCTTTTTCTATTTCTTTCGAGTGTTTGGATTGCAGAAAAATGTGCCTAAAACCTGACAAGAACTTTTCGGAAATTACAATTGTAACTTCTAGTTGTCTGTGAGTAACACTAAAGTCTTCGCATTGCAAGTATCGGCATCGGCTAATTGATAAGCCATGAAATCGATTGGAATAACTCTTTACAGAGCCCCTTATATTCTTGTCGGGAAACAAAAAAACAAATTATTCTTATTTTTCGTGTGCGATTAAAGAATTGAATCTTTGGTACAAACTCGGTGGGTATGCTGCTGTGGTAGTTATTGCGTTTTATCAACTGAATACTTGGCAAATCACCCGCGGCATCGAATCAAAAATAATGCGTCATATTGGGCACAAACAATCTTTATCCATCTCGTTCACTCACATTTATATATTTGAACTTTGGGCAAATTTGTTTTGAGGCAATGAACTCACCGTGTATTTTATGTGAAATACCTTTTTCTGTTTACGTCTCCCAGTCACTTTTGCTATTCTATACAGATAAACAATTGGCCAACGCTTAAATTGTGAAATATTTTATCAGCATCAACAAATGCTGACTCTCCGAACTTGGAAAATCATTTCTGCGTGTTTTATCTTCGGGTTTGAAACGCTTTTTATGTGTTTATTTTCAGTTTTCAAACGGTCGCTTGATTTCGAACAGGTGAAAGTCGAAAAATCATGTAATTCTCAACGAGAACTAGCGCTTCTGTTCCCAAACCAACGCTTCTGGTCGCAAACAAACGTTTTGGTTCAGGAAAATGTTTGCATTGAAAATTACAAGCTCATTTAAATTGTCACTTCATAAAATCGATGAAAAAGAAACGATAATTAAAATTATAAAAAAAACAAATTTTACAAAAAAAGCTACGTCAAATAAAATGTGTGGCAATCGTTTTGTTGTGCTGAGAGATATCCTTTTCGTCGTGAACGGATGAATGGAGAGGGATGGCGGGTGATTCATTCAGTATGGCTCGTACCAAAATAAATTCTCATAGCTGTAGGTAATTATTATCGACGAAAACGCAATATCACAGCAGTCTCTCACTCTGTCTGTCTCTGTGGTAGAACCGAAGGGCGCGCGAAAGAGCTCATGTGTGTGTGTGTGTGTGTGTTTGCATGTACATATGGTCTTGATTTATTCTTGTTGTGTATTGGCTTTCGGGATCGCCTGCTTATCAGGTAATGTTTCATCGTTTTCACAGAGCCATGGTTCATATTTCGGTTTTTTGTCCCAAAGCTGTTTTTATTTAAATATTTTGTACCCGTATATATAACATTGGCATCCATGTTCGAGCACATGTACATATATTTGCACCGGAATATGTATATATAATATTTCAAAAGCCTCTCTCGTTGGTATTTTGTTATTTTTTTTTTCGAAAAATTTCGGCGTTGAGCCAGCAGCGTTCTGGTTTGCGATTCAAATGGGAAAAAAAACTCGGCTTTCAACAAATTCGATGCCCCGGAAAGCCGGGCTTGTAAGATTGTGCGAGGGCAGACGAAAATAAAATGTAAACAAATTATACACACACTATTGACATGATATTATGGATAATGTTGCCACGGATAATGCAAAAGACCGTTGGTAAGTCAAAAAAAAAAGACATCGAAAAAATATTTTTTTTTCAATCGAAAATTGAAAATCTGACGAATGAATAACGAACAAAATTGCCATTTCATTCGGACACAATTCTGCATTGCCATATATTGCGGCCATATGTGGCCGTAGAGAGTGAAAGAGTTAGTAAACCACGCGGACCGGCGTTCAATGTCGGCGTCTCTTTCTTCACGTTAATCAAGTGCAGCACACGCATCGATATGAAAACGTATACGTAAAAAGTTCGGTGCATCATAAATATGCTTTGGCATTCGCCCGAATCCGAAACTATTCGTTCACTATTTCGATTTTTGTAGTTGTTTTTTGTTTGCTTCCCTCTCTCGTCTCTTTCTCGGTTTGTTGTTGCTGGTGTCGATGCTGTTATTGTTGTTGCCGGGCTTGTTGTAAAATGTATTTAAATTTCTAATATGAAATAGTCGGCGGGAAAGAGAACGAATGAAACCGAAGAGCTCAAGAAATATATATACATATAAATATATGCGATGAATACAACGGCATCAACTGAAACCGAAACAGAAAACTGAAAACATCAACAACAATAACAACGAAAGAGAAAAAAAAGTAACTAAAATGCCAATGGCAATTATATGAAAATTACATACACATAGCAAAGTACATTATGAGTGCGCAAAGCGTAAACGAAACGCTGCCGGCTTGCCAGAGTGCCCTGAACACACACACACACACACACCGCATCGTATAACTCTCGTGTACACATCGAGCGAGTATCGGTGCGAGCGAGCGAGAAAATGACGGAACGAATATATGAGCGCTAGGGAAAGAGCAAGAGACGAAAGAAAAGTTTTTCTCTGTCTCTCTCTCTCTCTGTGTATATTTTTGGTTTTCGTTGCCGGAGTACCGAGCACAACGGCCCCAGAAAAATGATGGCAAAAGTAAGCGAATGCGATGAGGCGGTATCGAGGGAAAAAGAGCGCGCGCAACCAGCTAGTTTGTTGCTGAAAATCATGAAAATTTATACATATTCGTCGTCGCCGATTTATTTTCGTATGGATACGTATGTGTGTACCCATCGTTCTATTACACCAAAAACAAACTTCTTAGCACAAATCTGAAAAAAGGTATACGGAAACTTGCGCAAGTAAATCGCTTGCTCTTGCATCAATTTGTTGTTTCGCATGGAAATTTCTCAAAACCACCACCACCCCATCTCACAACAGCAATTATTCATTTCACTTTTCGTATCTACTTACCACCGCGCATTATCCTTTCTTCTTCTCTCTCTCTCTCTGCCCATCTTCCGACCAACCAGGCTCACATCATTTGCCGATTTCGGCTTCTATCCAAAACGATGAACACCCGCACATCCAAACCAAAAAATCGAAACGCTTTCACCACAAACACCACATCTCATTGATTGCATCATTTTTGATGCTGCTTTTCATTCATAAATTTCTCACTACTTTCGATACACAAGGTTTTCTACGTACTAACATTTTTTTCTTGCTCGAGTCAACAAATACCTCCATCGCTTAGGATCACTTGTATCGTTGAAGAAAAATAAATCGAAATATCTCTATTTGCATTCTACTTAGTTTTGCCGATTGCACGTTAAATTTAACATAAAAATTTAACTCCCATTTAACATAAAAATTTCACTAGTTCAAAACATGAAATATGATCCCGTTCCTCTGCCATCGTTTATTCGCTAACAAATCATTGAACAATTGCCGGAAATTCTATTCAATCTTTCAAGGAGTTGAAAGAACCATCGTCAACCGCTATTAGCGGTCCGGTAATAACCTGCAGTTCGGTCGTAATTTTGATCAAATTTTGCTAGAATTTATGAAAAATTGTCACTTTAATCGTTTACAATACAAGATATCCTTCACAATTTGTGTGGTTTTCTTTGGGCCTTTTCCATGAATGCATGCATTTCTTACTTTTCGATCAGATTTTGTTTTTTTTTCCTTTGGATTTTCTTTCTTCGCATTTTTCTATGTTCGAAATAGTTTTAAAAAATATTCGTGTACCTTGACTGTCAGTGTTTTTCTATTCGAAACAATTACAATTCAAATTCGCCTTCTTACAGCGGTTCTCGTTTTGATATTTGAATAACGTAGAATATTGATGTGTTGACCATTAGTGACACTCAATTGCCTGCTATGGGCAAAACCGCTGTTGTGTGTCGCTTTTTTAAAGGTATCCTTGGATACTGGAAATGGACAAAATTGACACCCATAGAACAAAAAGAACAATTTATGACCTCTTTACCCATAACTGAGACAGAAAAAAACTTAGAGCAAAAAGAGATAAATAAAGTTGCGAGCAAATGTGACACTACTCAGCATTGAGCAAAAAATACGTTTTCTGCATTTTTCTCGCTACTGAAAAGAGATAGCGACTAGGTGTCTTCGTCATTATTGTAGAATAAAAAGAACTACAAATAAGCCAAAGTGTTGCTTTGAGTGACCAAAAATGCTTCGATTCGAACGGCTGTAAAGTTAAATCTTGGCTATAAAGCAAGACACAAATCTCAAATTCAGTTGAACAGTTCAATGATGAAAATGATAGAAAAAAGAGCCTTCAATTTATCGAGCTGGTATAAAATAGGTGTTATTTCATAAGTGTGAGTATATTCCATGAAAATTGAGGGTCCAATGAAAATCATCAATTCAAAATAAAGTCGATAAAAATGGAAGTAAATGCGAAAAATCACATAGCAAAAGAATGGTCATGATGGAAAACGAGAAGAGTAATGCAGCAACATGAACAACAACAACACTACCACAACAACAGAAGAACCGGAAAAAAAATTGAGTGATATGATATTGCCGTTCGCAATCAGCGAATAATAAATAGCACGCGCACATGTCAGTTTACATAAAATAATGTTGGCCATATGACTGATGTGTATACGACTGAGAGCGGAATTTAGAGTGCGGTCGAATGAAGTGAAGAAGAGATAGAGAGAGTGAAATAGATAGAGCGGGCAAGAGCTTGACTCTCGATACCGCACATAGAATACATCGAATGGAGTCTATCGAGAGCGTGACGTATGACAGCTAGTTAGAGTCAACGCGTTTTATATGATTTATTTGACTTAAAATACATTTTGTTTTCGTTTTTATTCCATCTTCTTGCCCTCCCTCCTCCCATTCTTCTTGGTGCAATTTGTTTGATGGCATGACAGTGTGTTGCTTCTTTCGGTCTAATGAGGCGTACACCGTAGTGCGCTGGTAGTTTCAATTACATTGACAGTTTATAAAAATAAGCACGTGGCATTAGTATGTATAGTATGAGCTATTATGGTTTTGGATGTGATCCGAAGCGGGTATTCTTAAATTCTTGAACAAATGAACCTCTATTCGTTCGGCGAATAATAATTAAAATGATTGGTGGTTTTCGAGATTCGGACATTCTGATTATAAAGTTTTTTTTTATTTCTCTCGTCGATGGAATCAGAATGGGATTCCGAATGGGATGACGACGAAAAAGTCGCCTAAAAACTTAAATATACAATCATCAATTTTATTTTTATATAACATAGAAATGGGGAGACTCTCTGTTTTTTTTTTGTCTTCTGTGGTGTGCACTCACATTTCTTGGGACTCTTCCACTCTCTGTCCCTCTCTCGCTCTTTCTCTCTCTGTATATTTGTCTGTGTGTATCTAAAGGCGCTGCAAAGACACCAGATCCCGACCAAATGATGTGTGTGGTGCTGTGTGCAGTCTGTGCATACTTGGTGTACGTGGTATGGTAGGAAATGTGTATTTGCTCTTGATGAATGTCATTACTTAAAGCGATGAGGAGCGAACCGAATCGCTTCATTGCTGCCGGCCACTTTGTTCTCTTGTCGCTCGTTCGCTTCTGCCGTAGATTGGCTTCAAAATCGAGTTGATCCGTGGGCATGCCACAGGCCATTACAATATACTCACCAACATTTGGAACACATCAAGTCTTCAGTTCCTCCACCATCATCTCTGTCAATTTGTTGTTGTGTGTGTGCGTGTGTTTTTTTTAGCTTTATTCGTTCGATTCGTCTCTCATACGTCATATGCTTACACAAACACTCTTCGTCGCTCGTCTCTCTCTCTCTCTCAGCCCCTTCGCTGTTCCGCTCTTTCTTTCTATCGCGCAAAGAACATTTCGATTTTTATTATTTTATATCTTCTTTTTTTGTGTCCTTGTTGTTGTTTTAGCTGGTTGTTGTGTGAATGTGTTCTCTCTCTCTGTGTGTGTGTTTTTTTTTTCGCCGTGTTCAAGCGGTGCAATTTTGCTGTGTACGCTCTCAATCTTCATCGACGATGCTAGTTGCTTGTTCCCTTTCGGCTTGAAAGTCATTTAAAATGGGTACATACACGCATACGGTATGGAACGAGTTCGACTCTATATAAAAATGTTCATCGCCAATGGCATTCTATATGATGTGTGTATAATGTATAAATATACATGAAAATCATTGAGCATTGGTGATTTCAGCTGGTGAATAGCATGGTCTCTCTCTCTTTCTCTCTTTCTCTCCCTCCATTTTTGATACCACAACAACGATATGACTCGCGCGTGCAATGCAACACACACTCAGAGGGACAGAGATGCACTGCGAAGAGAAACTGAGTGAAAAAGACCGAGAATAAGCATCAACATTGACGAATTGTGTGATTAGCGCGCGCTTTTCAATATAAAAAAAAAATATATCGTCCAAATTATTATGTTAGCTTTTTCCCTTAAACACGCGTGTCACACTGTCGCTGACGTGCGTACTCAAGACTGCGCGCGCTCGTTCGATCTCTCGCTCCAGTTGGATAGGTCGTTAACGCGCTACCCTTTAAAATTTGTGTCGTTCATCGATCTCTTTTCGGATGGACTTTGCCGAGAAAAAAAAAGATAAGCAACCGCAACGCCAATTTTTTTTTCTCCTCCAAAATAAACGAGAAAATAAATTGAAATCAAACTGATGAGAGCGAATACACAGTAGAAGAAGAAAAAAAAGCCGACCAATAAAACATGTATATCGACTGAAAAAAAAATGTCACTGTTTTTTCCCTTCTTTTGGTTAGTACACGCAGAGCGAGCGAGTGAGCGAGAGAGAATGAGAGAGAGAGAGAGAGAGCCACGGCGAGAATTTACCATCGGTGTATTTCGAAGTGAATTTAAATATTTCAGAATATTGTATCGATTGATGCCGTTGGCAAAATGATTCAGCACAATTCAATTCTAGTTGCCATTCGCCCATTGAGGCGCGCTTAACGCAGAGCGGAGAGAGTGTTTTCATGCGGTTTAAGTTTACGAGTAATGGTTTCGTTGTCGATTCCGTTTTTCATAGTCTGTACCTTCTTGTGAAAGGTGATCGAATTGTTGTTTTGCAACCGATGGAATCAAAAATTGTCATCGAGTCATTTAAAAAGTTAAACTTTTGGTTTGTTAACTTTTGCTACACCGTTAAATTTTGGAATACAATAACACAGGGATAAAAATAACCGATATATCGATATACCTTGCTGTAGCAAGGAAAGAGAAAGAAGAAGTAAAAGCAAGGAAAGAGAAGATAGCAAAGGATGACCAATCGACGATTGGCAATCTTTGATATAACGGCCTCAATGTGACCACCTCATTTCCACTCATTTCAATCAAGTTTCAATTGCAAGATATCATCACACATTCCACACCGAAATTCCATTAAATTTAAACACATATAAATAGGTCGTGCGAGCCGAAACGGCATCCGATTATTGAATCGCTTCAACCACCACCACCCCAGTATTAGCCCCATTCAACACTTCGATGCAAAGCCACAGACACAGACACACCGACACGTGCATACGTACCCCAGCGCACCGATTAGGAAAAGTAAACGGTGCAACAACGATGCGATAACGCATTCGGCCAACACTCTTTAAAGGCTTAGGGTTTGTCGGGAAAAAACAATAAACACCAAAAGCAAGCGTTTGTTTCGTAAATGCTAAATAGCCAAAGAGTATCAAAAACATCAACAAACCCAAAAAACGGTTTTCGCCACTCTCCATATCGAAGAGTATGGTTCGTGTTGGCCGCACGCGCGCACGCACACACAAATACAGTTTAATTCAGTTGCTTGCAACCCTCTCGAGCACACACAAAAAGCCACGACTCGTGAGCGTATGGCATTTTCCTTAGACTGTCAACATCGATTCAGCCAAACGACTCATGGCTCCGGCTTACATTTTCGGCTAAATTGCCAAAGACAACAAACCAAATATACGTACACATATCAAAGTAAATCAGTCAAAAAGCTGAAGGAACACCACCGAAACAGATCCATGATACATGGAACATTGAAATAACATTTTGTGTACATTGACATTGTGTATAACATAACAACAATGACGACCAAAAATACACTCCGAAAAGAGGAAGAAAAAAAAACCGACCGACCGAAAGCCACAGAACATTCTCCATTATGCTGCACATGCTGCCGTCGAACGAATAAACACTTTGTAAATGGATTCTTATACTGCTACTGCCCGTCCGTTGCAGCAGCAGCAGCAGCAACGCGCTCGCTCGCTCACAATAACAACAACAACCGATTTATAACACTGTTAAGCGCCAAAGATCACATCGGCTATGGAAAATGGTTCTCTTTCAATTTTCGCCACCATGGTCGTTGCAACACGAACGGTCGTTTCTCACCCAAGCCAAAGCACGATGTATATGCTGCTGCAGCCACCGTCGTTGTAGCCGCCGCCAACATCGCCATCTCCGTCGTCGTTTTCATTGTTGTTGTTGGCTGTCAAGCAACAGCCGTTTAACGTTAACGGGCCATCGTGTGTCTTGATTATCCATATCGTATCGTGTGCAATTCTCTCTCTCTCTCTCTTTCTCTCTTACGGTATCATTCTCTTTCTCCCTTGCTGGATCGCTCAAACGGTCGGTGTGAGCGTGTGTGTGTGTGTGTGTATGAGTGTGAATGCGTGCGTCACGGCTGCTGCCTCTACTACTCTCACTCATTGTATGCAGACATTGCCTGCTAACGAACGAATCGAACCGAGCTTTTATTTTGTTATTGAGTTCGTCGTTCCGTTTCGCGCCGTACACACTTTGGAATCAACAACAAACCTCGAGAGCATGGTGTCAGTATGATTTCGGGCATCGAGGCAGTTACTTGTGCATCAGAAATCATTGCCAAACGCGCTCAGTCGCTAGCACAGATCACAAATTAACTACAACGTCCTTGCCATCATTATCATCGGAATCAGAATCGTTATCAACGTCAAGATTTTAGTGCATTTTTTGAAGAAAAAAAAATTGTTTGTTGGTGTTGTGGTGTGTGGGACAGAACGAAAAAGTAAAAAAAAAATATATACGAACAATTGATCAACAAAAAGAGAAAAAAACTTCGTGTTTTTTGATAAAAGACAAATTTCGTGCAAAACAATTTTGAAAAGTAAATACACAATTTTTTAAACACATTTTTGATTGTGATGTTTGGTTTTTATTTTCATGGTTCAGTTTTATTTTGGGTTTTTAAATCCGTTCGATCGTTTGAAAATGAGCAATTTGAATTGAATTTTTCTTCTTTTCTTGTCGTTAAATGAATATTTGATTTGAATGTACTGGAATGTTGACAAATTCGATGCAATCAATCACACCGTGCGGAATTGGACTTTAAACAATTTCTTTAAATCGCCTTACTTTACTTGGTTGATATTACTTTTATCCAAATGATCTCAACGCACTCAATCCAAAAAATCATCACTCGCGCTGTTTGACCACCAAAAAAGTGATTGCAATCGCGTTCGAATGATTTTTTTAACGATGACGAACGACAACCACATTTCAGTATAAAAACAGCATCAACTGAAGAGAGAGAAAAAATGGTTTGAAAAAACGACGCACACACACGTCCGAATACATTTAGAAGCAGAAAAAAAAACGCAGAACAACAATTACACGCGATAAACATGAAATGACTTATTAGATACGTACATTTAATCGCCGCGAGTAAAATTGAACCGATGTCTTTGTGTTTTAACAATTCACACACACACACGCGCGGGCACGCAATTTATAGCCATTGCTGAATCGTCGTTAGTTATTGATTGTGATTTTTTTTTTCAATATTTTTTCTCTCTCGTACGCCCGCCCTTCTCACTCTTTCTCGTGTATTGCATCCGGAGAATGGGTTTTGTATTTGATGGTCGCTTTGTTTTTGTTCTGTCGGCATATTTTCCGTGTGTGTGTGTGTTTTTAATTTGTCTTTTTCAATTTGTTGGCGCTAGAGCTCATCAAACGTGGTTCATCATTTGGGTTTTCTGTTTTCTTCTGTCTTTCATCGAATGTGATGCGTTCATTTACGTATTAGACACACTCGCGCATGTAAAGTTCTTTTTTTTCCTTGTGTTGAATCAAATTTATGTTGTTTTTAATATTTACTGTTCTGATTTAGTATTTGATACACAATCGTAAGAACCGTACGTGTTTTCGTTCAAATTTCTTTCATGTTCGTTCATAACTTGTTTTCAGAGGCTCTTGAGAGACAAAGTGTTCATCACACTCAACCCGAAAAGGATCACACGTTTCAATTTAAATATTATCATCGCCTGACGATCGCATCATTGCCTCTATCATCAACATCATCGTTCTTGTCGTTTGATCGATCGATTTTTTCCGTTGGAATCCGTGTTCGACAAAAGCGACAAAATTTTTGTGTACGATATTCTACGACCGAGCACCGCGACACTGGATCAGCGGGGGCATATTGGTTCGGATTCAGCCACAAACTGCATCAAAAGGTAATATTTTCTCTAGTTTTTGATATTAAATGATTTACATTGTAAACATTGGACACAATTGGTGTGTTATTTATTCATTTTAATCACATGCACAATTTGCAAGCAAAAAATTATGCGTTTTCTAATGTAATTCAGGTGGCGTGCGTGCGTGCGTACGACCATTCTTATGAGCAAATCCTGATAATCAGACAAATTATACACAAGCCCGTTATTATCCCAACCCCATTCATTAGGCACTCGTTTAAACGAACCGCTGAAATGATACACCTGCATACTACACAGACATACAATCGAGCAATCAATCTGCACATTCATGGGCTATGGAACAGGTTTTTCAAATCATTATCACAGAATTCACAATTCGAATCCACAAGAACTCTGCACGATAAACTCAAATTTATTCAACAAATCTACCTAAGAATGAATTATTTTGATAAATTCTTCTGTCCTACAATGGTATCAAATTGCAACTGAGGACCGAACTCAAAGAACGTGTTGCAAAAGTGTACCGCTGTAAGATTCATTACGAATGGAAAATTTTACACGTTCAATAAAACGTCGTTCATATGGGCAATCGTGTAACATTTTCTTTGGCCTCGTCAATTTTCATTTTAGAGCGTGAGACAAGTGAGCTTCCGCCCGATTTCGTTGATGCACCAGCCTATTTGTGCTTGATATTAGAGTGATGTAATATTGCATACGTAATGTAGTTGAATGCGTTTTCAAATTGCTACCATATGTAGCCATTCTTTCATATCTTTCATTACACGAAATTCGTTAGTCTGTTTGGAAAATAGAGTGAAACATAGCTTAACGATGAATGGAATCAATTTGATTCAAACAGCATTCAAATATTATGAACAATTTTCGTGCAAATCGGTAAACAAAAGAGTAATTCACAGAAAATATCGATCAAAAACACTACGTACGACATAGAAATACTTTATAAAATACGGTTTTTGTCATAATTGGACAAGACTTTGCTATTGGATTCTTCTGATGAGCATGTCTCGTCATATTCTCGGTCATTTTCGATCTGTCTCAGGAAGAAATTTAAGTGAGAAATTCCAGAAATGGCTTAATTGCGAAAAATGCGTGAACTCCTTATATTCTCTGGCTTGTTATTGTTTCTATTGGAAAGGAAATTGAGAATTTCCCAGCAACAAGTCCCATATGTCTAATGAAAAGATCGATACAGTAAAACCTTTGATATACAGTGATATTTGTTGATTGTTTGGATTTAAATTTCATATATTCCATCGATTAAATCACTCTTATCGCGATGTTTTACTTTACTTTGGTGATTTATTATCAAGTTGCAATGTTAATCAGCACAGTAAACTAAAAACTAATGTTAATTAGCACAGTATAGAATTATTATTTGCTAAATGCTCAGAATTTGCTAATGATTTCGAAAGAGTAGACGAATAAAGTCAATGAAAACTTGAATCAGAATAAGAAGTTAATAAATCAACATTAAATTCAAATTAGAAGAACCCTAAAACAGTTTACATCAATGTCGAAATTATCACACAATTCTAAGGGAGAGACACGAAACTTAAATGAGTAAAATTAGAAAATTATTCAACGATAATAGGAAAAATAGAAGAAATTCGTGAGTTTGGTTTGCCAATGTTAACGCTTATGGACATATTGTTTATTGTTTACAAAATAGTCCCGTTTGGTCTTCCATAAGCGTTGTATTGACAGTGTAATACGCTCTGCAAGCAATTTTACTAGAAATAATAGCACAATATTAGCACTTTTGCACCAAAACTAGAAAAATTAGAGGACATAAAGCAAAAAATATATAAAATTGAGTGTAACCTAGACTCTAATAGAATTTTTGTCTTGCACATAGACACAATTGATTCCAGATCCAATTGTACGTACATAACTGTTCAGTTCAAACTAAAATCAGACATTTAAATTTGAACATCTCCAATAAATTTACATTTATTCCATTTTAATATTATCAATATGAAAAAATTCAGATCAAAATTTCAAATCAGCCATGTTGATTCATCACAAAATTCGCCCAAAATCAAAATGATCGGCATCTACAGCGAAATGTTCTTAGCTATTTCTAATTGCGATGCATAACATTGTTCTAATTTTAATTATAACTGAACATATTCAAATTTTGAACTGCAAACTGTTTGAAATGTGTGTGATGCAGTTCATTATGTGGTATGTAAATTGAAATGATGCTCGAATAATTTCCTTTCAATTGAAAAGTACACCGAAAAATTCACCGAAGTATTCGGCATGATTATCGTCGTCATTGCAATTTGGTGAGTGAATGCACGTCAGAAATGAAATGAACGAAGAAGAAAAAAAAACACGTAAATAAATAAATAATATGGCCTCGTCGTGTCTATGTCACATGAAACCCTCTCTCTCTCTCTCTCTCTCTCTCTCTCTCTCTGTGTGTGTGTGTGTGTGTCTGTGTGTATGTTTCTCTCTGGGTTTTCGGTGTCGTTTTCTATTTCTATCTTGATTTTCGATTATTTTAATATGCCCGCCGGCCATTTGGCCGCAAGCACATCATTTCGGAATGAAAAAGTCGAAAGCGAGCAAAACGATAGAGAAAAGAGAGGCACAGAGTGGAACATAGAGAAACACAGACAGAGAAAAAGCGAGTGAAAGAGAACGAGAAAGACGGACGCTCTCGGCACGGCAACGAGATGTCGGAAGATGGGCAAATGAGATGGAGAGTTTGTGTTTATGAAATCGGGTATTTGCTGTGTGCAAACATTCCAAAAATCATTGCCCTACCAAATTCGGCAGCACTGTGCGTGTGTGTTTGTGTGTGTGTGTGTTGAGTGTATTTTGATAAAATATAAATATATGGAAATGTAAGTTCAATTCACAAAAGATGTAAGCTAAGCATGGCATACTCTTTTGTATGTGCCATCACTTCTTTTCGGCTACGAAACACACAGAACCAAATGACACAACGCCCAAAATGTATTCATGTCACTCGAAAATAAAATTGTTCACGCACAATTCCAACCACCGAAATATAATTTCCGTTTACTTCTCTCTCTCCGTCTCTCAATTTGCAGTGCATTTAGTTTTTGAAAATTCGCTGCTTTTTCCGTTGGCCATTGTGTTTATCGTTCTTTGGTTGTTGTTGCTGAGCTCGATTTTCGGCTACTTTAAAAATCGTTTGTACCACGAAAAAAAAACGGAGTATAAATTGCAATTTCCATATTAATAAATGGGAATTTACGATGGTTGAGGTGGAATTTTGCGTCGTGACACCGCCAAACCAACCGAGAATCAAGAATGGAAATGAACAATTTAATACACGATTGTTATGCAATCTACACCGAGCCTAGCACAACATCAACCAAAACGATCGAGAAAAAAAAAGTACACCAGATTCTGGTCTGGCCACCAAGTTTTGTGTAGAAAAGGAAAACAAGAACCAAAGGGAAAAGAGCAACAGAAAAAAAAACAAAGCGAACGAGTGCGACCAAAAGGAGATGTGAATAACGACGTTGTCGACGACAACAGAAAGAATGAAAGCAAAATTGCATATTTCGTAAAATTATTCGCGACGCATCCTGTAATAATATCAATGCAATTTATTCAGGTGGCGCAAATTTACCATTTGCTGCTGCCGCTGATGATGAAAACGGCTTTAGATGTGCCATTTTTGTTGTTGTTGCCCGTAATTTGTTTTCTCCACAATTTTTTTTTCTTCTCTTCTTTAAATATATCAAGTTGATAATTTATACATGCTCATGTGCATCGAAATTATGGTGATCGGCCGACAATTGCATTTTGTCATCAGGGACAGAGGGAGAGAGGAGGGTGGGCAACTCGTCCGCTTTCAGTGTCGGTTTTGCGCGACACATCCGCACTAACACACTTTAAACACACTGAGCAAAACAAAAGCCAAGAATTCGATATAACTGGCGGCTTTGCCTACTGCAAACCGCACCGCAATTCGATGCACAGAGCGAACAGATATGTGAATCGTTAGGTCGGCGTCGTCGTTGTCGTAGTCGTCGTCGTCAACGTGCACACATAATATCTTTTCTGAAATGATAAACACATATAATTTTCTTATAAAATGCTACTGTAAATTTTGCCGCCGGCCATTTATTCGGAATAAAAATGATACACTCACATAAACATCGAGCACATTTGGGTGCTTCTCTTCTTCGGCTGCTACTGCTGTGTGCTGCCATCAGTTTAAATGAGTTGCAGCGTATGCCTGTGTGTGTATGTTTGTGTATGTATTTTGCGATAAGTTCGATGAGCGCGTTTTTTTTTGCACTTATTTTACCTGCGATGCCATCACATATAAATGCACGCATGCAAATGTTTTTTTTTCGAAACATTTGGCTACAACATCAGCAACCCATTTCAACTTCACCATTTGAATCATCCAAATACGACAACGTTTATATTGCAATCACATTGACTTTTTTTCGGCATTTGCTCAAATCGTTCAATGATCTCAATGCAACGAATGGAATTGTCCGATGATTTCAATTACAATGCAAATGTTCAATGATCGAATGCGAATGCACAATGTGCATTGTGCATTGCACATTGTTTGAAATGCGATTAACTGAAATATCCAAGTCGAAAATATCGCGTCCAGTTTCGAATTGAGGCTGTGAGAATGAAAATGGCAATACAAGAATAAACATTCTGAAACGCATAAAAAAAAATTCGCAAAAAAATTCGCAAATGCAAAAGTGAAACATGAATTTACATGGGCAGCATAGGAGGTTCATGGTTCACTTTTGCGTATTCAGAACTCATGATTCACTTTTGCGAATTTTTTTTTCTTGATGCGCTTCAGAATGTTTATTCCTGTATTGCCATTTTCATTCTCACAGTCTCAATTGTGATGCTGAAGACATAAGTGTGAACAAATATTGACATTTCGGAAGAGAATCCCTTTTGTTTCATTCTCCAGTAGAAGAATCATTCTTTTTTCACTATTTTTCTTCATTCCCGAGTTTCTTATCGTTTCTTTGGTGTTTTTTTTTCTCGATTCAAATGATGATGTACCAATTTAGACTGAGTGAAAGAGAAGACACGTAATTCATTTGAATATGTAATACCATTTGTAACGGCAGAGCTCCGAGCTCTGTTTATTTCTTCATAAAACTTCCATCGTCTTCGAAGAAGAATGACATAAGCTATTAATGGATTTTTAATAATCATCACCTTATGACTCTCACCTGATTAGACCGATATCAAAAGAGACAGTGTTTGATTGAAAAATAATTGAGCGGTTGGAAGAGAGTCAATGGATTATATTTTTGCATTGATCCAAACTTTCTTCTTTCCATTGGCTTTTATTGGTGACGTTTTTTTCGGTTGAATTCAATCGTTTAGTTGATTTGAAACGTTTCAACGTTTGTCCACTGCTGCTACTCGCTTCAACAACTCAACCAAACTCATGTCATCAATTCAACCGAACTTGACTCACACACACAAAAAAAACATCCATTCAATTGAACCAAGTTCCAAAAAAAAAATCACACTTGCGTCTCAATTTGAAAGTATTTCGAGAGGATGCTGTTGAATGCCATTGCCATTGTGTGTTTCGCTAATGATCAATCAATTACCGTAATCCACTATGAAATGTCTCTCGTTCTTGTTGCCGATATTGAAATAATAACGTTGTCTTGTTTTGCGATTGGCGCTCTTTCTATCGATTGTATCACGAGCAGCAGCAGCAGGTCCATTTATCTTGGTCGTACAGTTTGGTGAACGTGATTGTGTTGTGAACACATCTCACTACCACTCTTTTTTTGCTCATCTCATTTGCAACTCGTTTTTGCGAATGCAGCAATGTGTTTTATTTGTTTCTTTTTTTTGATGTTGGTTTTATCGTTGTAAAAACTTATCGCGCACGATGATCACCATTCAACTGTGCAAACGGTGTATTTTCTGCGCGATCCGTTAATTGGACCGAATGCGGAAAAACAGCGCTTGGTGTATGTGTGCGCCAAATCAGTGAGTGTATATGTGTGTCTCTTTTCAAATGTATGCGCTCTGGCCACTATGAAATTGCAATGAATATCCATTGCCTGTCCATTTACTATTCGCTGCGCGCGAGAAGAAAATGTAATTTATGAGTGGAAATCATTGAAGATTTATTGAGCCATCAGATTGTAGAAAGCGCGCACACAACACCAGAGTGAATGAGAGAGGGAGAGAGAGAGAGAGAGAGAGAGAGAGAGAGAGAGAGAGAGCGATAGAGATAATGGCTAATGGTCGAAGCCTCAAATTATATGTGTGGCAATTAATTTGCCAGTTGAAGTTGAAACAAAGTTCTGGCAATTAAAATGTAATTAAGACATTTTCAATGAAATATTGAATGTAATTTTTTGATTGCGATTTTAAAATGCCAAACGCAGTCCGTTCTAATGGGTTTTTGGTTGTGTTTGTAAAGCGTGAGCTCATGCTGTGCCACACTCTCTTTTTTTTGCAACATTTGGACAATTACAATTTCAAATTACTGCGATTGGATTGACATTTCTTGATATGCAACTTCTGCTAGTTAACTAGTGCGAATTCGCACCGGCCAAATTAAATGGTGAAATAAGATTGGATTCTTTTGGACGCAATGTATCATCATTAGGATCGATTAGGAAAGTAACAACATTTTTCAACGTTTTTTCTTGACAAACGAACATATTTACATAGTTGAGCGTCACATCGGCGGCAGTTTGAATATATATCCCGTCACATTTGATTCAAATGATCAATTTTTTGTATTCTGACACAATTTTTTTTCTTTCTCAATTTGACTAAAAAAAATGCCAGGTTAAACAAAAAAACTAACATAATTGCATCGAATTTGTAATGAAGATGATAATATCCCGAAATTATAACAAGAAGAGCGAAAAATAACACAAAATGTTTAAGAAACCCACTGAATTGATGGAAAAAAATCGGGAAAAGCACGACATTTTTGGACAAAATCTGCAAATTTGCAAAAAAAAATGGAATCGTTGAAACAGTGAATGGGTTGAAGTAAAATTCTTTCAAAATCGAATCAGTCGAAGTTTTAGAAGAAAAATGTCTGATCAATTTAGATTAATCCCATTTTATTCAACTAGCTCGAGAATTTGAAACAAAAGCTGGTTAAAAATTTCAACTTGGAATCAAGATGCTGAGGAGATTGGAATCAAAGTAATTGCGGGTGGAATATAAATGAAAAATGAGATTGCCAAAAAAAAAAATATGCAAAAAGTGAACATATATTTTGGTTGGACAGAGAGCGAGCGAGAAAATGAGATATTGAGGAAGAGAGAGAGAAATAAAGAGAGAATGAGACAAAGACAGAGTGCACTGTACACAGTGGTGCAATGCTGTTGGCAGCAGCATCATCATCTGTGGCGGCAATGACGACGACGGCGGCAGCAGTATCATATCGAAACGGCAGCAGCCGAGGCAATAATATAATTGGAAACGCACAAAATTGGATTCACACAAAGATGAATATGAGCATGAACGTTGAAAACATCATCTACATAAATTAACTGCCACTGCATAATTCATTTGAATGGATGCATTGCACACAGAAGGAAGGCAAACGAACGAGCAAGCCCATTCTCTCTCTCTCTCTCTCTCTCTCTCTCTGCATCCAACAACATGGATTTATCCTACATGCGATTGCATTAATTTTATGAACGTGTTTATGCCGTAAACATTTTCTGGCTAATAACCATCAATACCTGTTAATGCAGCTCACATTTTCAGAGTGTGGCTCATTTTGTTGTTGTTTTTTTTGCCTGGTATGTTTTGGTGGATCAGCGATGCTTGTCGAAATGGCAATGGTTGTGATGATGATCAGAGGCAGTGGCACGAGCTCTGTGGCTAGAGGAAAGAGAGAAGGAAGTGGCAAAGAATTATAATCGGCCATTGTGTGTGTATATATTGTGTATTCGGAATGGATGTCCGTCGGTGCTCTGCAGCTATGCCAAAGAGAAGCTACATTATTTGAGAGAGTGTTGAATGTGTGTGTGTGTGTGCCTTGTGCAGTGTACGCGTGCTATTTTCAACTCATACTCATTTCCCGAAAAACCATTATCCATTCTTATACGTATTGTGTGGTTTATGCATGTGATGGCGGCAAAATTTCAATGGAATTTTCACAATTCAATAAATTAATATAACTCTAATAGTTTGCATTTGCTAAATGCTCAAAATTCCCAATGCGCATCGATCCATGATGCATTTCAGGCCGAAGGTTAGTCCCTTTTTTTGGTTCAATCCAAACAACACATACACATATTCAACTATTGTTGCCGATTTTTTATTTCATTCCTCTTGCTCTCAGTCGCTCAGACGGTACAAATTTCGATAATAATCGAGTTTATTGTTATTATTTTACATTCAGAGTGAAAGATAACACATAGAGAGGGAGAGACAGGGAGAGGGAGAGAGAGAAAAAAGAGGCAACTGTTTGTTCGGATTCATTTCACACTTCATTGGTCTGGATATTGAAGATGTACTGCAACACATCATTTGCATACAAATGCGGACAATCGCATTTCCCCAATCCCAAACGATGATGTGTGCGCGCGTGAGCATATATGTTGCTCGCTCTCTCACCTACTCTCACATACACTCACTCTGCCTTTCGCTCTCTCCTTCACTCTCACACACACTCTGCCTCTTCCTCTCTCACTCTGTACAATGGCGCGCCAGCTCCAAAATTTCGATCTATTATTTCCATTCGCATAAGTTTTGCCATGATTCCCGATAGTGTTCACAGTCGATTTGAGAGTGCAACAAACAAGAGCAGATATTTTCACACAACAATAACAACAACAATAGAAGAAAAAAAACACCCGTCCAAACAAGTTGAAAGGCTTAAAATCCATTCACATTTTAACCATACACACACACACACAAGCACTTTTGCACTGAATTGCAACTGAATTGTACCGATATCTCTACCCAGAGCGAATATTAATATTGTTCGCTGAACATGCCACAAACAAATGACTCGCACAAATCCAAATCCACCGCAATCCCAAAATCTCGAAGAGAATCCAAATGAAATGAAGTACATTTTGGTTGAGAAAACAATAGCAAGTTGCCGATTGGCGCCTATGAGAATAATCTCTTTTCACTCACTCACTTGCTTACTCGTTCACATTCAACCAATTTTCAAAATATGTGTGTAAGCGCCCCCCCCCCCCCCCCCCCCAAAGCCGCCCAAAGAACAAATTAAAATTTACAAAATGTACAACGAAAATTGAATAGCAAAAATGATTAAATTACACGCGATGAACATTGCACACACTTGCCGCTTGTTTGATGATGATGGGTATTTTGGATGCACACGCAGTTCCAACGACGATCAGCCCATCCGATTGTAGCCACCCAACCTGACGATGCCGCGTGTATGCAACCCAATTCACTTTTTATTTGTGACCGTGTACAAAATCGAATATTGCACCGAAATCAAGCGAATCAAATACAAAACCCGTCCACAACATTGTAACAACCATAACCAAACATTCGAAATGTTGCTGCATGTTTTTTTTATTGTAGTTCGTACAAATCTATTTTAATTGGTAATTTTATATATATATGAAATATATATATTAATTTGATTCATTTATTTTAATGGCCCATGTGTGTGTTGTTTGCATACTCGATGTTAATCATTGATCCATCGAAAACGTAATTTTCCGAAATATAATTAACAAAGTTTACACAGGAAAATATGTCACATGTAAATCGAAATGAATACGTATGTGTGTGTGTCATACACACACGCACACACGAGAGGAAAAAAATGGACACCGCAGAAAAAGTCTACAAACATAAAATTGGTGCGTCAATTTGCGCGAAAAATCCTCTACCACCCTCCCGCCTCCCCTTCGATCAACCGCACTAAAATCGCGAGTTTACGATATTTAGGTGAATTGCATTTCCATTTCCTCGTTTCGATATGATGATGATGATGATGATGATGATGATGATGATGATGATGATGATGATGATGATGATGATGGTTCCGTTGTGTGTGCGTGTATGTCCATGGGAAATTGATTCGATTGAAAATGAAATTGTTCGCAGCTCGAGGAGAGCGAATGCTGCCGCCGCTGCCCTTGCAGCCATAATCGATTCTGTGCTTTTAGACAATTTTATACACAAACTATTCATTGCATCGCTCTCGCTATGCATTTATATCCTCTGTTTTTCGTTTCAATCGTCATTCCACGCGCGCGTCTTCCTCTCTTTCTTCCTCTCTTTCTACTTTCCTCCCCCTCTTCCTCCCTCGCTTCCTCTCCGCTCTCTCTCTCTCTCCCTCTCTCTCTCTCTCTCTCTCTCTCTCTCTCTCTCTCTCTCTCTCTCGATTCGCATTCGAATTTGCAATTGCCAAATTTTAATCACATTTTAAATTGTAATTACAAATTTGTGAATTGAAGTCGAAAACCAGTTGTTTAGATCGAGATAAAATGTTTTTGTGACCCGAAAACAATGTGTGTGTGAATGTTCTCGGTTTGGTAACCAAACTTTGGTTGTTGTTACATAGAGGAATATTGAGTGTGGAGATGAGGCACCGCGAGAGGTCGATACAACGTCAATGCATATGTAAACTTCAAATGCATTTTTTGTCACATATATTTACAAAATTGCCAATGTTTTTTGTCCGCACACGTGCGCATTCCACACATGAAATGATGTAAATTGAAAAGTGAATAATATCGCCAATGGGATGATTTAATGTATGTATCGAATGACCTCTATATAGATCTCTAATACCTGCGTTGCATCTCTTTTCACTGTCCTTCTCTCGTTTTGTTTTAAAATCAGATTTTTGCTCCTCTTTCATCAGATCAGATTTTTTAAAAAACAAAAAGTGAATTGTCCCCGTGTGTACATAATTTAGACTCCAAAACTGACCGTCTGACTAAAATGACCGAAAAAAGCTAAAGAAAATTGTCTATCTCTTCGATCGAGAGAGTTCTCGAGCTAGGCGATTTGATTTGCCATAAATAATATGGGTAGTGACAACCAATTTGAATGCAAACTGGATGAAAAAAACCGAAACATTGGTTTCGTTTCGTTATAACTGCCAATGGCTATTTGAACGAATATGATGTCGCATTATTATCATTATATTTCTTGTGCGATTATGCTGTTGTTTTCCTCTGCCGGTGCGCGCATAATAATTTTCTACGCGGCCAATCGATCGAACGTATGAACGATTGAACGAACGTGGAAAAAATTACGGCGATACGGTGAAATGTCAAGCGTAAAAGCCCCCAAATCCGCCAAAAGATAAACATATCCGAGAGAAAGAGAGAGACGTACACACACACACACGCCGTCAATAAAACTGTAAGCATTCATAAATTG
>NW_022601403.1:2365201-2367835 GCF_009176505.1 Sitodiplosis mosellana | reverse complement strand
TTTTTTTTCGCTAAGCGACATTTGTTCACTCACACACACACACACACTCACATTTCTGTCTCTATCATGTTCTTATTCTCTCTCTAATGACGTGGCTGCCAGTATGTAAGCGCGCGCGCGCATTTCAAGAAAATCCAACGATTAATAGAGAGCCAGAAAGTGAGCTAGAGCCAGTCGAGAAGCGGTGTTCGATCAAAACAAAAGCAAACGATTTAATAGCCGTGGGCTCTTGTTATTTCCTCAAAATAATGATATTATTATATTAAAACACATATCATAGCAAATATTGAGACACACACATTTACCACATTGTAAAGTACCTATCGATGGAGATCTAGCCGAGAGAGAAGCAGAGAGAGAGAGACACACACACACACACACATACAAGTTGAGTAAGTGAAAGATAGACTGTCACTCACTGTGTGCGTATGTGTGTTTGTATCGGCTGTTTCAGTTCGACTGAGGCAATTCTGTGTCGTTCGGTTTTAGTTTGGTCGATGGTTCGCATGCTGTGTTTGAGCGCACTCTCTTTTGACATGTACAGTGTACACAGAGGATCGAAACGAAGAAAAACCAAACTAGAACAAATATTAATCGGTTTTATAGTCAAATCGAAGGTTATAAGCGCGAGCATGAGCATGGGCCCACCGAGCGATAAACTCATAACAGCCTGTCTTTGCCAAAGACTGTCTCTCTTTTACACTCTTGTCCATTTCTCCCCATCTCTCGCTACCTCTCTCTACTTCCCTATACCTCCCTCTTTTACCTTTTTTTACCTCCATCGCTCTCCCTCCTTCTCTCTCACTCTTCAAGAAAGAAAAAACCGTTGAACCAACGAGGTGAAATTAAAATGGCTTGATTTTAATCGGTTCGATGTATATCTTAAAAATCGGTATTGTTCATAATGGCCGTGGAATAATTGCCGATGGTGATATTCGGCTAAAATGAGAATTGTTGTCAAGAAGGAGGAAAAAATTACACCAAATACCATCGATTCCAACTGATTTTCTGTACAAATTCACTCACTCATACACACACACACACACACACCGCGACCCAATACCGATCACGTATGCAACGGATTCGGCCAACGGGCACATTTAATTCCATCCGATGCATGGCTCACCGATAACTCTGTTTCATTTTGTGTTACCGTTTTTTTTCTCTCTCTTCTTAAATACCTTACGAAATCAACACATGCACATACACTCATTTCCATTATCTCATTGCAATGTTATTTGATTCAATTATTGGGTGCATACGAAATCTCACACATTTGCATCATTTACAAATTATTGACCATAATAAATGTGACAATTGGCAATTTTATTTGCGGCGATTTTTTTCTTTCTCGCTCTCTTATTCTCTATTTTCGATTTTCATTTGTAAACGATCATCGATACCGACTCCTGTAAAGATTTGCCGAGGGAACAAACGCAAACCTAGCGGGTAAACGCATCCAGAATGCTAAATCAAACCATACGAATAATTTAAAACAAACCAAGTTGTGGCACGACAAAAGTTTGAGTTGAGAGAGATTCGCTCTCTCTCTCTCTCTCTCTCTCTCTCTCTCTTCATCTCGCTGTCATATTCCGGAATGTCCTGCAGCGTCATAAAGCATTTACGCCGACGGTGATAAAAATTTATTTTCACAAAGATTCAGAGGTTCATCCTTCGCCTGCGTGCTTTACTCCTACGTTCGTTTTGTTCTTTCTCTATCTCCCTCGCGCTATCTCTCTTATTTTCGCTTTACCTATCTCGTTCTCGCACTTAGTGAGATAGGAAGCGGACGAACGAGGACCGGCACGGTGGAGAGAAGGAAACCGACTCAAACCGCCAAACTTATTCATCCCAACGGCAACAAATTCCAACGAATACGTCGATACGATTCTCAAGCGAAATGAATGTGTTTTTTTCCTTGTCTCCTTTCGCTTCACAGTGTTTTATTACTTGTGAATGCTTAGCGAGGAATAAAATGCGGGAAGAACGGAGAAGCAGCAAAAAAAATGGTCTGGCAATTTGTGTTTGAGCTGGCATTTATTGCACCTTTGCCAATTTCATCATAATCGATGAAATCTACTGAGCCAATCGGTGAAATGGTTTTGAATGGACTAAGTAATCGATAAAAATATACGTGTTAACGGTGTAGTTTTGCGATTGAGAGGGAGTTGTGCAAGGTGGTGATGAATGCATGTCAAAATGATGACGATGTCATTCAAATATACGATGGCGACGACGACGACAGTTCAAAAGGCATGGTCACGACAAATTGACACAATGGCATCATTGCACACGTATAGTCCAGTGCACGCACACACACATACACACTCCGACCTGAGTACAAAAGCGCATGTAAAATGACGGTTGTGTGCTTTGAAAACAACCGTTTGCCGGTACTCCAAAGACAAATAACCTTTAAAGGATGAGCGCAAATGTGTGTGAATGTGTGTTTTTTGAAGTAAAGTGGAAATACAATGAAATACTTTCACACACACACACACACACACACACACACACACACACACATACACTAAATGTGTTTCGAGGGTATAAAAATAATCTGGCTCACCGATTACACCGAGAAAATGAGAGAGAGAGAGAGAGAGAGAGAGAGAGAGAGAGAGAGAGAGAGAG
>NW_022601403.1:2328081-2365191 GCF_009176505.1 Sitodiplosis mosellana | reverse complement strand
GAGAGAGAGAGAGAGAGAGAGAGAGAGAGAGAGAGAGAGAGAGAGAGAGAGAGAGAGAGAGAGAGAGAAAGCATGGTGGAGCGAACGTAAAAAAGTAACACACGAACCCCATGCCGGGAGAAATATAGAGAGAATGAACGAGAGACTTAAAAAAATGCAAGTATGTGCTCTCGCTGGCGCGCGGCAAGCCTTCGGGAATATTATGTGGCTATGTGTGTTTGTGTGTGGATACGGAGACCGATCGCGGAAAAAAATGAGGAAAAAAGAAAAAGAAAAAACAGTGCAGCCAAAGAGGGAACAAAAGAAGGCAACTAGTCGCGAAGGCGCGCACGATGGATGGATAGATGGATGGTTGAGTTTTTAAATCGCACATTTTTCGCACAGCGCGAATCAAATGTTGTTAGAACTTTTGGTTTTTTTCCTCTCTTCTACTATGATCTCTCTCTCTTTCTCTTGCTCACACTCCAGTGAGCAAGACAAGCAACGCGCTCTTCGATGAGACAATTGCATAAAAATATATATTCAACACCATATGCATTATGGAATACCACCACCACCACCCAAAAGGTTACGACCATCACACAATCACTGCCTAAAGACATTTCTTATCACGAAAACGCGCGGCATTTAATCGTGACCCAAGCGTTTTCTTTTCCCCGACTCTCTCTCTCTCTCTCTCTTTTGCTTCCTCGCTCGCTCCAATCCACTTCTTCAGGTTGATGCTTTTTCATTTCGCTCTCTTCTGTTGTTTGCATTTTATTCGGTCGGATTTTGCCGTTGATGCGTTTTGCCTTTCATTGTTTCCACTCTCTTCACTTTTCGATTTGGTTCTAGTTAGCCCGAGAGAAAGAGATTACCCCTTCTTTCGTTTTACTTTCCACATCACACAAATGTAAACTTAATGAAAATCGCACATTGTCCAACGTAAGTGAAAGGAAGTGGTTAGAAATGATAGGAAAAAAAACACACGTAAATCACCTGTATTTAGTTACACAAATTCTAATTGAAATGACATTCAATCATCAAGAAGAAAAAATTAAAAAAGTTTCATTGTTAGTACAGAAAACCAATCCAGTTTGCATGCCATGCTCACAACATAATTGATTTTGAATAAAGTTTTGTGACACGTCTCAAGGACGTATACACATTTTGATTGGCAAACGAGAGGAAATTTTCTTGATTTGTTCAATATTAAATACGGACGCATAGGAATATTCGTGAACTGCGAAATTTGTGTAGTTTTATTGTGTTTTATGCCCGTATATTCAATACTGGCGTATGCATTTGGCAGTTCAAGAATATGTTCACGCGTTCATATAGTGTATGGGTTAATTCAATCAAAACAACACTAATACTAAATAAAATGCTCTACATCTGTAAGGTGAACTTTTCTACAGGAGATGATCGTGTGAAAAAGTAAAAGTATATGACTAAACTATGATACAAGCGACCTGCGATTGTTTCAACCATTTTGATGCTATGTCTAAATTTCATTAATTTCAATTAATTCGTGCGTGAGGTTTCGATTACTCAAACAATCAATACTCGCCTGTGCTTATCAATACACGCTCCAACCATTCAATCTAATGACTATCTTAAATCGACATCATTGTGGTCAACTGGAGTAAGTCCATTTTAAACCAACCCTTAAAAAGTCAATCGAATCTTTGCGAACTCGAATAAAGAACGCCCATTATTAAAATTTAGAAAAACTCCTAAGAAAAAGACATTATTAGAAAAAATAGAATGATTTTGAATAGTTTCACATCCGTACATTTTTCGTTCAAAAGTTTCTTTCTTTGATCAAAAAAAAAAGAAGAATTCATTCAAAAAAAGCCAAATGCGACGGGTGAAATCATAACATTTCTATATCAAATGCTATATATGCTTCTATATATAAGCTTTAAAATTGGTATACCATTGGTTAGCCAAAGATAACCAAAAATTTATTACGAAAAACCAGAGATGACTGAAGTGCATCCAAGTGCGCTAGGGTTTTTGTTTTTTTCTTCGTTCTATTTATTCTACCTTTTTGGCCAAAAAAAAATTCTATCAATATTTTGTCTAACATAACAAAGAATACGTTTTCTGCTCTGAAATGAGAGCTGGTATTCGCATCGTGCGGTCAGACGCATCTAGTAATTGTGCGTATTAGCTCAATTTCACAATCGATACATTCCATTGCTACCCCTGTGCAAGTACAATGAAAAAAATAACACATTCGCTTAATTCTGCCAGTTCTGCTCAATATATTCTGGATTAAATAGAACAAAACCAAAATTTCCGCTTCCCATTTTCCATACATTGTCGAAAATTAAGAAACGATCAACTATGAATGGGGATGTTGTTTTCTCCTGCGCAAAATTGGACTATCGAAAATTTCCAATGAACTACCGATATATTTGGCTTTCGAATTTGCATGAGTAATGTAAATATCGATGAGAAAATGCATTCAATGAATAAAATGCCGAAATGCGACAGGCACACGGCCCTAGTAGCTCCGCAATAAAACAGCAAGAGAAGGGAGGATAGTAAAAGAGAGATTGTCGAAAGAAGTAGAAGAGAGCACACTCGTTGACTGCATGTAAATGATATAAAATAATGTGTAATACATAATAATATTTCGGGCGTGAGAACAACACATAACAATAGTATTAATAAGACGTGTCAGAAGGAACGATAAACAAAATAACAACAACGTGAAGAAGACATAATGCATGTATGGCAAAAGACGAACGAACGAACGAAAAAGTAAAAAAAAAACCACCGCATGCTGGCAATTTGTGTGCTCATCGTTTTGGCATAAAGCAAATATGACCAGCAACAGCGAAATGAGTAATGGTGATAAAAGAGCCCGAGCTGAACGAAATGTATGCTAATACACCCACGCTCCGATGTTGGCGAAATATCGAATTCAAATCTCGGGAACACATCGGTGCTCGCGCGCACATCGATCGAAGAAAAAAAAATTATTGTACGAAATACAAAACAAAACCGAAAAAGAAAACACACACTACTTCGACGAAGGAGAGCGAGAGCATCTTCTTGTATTTTTTTTTCTCTTCGATTCGACCTCTTCAAATATCACACACACCGAAGTGGAGAACACAATTTTTCGTATATGCCGCAAGACTTTGGCGGCGCTGAAACACCACCAACAACAATATATTCAATCGCCTGGTGAAATCATGCATTTAACATTGCCTCGCCTTCATTGATCGAAGCGCATCAACACAATGTGAATCGCACTTTCGAAGAATCTCAAGCTTTGAACCGAAACACACAACGAAAACGAACAAACAGAAAAAGAAAGAAAGAAAAAAAAACAATTTCTTGTGTTCTGTTTCATTTCTTTATTTTTTTTATTTTTGGTATGTGTTTCATTTGTGTCGACAATCAATGTTTTCGTCGTGCGTTTGTTGTGTGTATGGGCTTTTTTTCTTTTTTCTTCGCTGCTCTTTTCTCTCTCTTTCCACTCGCGCGGAGCATTCTCAACGACGCAAATAAATGAAAATAAAAGCCAATAAAATAAAATGCATTCCATTTAAGGCAATTCCATATGTAGATATTTGCGATTGTGACTTTATGTGCCACAACATCTCTCTTTTTCGCTCTCGCTCGAACCGACCGAGATCTCTTTCTCTCGTTTTTTTT
Organism: Sitodiplosis mosellana; assembly: GCF_009176505.1. Classification (NCBI taxonomy): domain Eukaryota; kingdom Metazoa; phylum Arthropoda; class Insecta; order Diptera; family Cecidomyiidae; genus Sitodiplosis; species Sitodiplosis mosellana. The sequence goes on along the minus strand of NW_022601403.1, from coordinate 2,361,537 downwards.
CTCTCAATCGAACCGAGAGCGGCAGAGAGAACCATTCATTGGGAGGGGGGGGGTGGTATTTGAGGCTCGCTGCGGGCATTATTCTCATAAAATTGCGTCTCGTCAACCAAAAATTCGGAGTCGAATTTTTCGTCGTGCGTTTTAACGAGTGAAAGATGCAATCGATATGGTTTTTCCTGTCGGCTTAGACAAAGATTGACTTTTTAGTTTCATCTGAGACAGAAGAACGATTTTTCTGTTGAGAAGAATGATTTCTGACTGTGCTTTCACGAAAGCATTGCAATCTCAATGTTGTGCCAGTGCTTGAAACTCAAGTTTTGAGAGTAAAAGAGACACAGCCCAATTGCATCACAAATCATTGAGACGCAATAACATTTAAACAACAGCCACAACTCTCGAAGAAGAAAAAAACGCCACTTAAATCGATACTCGTCAATTCTTAAACGATTCTTTTGTTTTGCGTTGAAATATTGATTTTCACAACCAATTTCGAAGCGGGTTTGAAAGTCCATTTGCAAATCAACGGCTCGCAAACAATTGCAATTGAATAATAGCTTCATCGAATTGCGATTAGACATCAATAGCTACGAGCTACCGGATAGTTGTTGTTTGGCTTGAAATATTCAAGTATATATACACCGAATCGAAAAGTGATTTTGAAACCAACCGACCGACCGACACACACACACTCACTCACATCGAAGGAAATAACATCTTGTTGATGATTGTTTGGCAAATTGAAACTCGACGGAGAATGAAAAAAAAAAAAAAAAAACAACGACAACCAGAAAATGCGCCAAAACAACGAATTTGAAACTTTGCACAGAGAGAAGACAGCAACGAGAAAAAGTGAAAAAAAACATCACAACACAACACAAAGGTAAAAGCGATTGGGAATCGTGTGTTATTTTTCGGCCGATCGGTCGGTTGTTGGAATGATGTATGTGCGCGCTTGCGCATCATGGTGATCGTGAGATTCTACACATTTTTATGACTGTTGATGTTGTTGTTGTTTGCATTGCCGCATTGCATTCACACAAACCTGGCCCAATGGCAGTTTGGGCGACGTGTTATGCAAAACTGGCCGCTAGATAAACGAACAAAACGACGGCGGACGACGATGACGAGACCAAACGAATGAACAAAAAGCGAGAGAGAGAGAGAGAGAGAGCGAAAACATACACACACACAACAGAGTATAATCTGATCATTATGGGTATATGCATGGGAAAACGCCTTTCCGATTTTAATCGAAATGGCGAAGAAATGACCGATCCCACACATAATTAAGGCAATAGCCGCAATCGCTTTTGCGCTTAGCGCACGCGAACGCGCGCACTCGCGCTCCAAAACAGAACACTCAACGACACTGGTATTTATATGGCCGACGTGTTTCGATTTTCAAAGATGATGATACATCGTAAAAGTCAAATCTATATGTGCGTTGTCAAGCAAATGCAACAAATTCACAAGCAATTTAGCACAAAAAATACCAAACGAACGAAAAAAACCGAACGCAAAGAGAGAAAAAAAACACATACAATTTTTCTGTCTGTGTGTGCACTGTGCCGTTGGCCAAATTTTGTCAAGACATTCTAAATAATTCAATAGATCTGTATTTCAAATGAAATGGCATCGCCAATGTTTACAATTTCGACGTTTGCATGCACGATTTTCAATATTGACGGGGGCCGAACGCAGGCCGCCACGTTGCAATTCAATCAATCCTAGAGCACATCAATTCTTCGCTCAAAAAAAAAAACGCCGCACATATCACATGCCATAAATCATTTTCGGTGTTAGACGACGTCGCTTTCGCAACGTTGAACCGTTGTATATTCACAAGCTAAAGCAATCTAACCACTTGCTGGCCCCTCTTAACGATGTGAAAATTCTTGTTGTTTTTTTTCTCCCTCTCTCTCTTGCTGCGTTTCGAAATAAATCTGATTCATTCCGGTCGGTGGCGTTGGATGAGACGGCGTGAGCGCGTGCAAAATTCCGGCAAAATTTAATTTCTGTTATTGACATTCACTAATTATTAAATAAAAAAATCTCTCTCTGTCTTTCTCGTTTCGTAATTATGGGGCCGAAATGAGCGCGAGCTGCTCCAGTAAGCGATGGCCGACACAAAAATAGCCAAAGATGCAAAATACCCTCAAATAAACGTATAACCAGTTTAAAGCGGGGAGAGAGAGAGAGAGAGAGAGAGAGAGAGAGAGAGAGAGAGAGAAGAGAGAGAAGAGATGGAGGTATGGAGGTAGAGAGGTAAGGAGATAGGAAAAAAGACTGGCTGGTCGCAAATTTTTCTTTTTCAAATCGTTCTCTTTGCATCTCAACCAATCTCAAGCACATTTTGGTTCAATTGTTTTGTGCGGCCAGTAGAGCAGGAGCAGCAAAAATGGGAAAATGTTTGTGTGTGCAAACAAAAGTCCGGGCGGTATTGCTCTGTTGTTAAAGACTACCCTCCCAGTTCAGTCATCCGCCCTCGCAAATCGTGTATTTCTTATACCAGTATGGTGGCCATTCTTTTTCCCTAGCCACTCTTCGGCTTGGGTATGTGTGTGTGTGTATGCCTTTCTTTACTGCTATTTTCTCATATATGACGTTGTGTTCGCTTTTGTTGCTGCCAAGTATTTGGTTACTTGATTACTCGCTAAGGATATCAGAAAACAAAACATTTTTTTGACCTTTGGGCAATGTTCAATTAGAGCAGGGAAAAATAAAAATAATGCTGAAAAACGGTAGAGAATTAAAAAAACAGCAGCAGCAGCAGCAGCAGCAGTAGTAGCAGTAACAGCAGCATACGAAGTGAAAAGAAAACAATGACTTTCTCTCTCTCCCTCATTCTACATCCGAGTAAAAGAAGTGTGAGATTCATAGAAGTAGCAGATGAGAGAGAGAGAGAGAGAGAGAGAGAGAGAGAGAAAACTGGAAAAACGATCCACAATCGCAAACATTTACGCAAATATCGTAGACAAAACGATGATTTCTTCGTATGTGGATGTGTGTGCTTTTTTTTATTCTGATTCCATTTTCAACATTTGTTTATTTGTTAATTCGTTGCAACATTCTGTTTCCTTTTTGCCATTTGAACTGTTTGTCAAACGATGGCGAACGGCAAAATACAGAGAACGAACACAAAAAAGTGGAGAGACAAATGAAGGAAATCAACGGAAATGTGCAAGGGCCAATCGAGTTTTATATTCGAAACCCCTTTTTTTCTCTATTCGCTCGGCCAACCTTTTTTTCTTTCAAGTAAACACAATTTCTAACACAAATGATGACGATAGAAAAAACAAGGCGCTTACTTTAACAGTCACATACCCCATAGAGGAATGAGAGAGAGAGCGAGCAAATGCAGTTATTCGATCGATCTATAATTAGACAGGCCACTGTTTAAATACATTACTTTATCGCTTTCTTTTTGGCGATGACATTTGTCTCTTATCATTTTGTGCCAGCGGAGAGATTTGCTTGGCTCAAGTTCAAATTACATAAAACCACCTCGAACCATGGATACATACACCGCGGTGAACGTGATAGCAACGAACGTGAAATCGCCAAAGCAAGCACAAAAAAGCGGTCATTTTGCAAAGTTGAAAGTTGGAAGAGAGAGAGAGAGAGAGAGAGAGAGAATGAGAGTTTTAAATCCGATTTGACGATTAGAACATAAAGTAGATTTTTGTTGGCCATTTTTCGGTTTTGGGGCTGGAACACATTGTGTCGTTTGTTTCTACTCAGTCCTCTTTCTAATTGTTGTGGTTTCAAATTCAGAATTCATAAAGTAAATAATAGCAGCCTTCATAGAAATGCTTCTTTTGGCTGAGTGAGAGAGTGCGAGAGTGAGCTGAATTAAAGGGAAAGAGCGAGAGAGAAGAGTGCATGAATGTGGACAAAATGCCAACACAAATTTTATACGAAGCATGTGGTTTAATCATGGACAGCGACAATAAAATATATACACATATTAAAGCATGGGAATGAACGCGCGCGCGCACACCACAAAATATCAATGCAAAAGCAAATCGTTTGAACAAATTTGTCTGCGACTCTAACTCTTGCCGCTGCCACTTTGCTTACGGTCTCTTTGGTTCTCTTGCTTGCTCGCTTACCCGCTCTCTCTCTCCCTCTGTTGCTCTGTCTCTGGTTTCGAGTTTGATTTGGATTCTGTTTCGGCGTTCCTTCTTCTGGTTCAAACATTCATTTAATATTGTATTTTGTTACCTCACCGGAGGCGATGCCACCGGCCATATGGGACAACTTGTAGTCTGAGCCATCGTTTGCGTTCGCATACACACACATACACAATGGTAATATAACATAGAAACCCACAGCTCTTTATATATATAAATCGATGTTTTTTTTACATAAAAAACACTCTGGAATAGACACAAATACAAATGCATACGCATACGCACACGTCCAATAACAATGCAATTGAGAGCCACAGTCATAATATTTTCATCTTATTAAGTTGATTTCAACGAGCAAAGCACGACAGTTCAGGAGACACACAGAGAGAAGTAGCCATTATATAGTACATCATACAGCCCAGCCAGATTTTTATCACATATTATATAAATAATACTCGAGTCAGAGAGAGAGAGAGAGAGAGAGAGAGAGAGAGAGAGAGAGAGAGACCCATTGAAAGCGAAAAAGAAACACAATCCATATCTATGGAAAGTTATTCATTTTAATTGCGTTTATTTCGATTTTTTGAGACATTTCTGTTTTTCTCCTCTCGGAATGCAAACCATTTTAAATTGGCGCTCTATTTACGAATCATTATTAATCATCCCTCGAACTGAATTTCATTCCATGAACTCAAATAACCATTGTTTAATACCTACAGGTTGCATATATTGTGCGCTCATTTGTTTTGACTAATTCTTTTTTGGCGCATTCGATTTTAACGATGTCCACGATGATTGCACAGAGAGAAAAACAAACTTCGCTCCGCCCTGCGTTCTTGAGTTTTTAGTTATTTAATCTATTTTGTTGTTTTACAACAAACTATTTTTTGGCGCACTACATGAAATGTATTTCATCAAAGTTACTTTGAAGTAATATATTTATTTGCAAAATGAATTACAAGATCTTGGTTTAATTTCTTTTTTGAAATATACTGCCCTTGGTTTAAATTAAATAAAAAATATGAGCATAAAATTCAAATTCACCATAATTTGTTTCAACACTCAAAAAGTATCTAGGAAAAAAAAAGCAGATTAGTATCTCTACATTTCATGTAGTGCTAAAAAACGAGGAAGAGGGGAAGCGAGATAGCGAGCGAGATAGATGAACGAGAACGAGATGAAGAGTGGACGAAAATAGAAAGAGAAATAGATGAAGAGCAAGAGGGGAAAAAAGAGGAGAAAAAAGAGCAAGAGAAAAGACAGAGAGAGAGAGAGAGAGATCGCAATATCGAGCCACAGTTTCGCCTATGTCAAAAGGCAGCCAGTGGCGAAATTCTCGGTGAAATGCCCAAAAATTCCGAAATGTAACATTCGAATAAACAATCAATTTCGATTGTTGTAAAATCGGCAATGTCCGATTTGAAATGCAAAATTAAAATTAGCCCCGTACATTTGCATATGACGATCAAATCCACGTTCATTTCTTCCTCTTCGATATATTCACCAAGTGCTAAATAGGTCATGCAGGAATATTTACGAAGCCAATTCGAATTCGTTCAATTCAAATCCATCCACAATTTTACAATTTTACACTGCAATGCAAACGATTTGATTGTTTTCCACAAAAAGTCACATTGTCGAATTTTCAGTAGTTGCACCGCAATTCCGCCGCAAAACCATCAACAATACTCTTTCGGGTGTAACTTTGTCATAGACAAACCACAGAAACCAGTCGAATCATGGTGTTCTGCTGCTGCAGTTAAATGTAAACACACATGCACACCAACATGTACAGTACACATACGCGCCCAATCGCGCTGAAATGAAAAATAATCGACACTATTACCGGCGGCGAAAGAATGCGATTTTAAATCGCAATCGTTATTTATTTCGTGGTTTTCCATAATTATGACATTATAATTATGACTATTTGTTGTTGTTGGCTTAGTGTGTGTGTGTGTGCATTAGGGTATTTTCGGAATTGTTCAATCGAAAAATGGTAAGTCTCATTCGATAGATCTCAGAATTCTGAGTCGATTGATAACATTTTTGTTGCGGATGGACTTGTGGTGACACTTCCCGAAACAAAAAACAAAAAATGTTTTATTCTGAATTTCTATAGTAACGTGTGACAACTAGATTCAATTTTATGTTTTCTTGTCAAATTTTTGCTTTCAAATTTCAAATCAAATCTGGTTGTCACAGGTTACTATGGAAATTCAGAATAAAACTGTTTTTGTTTTCAGCTTCGGGAAGTGTCATCACAAGTCCATCCGCGACAAAAATATTATCAATCGACTCTGAATTTTGAGATCTATCGAATGAGGCATACCATTTTTTGATTAAACGATGCCGAAAACACCCTAGTGTGCATACAGTAGTTAGGTTTGCCATCGATCTCACTGCACGATATCGATGGGTTTTTGTGTGTATGATTTTTTATCGTGTGATAATTGGTGGGGTATTCAATCCGGAAAGAAACAGTTACTGTTGCGGCGGTTGTAGGCTTTTTCGAGTAAGATTTCACTTTGGCTCTAGGCTGAGTGTCTCTATCAAGCCGTTTTAAATGAGCGATGCCATCATCGGTGTGTGTGTGTGTGTTTATGTTTCAACAAACGAAATGCGTTCGAATGGGCAATTAAATAAACTATTTTCTGGTTTTAAATGCAATTTTTTGTGGGAAGACTTGAGAAAAAAACGGGAAAAATAAAAAAATTTGAAATAAAAAAAAAACCGCAGTAGATCGTTTTTAATGAAGGAGATGTCAAATCAACCAACAAAAAAAAACAACAATGCTATGAATGGGGGATTTTTGCCAGAAGTGAAATGAAACCAAGTGAATTTATGACATCAATATCACAATGCGATGCAATTTACGTTGGTTTGTCGATTTTGGCGACACTGTTTGCATTCGGTCGGCGCTGAGCGCGAGCGCTCGCGCTTGAATTCATCGTCGTCCCACCAACAACAACAACAACAACAACAACAACAACAAACACATTTTATGAATTTTAATGTGATATAAAGTGCACACTGCATTCCATAATTATACACAATTTTACACCACACAGTGAAAATTCAGTTATCGCAATCATTCCATTCCGAATTTTTTCCCCGTTACACAAATATAGAACCCAAAACCGATGCATATATATTTCGTTGCCATTCGACTGTATCATTTTATGCTATTTATTTAACGTGAGAGTGCCATCAGTACTACTGCTGACGCCATTGCAGCCGTCGCCGTTGTCGATGTCGCCTAGCGCCCATTTAAAATGCGCTCAAAATTATTGTCGTTTGGGCAATATAGTATTTATCATTAAATTGTATGCGTGCGTGTGTGTGTGTGTAGGTTGAATTTATTTATCATTTGGGCTGTGTGTATGTGTACAGTAACTTGCCACTAGCTGTAATGACACAACATGATAAACATGCTCTCCATTTCAAATATTCCGCACCGATGAAGTGAACAACCGAAAAATATATATAAATTCGCGATTGAAAGCGCCCGAAATATTTTAAACAGGCTGAGAGAGAGAAAAAAGAGATGATAGAGAGAGAGAAAGAGAGGGAGAGAGAGAGGGTAGAGAAAAAAGAGAAAAAGGAATAGAGAGGGGGCAGCGGAGTGTGAGTGAGAAAATTAGTACAAAAATGGGACAGGGTGAATTGTAACAATTGTATTCCTGTGGCAAATTGAGTGAGTAAGTGGCGAGAGCGAGTGAGAAATGAGACGAAAGCGACTGTGAGAGCGAGAGATGGAGAGAAAGAGAGAGAGAGAGAGAGAGAGAGAGAGAGAGAGAGAAGTGAGAAAGCGCCCATGAAACGCACATACTCAATTGCGCGACAGCCGAATGTTCTCTCACGTCTGAATGGTAGACGGTTGAGCTTGGGTAAAAGTTTTTCTGCCTCTCTCTCTCTCTCTCACACTCACTCACTCGTTCTGCATTTTTGCCCGTTGAAAATTGCTATGTGCCATAAGTTTGGTGCGCAAGGCAATCGTAACGCAGGCATTCCAGTCGCATGCAGCATCTGTCCATGTTCTGTACACCGTTGGCATTTGTTGGTTGTTTTTATTTTTTTTAATATAATTTTTTTCCCTCTGTTTCTTTCTCATTTTATTCCATACTCGATTCTCATTTTCGAGCGATCTCCTTCTTCTCTCTCCCTTGCACACTGTCGCTCTTTTTCTGTCCTTCTCTCTCACTCGGTGCTCATTGCGTTGTGTTTTTGTCTCGAAATATTATAAATTTTATAATAAATTTTCATATCTTTATTACCTGCGGGAATATTTTGTATGATTCTCGGGAGCGAGCAAGCGAACGAACGAGTGGAAGCGCGTGCGCTCGCGCTCTTGCACAGCATTCGCGCTCACCAGAATATGCGAAACAACTAAGTATTTATAATATGCAGTGCCATGACAGACGTAGTTTCTATGGCACAGTGTTTGATGGACGCCCTTGCATTTTCGGTGATACCGTACGACCTATTCAGCGGTTTTGTTCATCGGCTTTCGCTCTCTCGTTAGCATGCCCGTTATAAATCGAATATTTCATACACATATATTAAACGGAAAATATTTCACACACATACTCACACTCACGCGCGATAACACGATATCGACAGAGGCCTCTGCATGCGTGTAATCATCAAGAGGTGTTTCAATAAAGTAATTTTCATGTAATAATATTGCCAACACTCTTTCTCTCCAATACTAAATGCCTGATGCATTTTTTTTTGGACCCGGCCCCAATCCAGTGGAATGATGAAATGGCCAATTTTGACCTGCTAAATGCTTATGACATTCTATTTTCGCTAGTTTCACCAATCGAATTTCACTATGTTGCAATTGGTGGTGGCGATGGTGGATGGTGGTGGCACAATTCCAATATGGAATTTTTATATAAAATACGGCTGGCCGATTTTCGAGGTTTATTTCACAGTATTGTTTTTTTTTTGGTTTTATTTTATCGTCGTCGTTGATCACGTCACAATAATTATTCATACGCAGCTGATAACCTGCAGTGCGTATGCAAACATATTTCAAAAATTGACCACAACGAAATATATAAATAGACCGATTTGATCTTTTATTGACTTCTCTCCCCGGAAATTGTTTTTTTTTTGCTTTTCCCAGTAATTTTTGGGTTTTCCGTACTGTTCAAATAGAATTTTTTTTGAAATCAATCGATTCAATTTTTTCGAAAAGTTTAAACATGTTCAAAGCTAAGCCTACCCGTTTGGAAATGTTTTAATAGAGAAACCGGTCGATCATTTTGGAACAGAATCGATTGGCTAAAAATGATTATCCAGTACAAGAACAACGATCACAGTGTGATAATTAACTGTTAACTGTAATCACAAGTTGACTGCAGTCAAAAAAGTTCCAAATATTTAGCGACTGGTTAAAATTTAATGGTAGTCTACTATTTTTCATACAAATCATCTGCTCTGTTAACTAAAGTCGCTTAATAGTTGATTTCAGTTACAATCAGCCTGTCATTTGGTTTTCAAACGGGTAAATCTAGTAAGCTGTTCATACCTAAGCCATTGTTTCACCTCTACATATGCCTCACATCATCCCGTGTCATCATATGACACAAAAATCGAACGTTTTTTTTTAAACTTCAACAAAAATTTATTATTTTGTATCAAGCCGATGCAATGGCCATAGACAACGTTTCGATACGGGTACAAATGAAGCCAAAAAGCGTTCGAAAAGCAGCCAAATAAGGCCGCGTAGCGCAACAACATGAACAACTGAAGCGATATGATAATTATGAGTTGATTTTTCGGTTTGAATTGTTTGTGTGTCACCCCATGCCATTGCGTTGGGTGCACCAGCAGATCGTTTGTGAGTGTGTGTGTGTGTGCACGCGGTGTGGTTCTATTTCGTTTTTATCGCATCTTTATCGCTTTCTTTAACTCCGTCTTGTTGGTGCTGTTGTTGGTTTTGTGTTTCTTAAGCGATGTCATGTGCTTTGATTTTGCACATTTTTACTGCGGCTGCTGCTGCTTTTACTCCATACGCGCTCTTTTTTTTCTGTTGTTCAGCTGCTCTTCATTTTGGCGAACTTATACGAAACAAAAAAAAGAAGTAATATGCAAAGTATTGCTGGCGATGGTACGCTGGTGCTGTTGATTTCTTGGCATACATTTGTGCCCTGGAAACTTTTTCACTGCAACCGATTATGATTGAAATGATAACAACTGATATTTTGTATACCAGCATATGGAATAATTCCGATTACCCTAAAGTGATTTGGCAAGAGAAAACACAGCAGGAAAAAATAAAACAACAACAACGACAAACAACAACAAAATACATCATACACACAATGACGAAGCCACACTGCCGCGCATTCATTAAACAACACGCAGCACACACATTTTTGCGCTGATCAACGGCAGCGCTAACTTTCAATGTGACCAAAGACACTGATAAATTTTCGAATGCGTGAAAAAAAACACCTATTAATCATATACAAGACGAGAGTAGCGGTGGATACCCCAAATCTTTCTTGTAACACACCAGCAGCACGACTTTTGGGAATCGTTGAATTTTAATGCATTCCATTCAACGAACTAAAAGGAGAAAAATTATACCGATAAATTCCAAAGACCTTTTTAGTGTTGAAATTCAAATGCGTTATGACTTCAGCGATCAACGTGATAAATTTGTTATGTAAGCGATAAAAAATTTTTCTGTTCTGGATTTTGTTGCTCTCATCGTGCTAAATTCCATGTCGTGGAATACTTAATTTTGCGGAAATATAAATAAACTTGGAATTTTTTTTCCATATTCCCCGTTTGGTGGACAAGAAACAAAAAGGTCTTTCTTTACGACTAATCGAAAAAAAAAGTTTAAAGGAAAACGGTGGTTTTTTCTCTTCCGTTGAAACGCCAAATTTCTCTGAATTCTCGGATGTTCGAAATCATCTTTGTTCGATCGAACTCATTGGTTTTTTAATTTGAAATAATTTCAACAATGTTTGAATTTAAATTCAACAGTCTGAATTCAGACCGAATTGTCATGCAAAACAACAAATTGATTGAGTTTTGCCCTCGAAAAAATACTTGGAACTTAAAGAAAATATTTGATCGTTTTATTTTGTACCGGGTTTGAATTGTGTTTCGGTAAAAAGTTTCTCTCGAACTGCAGTCCGGCTGTTAAAAGCACCGTGCTCTCAAATTACGGTCAAAAGCACCATGCCATCAGATCGCAGTCAAATGCACAGTGTTTCTTTTCAATTTCATGATAGCCTAAAAAAGGCTGCTATATAACATAGATACCAACAAAACTTTCTCACTATCCGACTGTCGCCAAATCAAAAATTATCTATAAATATAGATAGATATCTATCACTTAAAACCATCTAATTGTCCATCGATTTTTTTTTTGGTCATTCAATGAACCTATCGTTTTGCAATTAAATCATAAATAAAATGTTGCAATTAAACCATAAATTATGTCCAAAGTTTGGACTTCGAACATAATTAGTTGAACATTTCGCGCCCAAGCCAATTATTTTGCATAAAAAATCATTTCGCACTGAAAGAGAAAAAAAAGCCACCAATTTGGTTAATTTCGTTCGATAAATCATTTTATAAAGAAGGTAATAAAAATGAGCTGAAGCAAAATTTTCATTCAATTTCGATTCCTCATCGCTTCGCAACGCTTCGTTTCGCTTTGATTAATTATAAAGGTCTTTTGATATATTTATGGTGTATTTTGAGTGTAGTGACACTAAAAAGTTGACATTATATTGATGGTGGATTTTATTGGCCGGCAGCGAAAAAATGTACGCGCAGCGAATGGAGAAAAAAAGCAGCAATATGGCGATGAAGGAAAAAAAAAGGTGGTGGGCAAAAGAGTGTCGTGACTACAATCAACGTGATTCGCACTAATGCATGTGAGATCGCGCGCGCGTGTATGCATTGGCCGGTTTGCACGGCACAAATGAACTTCGTCAAATATGCACGTGTATCGTGTGTATGCAGCGAATATGGAAACAAAATCAAATAGCCGCTTTCTGGAAAACAAGTGTAAAAATGGTGAGTGTGTGTGTGTGTGTGCCCTGTATTGTGCCAAGTCTAACAAAGAGGTAACAGTAGTTGAAAAAAACCAGCAACAAACCACAAGAGCTACAATGTTCACGCGAGTACAACAAAAAAAAAATCTGATCAGAAGAAGGCAAAAAAAAGCGAATCACATCGATTACATTGAGTTGTAAACATGATCGTCTTTTGTTATCGCTGTGTTCCACCCAAAGCACCGTTACCTGTTTCACAAATTGCTGCACAAATTGGCGCGTAAATGAATGGGATTTAGATTAAAGTCTCTTTCTCTCTCGCTCTCTTTTTAAGTCATTCGGTTCCGTGTATCGTTCAGTGTAGCAGACTGAACTTGTTGTTTGCCCCCGATTTGCATGTGATATGTGTGTGCAGTGTGCGGTTTCAGTGCAGTACAGTGCGGTATTATGTGGTTTATGTTTATCGCTGGCTTCTCATCGATTGACTGCTTGTGTATTACCCATCGATATAACTTCTACGACTCTTTGTGTGTGTGTCGTTAGCTGCCGTTTAGTGGGCCGATTTTTGTTACACCATCCATACTAACCAATTGCAATGAACTGCTCTAAACGGCTGCATATTGGAATAAGACTTCATCTCTATCTCTCTCTCACACACTCTTTTTCTCTCTGTGCCTTGCTCGTTCCATCTTCATCATCATAATCTTGATTGAACCACCAGAGTGCCGAATGTGCCTAGTTTGTGTGTTGATGGTGTTAAAGCACGCGCCAATACATACACACCGGCACCGTGTAACAACTGAATTAATTCAAAGAAAATGGCATGAAGCACGAACGAACCAACGAATCGCGATTCATATTTCAATAAATTGCAACCACACTGCATCATCATTTCGTACGATCTTCGGTACTTGCAAGCTCGTATTATCACGGTGGTCGCTTGAGCGTTTCACACTTTACTACTACTACTACTGCTGCTGCTGCTGCTGCTGCTGCTGCTGCTGCTTTTTCCTCTTTCATTCGCACAAAATCAATATAGATGCGAACATGTTAGGCATTTGCTCAAGAAGCTCACAAGATGATGCGTGCTAAAGATTTGTTCACTTGAAATGTAAAAAGTCTTTCGTTGACGCCGTGCGAGTTCAGAAAAAAAGCGCTCGACAAGCTCATCGGTGCTTTTCAAATGGTTGGCGCTTCATGACTCATTCCAATTGAATCCAACACGTTTAAACAACAATTAACATCGACACCATGGTGTGCGATACGTGGTTTTTATCGGTGATTCGTTTCGACATCATTTCTATGCTAATTCACACATTTGCATTTGATTATAAACGATATGCCAATTTGGATGATGGTTTGATCTACTACCCATATAATGTTTTTTTTTCCATTCAGATTGCCCCATTTATTCAAATCGAAGGCATCATTTTCTTAATTACAACACCGAGATGAACGTTCACTTGCTGAGCACGTTAACTAGATAAATATGTGTGTGTTTGGTAATTAACGCCGAGCATAAAACGCTTTCACTTCTAAAACACACACACATTGGCTACATCTTAAATTGAGATACTCAATCCACCGGATTAATTGACAGTGCGAAAATTTTACACTAATCCATCAGAGATGGAATTTTTCTGCGCCCAGCCAGATGGTGACGTTACAACGTTAGATTAAGCATTGAGCATTGAGCATTGAGCATTGAGTATTGAGTATTGAGCATTGAGTACTGAGCAATAAAGACTGAGCACTGAACACTGAACATTGAACACTGAGCGTGTTTGTGGCGATTTAAATTGATGCTATTCCATAAACGACCTACCTGATCGAACATTTCCGTCAAGACTAACACAAATTCGATACGAATTATATTTTCCTAATTAATATTTATTTATCATGAAATTCTTCGCCATCCATACCTACTTCTTTACCTTTTATTCATATTGAAAGGCCGTTTCACACTTTGATCACGCTTACACCATCGTTATTCGAAAGATGAACAAGATGAATTTTCATTGAATCAAAATTCATAAATGAATTGAAATTGAATGAATTTATTCAAAAAAATTCGCATCAAAAGTATGAGAATCAAGGCATACGATAAGGCTCGATAAGAACTCAAATGAAAATAATGACGAGAAATCCAAATTCGAAGAGACGAAAAATTCGAAGAGAAAACAAAAAGTTGGGATAAATATGAATCATTGCAAGTTTTGTTTTCGTCCATATCACGAAAAGAATGTTGTGTATTGGTGAACCGCATAAAAAAAAGCGACCAAAGCCTAACGGTGACTTTTAACACCCACACAAAATATTTCGTTTTGAACCAATTAAATGACGATATAACTCGAAGGTGAAAAGATATGTGGTGAATATCGTTTTGTTGTTTCGTTCTCTTCGCTCTTTCTCTCACTCTTTAAAATCGAATGCGAGAGCCGGCAACCGCAAGCATCTCGCGCATAAATCTCGTTGCTGAAGGAATCGACGAAAAAAGTCATTAAAATCGGTGCGCATTCATCGACGAAATTTTTTTTTTCTTCACAAAAGACAATATTTTATGGGCTGAGAGATCTCTCTCTGGGCTCGCACGAGACAGATGCTGAGAGGTACGTTTCGCATAACTTAAATGTCTATTATTTATTATTTGCATCTTTTGACATCAGTGTTTATTGTGTGTGTGCTGGCGAACGGCCATCGCAATATCAGGCAAAATCGATACTTAGCTGGAGTGTGTGTGTGCACGGTCAATGGAATCGTCGAAAACCCGTCGACAATTCCACATACACACACACACACAACAAAGAGAATGAGGAGAGAAAGAGAGAGAGAGAGAGAGAGAGAGAGAGAGTGAGCGAAAAAAACACCACCTCAAAGCATTTTGTATTGTTTTATTTATTGATTGCAAATTGAAAAATGTCATTAGTTATCGGTGGGGGCAATGGCAAATTTACAATTTCGTTTATTTATTGTTTTTTGCACGTCGTTTGGGTGTTGTTGTTTTTTTGGTTGTCCTCTTGGAGGAGAGAGTTGAAAAGAGGCAATTTGTTGCGTGTATGTGTAATAAGACGAATTTAAAGCGAGGCGCTCACTAAAGCAGGATGAGAATATCGTTTTTTTTGCCTCAAACTCAATAAATTGCCACAAAAGAGACAAAATACATCGATAAATTATTCAAGCGCAACATATATGCGCTCGGAACAAAGACGCTTTATGTTCTAACAAAGAAACGGACAATTGTTTTGCCTCTCTCGACAAGCGCGCGTGCGATCCGGCTGCGTGTGTTCAATGATATATGGCATTTGATTTGGCACAATCGCTGTGTATGCATCGTTTTTTTTGCGTTTTTGATTTTCGCACCACAAATTAGTCATAATGCGTAGGCAATTATGCCGTTAAATGAGCCCATTTTTTGATACGTTATGCAAATCGGTTTTTGTTTTTGGTGGGAAGGTCGTAATCTGTATGCATATCAAAACAATGGGCTTTTTTTCTTCGCTTTTCTCCTTGCATTGCCGATTTAAAATTTATGGTATAGGATTTGGTAGAATAGCAACAGGCAATCGTTTGCAATTGTCATGTTTTACAGTTTGACTTTTACATTCAATTGCCTCAATTAGACGAAACCAGAGAAGGGAAAAAGAATACAACAGGAACAAGCAACTTTTATTGAACCATTTAAATTATACGAAAAACGATTCGGCTTTTTTAACATTTTTTCTTGAGGAAAAGTTTTTTTTTTTGCTTTCTTTCTTTCGCTCTTCTTTTAACGGTTTGAACGATAATTTACATCAACATGATGACATTCAAGCGAAAATAATAACAAGGAATGAATTGAATCGAAATCAAATGACGGAACATTATGGTTGGACCAATAATAACAGGAAAAAAAAACCGACGAAAAGTAAAGAAAAAATAAACGAAATACTCAATAAATAGAATGAGGTCCAGAGTGAGCGCGAGAGCGCACTCAATGTCCGAGTAATTCACCACCGAGAAAGAGAGGAAGTTACAGAGAGAGAAAGAGAGAGAGAGCAAGTGAGAAAGAGAGTCAGATGTGGAGAAAGAGAGAAAAGCGGTGAAATATCGAACAAAACGTGAATATTCACGTGAAAAAAAAACAGCCGCACAGAAAGATGAGAGCGGATCGCGAGCTGAACCAAGACGAAGAATAATGCAATTCAACACTCTCTGGACGAAGATATGCATTGCAACAAAACAACAACAGTAAAACGAGAAAGAAAGATGCAAAGTAGAGGGAAAAAACCACGCGCGCTCATATAAATAGAACTTCAATCGCCAATTCGTGGTCATAAAATAAAACTTATGTCTTTTCCCAGACAATTTATAATGATGATATCGCGCGGCGTGGCCAAAAGGCAAACACATATACACATGTAGCCGAGTGCGACTTACTTATATGTAGAGAAAAAAAGAGCACACACATCCGAAAAACAGTTTCATCCACGTTTGCTTCACGCGACCGAGCGAGCCAGAGCGATTCAATCGGCGATGCAACAATATGCATATCGCTTCGTTTGCAATTTGCAATATATGCGAACCCAATTTTTTTTTCTCCTCTCTCTCTCTCTCTCTCTCTCTCTCGAGTGTGAGTGTGTTTGTGATGAGTTCCGTTTTATTGTTATTTTACTTTTTTTCAGCAATTTTTTTTGTTTGGGCGATTGTTTTCACAACGAACATCAAAACCGTGGGCATTGACAAGCTTTTTTTCGACTTCGATTTCATGACTGTTCAAATGATTTGCATGGAAATGCTAAATTTCAACGAATTTCGATTCAAGCAATGAGAATTCGTTGAATTCTAAATTGAAGTCGCAATTTAAAGCGATTCAAAATCCGGATTATTAGGGAAATTTCTGGGAATTGCAACGAAACAAAAAAAAACATTTGAATTTCGGAAAAAACGAATTTTTCATTGTTGCGACACATTTTTTTAAGTAAGAACCGAGAAAACGCGCCACTTTTCCCATATCAAGTGAATGTTATGTGCTCTTGCAATTCGATAATGCCACGTAATTGCAAATGAATTGATGTGTGAACAACGTTACCAGTGGTGTCATTATCGTTTTTCTTTTCTTCCCCGCTCGTTCGCCTCTCCATCCTCCGTTTCTCTGAGTGTCTTGGTGGTTCTACATAAGTTTTTCGTTCGTTCATTCGTTGTTTGATTTGTTGTGTGTATCGCGGACGCTCTGACCGCTGGAGATGGATATTCGGTTAGCGGGCAAAATGCGATAATGTGAATAAAAACGTCGATCGAAACGTTCATGGCATATATCAAAAGTCATAAATGCTACGGCGAAGAATGTAAGGAAGGAAGAAAGAAAAATCGTGAAATTTTCGGTTAAAGTCTCAATATAACAACTGGAAATGGTGAAGAAAACAACGGCCTCACGAAAGAAAAAAACAACAAGAAGAGGAAGAACGACGATCGCTTGGCCAAATTCACATGCATTTTTTCGATGAAGAAAAAAAAACATTCAAGATGCGCCCATTATTCACTTCGTCTTGCCATTTGGTTTTCATTGTGTGTCTTTTTGCTCGGTTTTTCTTCTCCTCGTGGCCATTCAAATGAAGCGCGAATCGCGCACAGTGCAATTGAATTAAAGTGGAAGCGAAAGAGCGAGAGCGAGACAGCCCGAGAATGAATGAGCGCAAAACAGCGAGAGAAAAATGCACGAAATGCATCGCAAGCACCGCGATTCACTTTAAACTTTGTAAATAGTGGCCTCCGCCTCCCTTCCGTCATTCATCGTTGTCGATTCTTAAATTTGAATTAGCGCAATTTCAATTGTTCCACACTTCTCTCGTGCCTTTGCCGACGTCGTCGCTGTTGCCGCTGTTTTCTACCCAAATGCTTGTTCCACGCATTTCACATCCACTTCTTTCCCATTTACCATGCACACTCATTTTAACATGCAAATTTTACCGAAAACATTGACACATTTTACTAAAATGATTTTAGCGACGCAATCGCATTCGATCAATTGTTTTGTCTACGACAAATGACAATTTTCTTATACGAATTTATTGGGAACTTCGAATTCTATTTTTGAACTTGGATTTTTAGGACTACATGAAATGTAGAGCTACTAATCTGCTTCGTTTTTTTCTCCTAATACTTTTTGAGTGATGAAACAAATTATGGTGAATTTGAATTTTATGCTCATATTTTTTATTTAATTTAAACCAAAGGCAGTATATTTCAAAAAAGAAATTAAACCAAGATCTTGTCATTCATTTTGCAAATAAATATATTACTTCAAAGTTACTTTGATGAAATACATTTCATGTAGTGCGCCAAAAAATAGTTTGTTGTGAAACAACAAAATAGATTAAATAACTAAAAACTCAAGAACGCAGAGCGGAGCGAAGCGAAGCTCTGTGGTCTTGTTTTTTCTCGAATCAATGTCGTTCTTCTGCTTCGTCTAGGACATTTCGTAACGAAATGTATTGCAGCAATGCTATTGCTGAGTTCACTTTACCAAGGTAAAGTTAGGGGTAAATGGTAAGATTTTCCGATTTGAAGAGGCCAGAATTTCGCGGAAAATCATCACCAAACGGTCAAAATAGATTAAAAAAAAACGAAGCAATTTCAATTCAAGCTCAAACAAATCGATTCAAATTCAAATTTATTGATAAAGGACTATACACTCTATTGATAAACATAACAACGAATGAATGGCGTTCTAACAAACGATTGTCGCAATAAACGGTGATGATTGTTTTGGTCACCTGTTTTTTTTTTCTCCCCTTTCTTCGAATCGCTCCTTCTGAACGTAGTGATTGAGAAAGGTGCGCGATTATTTTTCACTTGATCGAATCGATTAATGCACGTACGGTTGATTGCTTTGGTTGAATAGTGAACAGGTTCATACGGTGATATTCCGTGACTACGAAATTGGTTAACGTTTCAATTCTATGGGCGCCGCCATATTGAAAATTTACGTGCGATATGGTGCACGCACTCAATAGTTCCACTGATTTTAATAAGGAATCTCTATAGGTGGCGCTGCCACATTGTCATTGACATCGACTCAAATACTGTCAAATATAATAACATTGTTTATATAGGCTTTTATCGCAGTATGAACAGGTTATTCAATTGAAAAAAGAAATTGCAATTTTTTGATAGTCGAAGCAACAACAACAAATATTGATAGCAATAACAACAAAGTTCCTTGTTGGCAACATCGTCGATGTCACCTCAATGATGCACAAGTTTTGCAAACGCATGCTGCACCATAATAAAAATTAAATGAAAACGAAAGGAGAAACAAAAAAAAACACACCGAAAAGAGACTGAAACTTCAAAATCATTCCATTTCCTATAGAAATGCTATGCCATTCGATGGGTGCGAGAGAGAGAGAGAGAGAGAGAGCGAACGGGCGAGTGGGAGCGAGCGAGTACATATTACCGATTTATGTTCTAAAATGAATTTTTAACTATTAACCCCCGATAGGTATTTCATAAAATTTTATATACATAATGTTTTTCCATCTATTTTTGGTTGTGTTTCTTCTCCTCTCTCCCGCTCTCTCTCTCTCTCTCTCTCTCTCTCTCTCTCTCTCTCTCTTTCTCTCTCTCGGGTGTGTGTGTGTTTCGGTCGAACAAGGGGATTTATGGGTGTGCACGTGAATGGATAAGCGGGCACGGGGTGTGAGCGTTTGCCTGAACGAAAAGAGAACGAGCGAGCGAGTGAGAGAAAAATGAAGTGAAAGCTAGTACAGTGCGAGTGAGAAAGCGAGAAGTGAATGGTGAAATGAATGTGTGTGCGTGTTTTTTTTTCGCGTTCGTTCGTTCGTTACTTGCTGTTTCATTTTAAATATTCATCTGATTGCCGATGGGGCCGACTGAAAATGAAATATTTTCCGTTTTCTGTAGACATACTTCGACCCATAGTTCATTTTATACCGACACCGATAATGCGAGACGAGAGCAAGAGAGCGAGCGAGCGAGCGAATCAGCCGCATACCGAAAATCCCGAAAATATATTGCGACTGACTGGAGGAAGACAAGATTAAACTTGAGCGAAAAACGAGAATAAAATGTCAGCTCCATCTATATGAAAAATAGTTGTTGTTTTTTTTCTCTTCCTCTCTCTCACTCACTCTCTGGTTTTCTTTTCGGTTTGGATGCGCGCGGAGGTTTGAGCGATACCATCGTTCAGTGAAATTATTTATATATAGATAGATTTTTATCGGGTGGCAAGTTGGAGTGCTTTCTTTCCCTCATTTTCTCCTTCTCTCCAGTGCTTTAATGATCGAATGGATGGTTGGATGCAACATCTAATTGGGTTTTCGTGTGGAGGTTCATTTTAGAGTTTATCGAACGAAAGCCACCACAGTTGTGCATAAGCATCCCTTTACACTGTGCGCACGAGACTGTATGCAGACTCAGTGTTGCCGATTTTTGGGTTGCCGTTGCTTCTTTAATCGACTTCACCTTTTATGGGTTTGTGTGCTCATGCCAAAATTATGGCACAATCTATATGCAGAACAGGCTCTTTTGTACTGATTTATCATGTTTCGATGTGGCTTTGATGCTTTTGCACACTGAACGCCATTGCTGCTACAGCTGTAATTCACATTGTTGTGCATTTTCAAGCAACTCGTTCAGCGGCAGCATTGCACAACCACTTTAATGTTTAACGAATTGGTTTCAAATTAAATTCACTAAAAATAAATTTGCAATGGAAAGTGAAAAATCACAACTATCTACCTACCCCCCGCCAGTGGTCTTTCTCTCTCTCTCTCTCTCTCTCTCTCTCTCTCTCTCTCTTATTCGCTTTCCTTTTGTTCTCGAAATTGGTTTCTCCTACCATTTTCCACTTTTTCCGAAGATATGCAACGTTGCAGGCTGCAACATGCAGCAAAAAGAGTCAACTCAAAGTGCTCAAGCTCTCGCGTTTGATTGACGAAAATGCAAACAATTTGTCAATTCGAATGGCATTAAATTAGCTCGGTGCTGAAGAATGCTCAAGAGCTAGCGAAAATACTCATTGCTAAATATGCATCTCTATGCCTGTTCTTACCTTCTTGGTGTACTTTAGTCTATCGCATCTAATATCATTTTTCATCGGGCCGGAACTGAAATTCTATCAATTTTTTTTTGCGTCCATCTAATGTTACAACTGCCGTGGCTAAGAAAATCGACGGAACAAGTTGTTCGGGAACATGCCGAGGGTATTTACGTAGTGAAATTAAACGTGAATAATTTGTCATTCATTCGCAATTTTCTTCCGAGTTTTTTTTTTCTTCTTTCGTTTCTTCCTTTTCAATACTCCTGGTGTGTGGCGTATTTGGCCAATGGAAAAGTAAATCACCTCGACTCGAGACGCCCAGTATGCTTCAACAAAACCCTCGACACAGTTTCCGAGTGCGAGAGCCACGGTATGTGCGCACCGTGTCGCTCCACTAGCAAACGAGCGCGCGCGCGCACACACGGCGACGGGGCAAAAATTGAAAATAAAATAAATGCATGGAGGAGCCAAAGTATGAAAAATTGCAAATAGAATTTGATGAGAACAAAAGAGATAATGGAGAATGGCGTATAACGAATGCGACGAATAACAATAATGATAATAAAAATGAATACAGAAAATGGTTTTATTTCTCGTTTTTTTTTTCGGTTCGTTGTTGTTCCTTCAAAAAATCGCTTGTGGTATTTTTCGCTGGTGGCACAATTCAGTTCGTCGTCGTCGTCGTCGTCGTCGCCACTGCCGCCGCTCATCATCATGGTTGTATGTGTGTGTGTGTGGATTTTTTTCCCTTGTTACCGCCAACGGTCTGGTTCTGGTGTATGTATACATGCTGAGCAAAGAATCATGAACGAGGATGAGAGAGAGAAAAAAAAACTGCAAACCATACCGAATAAATATTGTATCATCCATGGTATATCTTGTGTGCTGTGTGTGTATGGTGCTCGAAAGTACACGACGGTGATGAACAACCCTATCCAGCCATATATTCGCTGAGCACAGTGAGAGCGATAGAGTGTTTTGGGTAAAGATAGAGGCCGCATACGAAACCAAGTGAATAAAAAACATACAAACACACAAATTGTACAATAGAGTTTCTCTTCCTAGCGCGCGCATTTTATTTCAAGCCAGAAAATATGCCAAAGAAGAGCAAATTGAGATAGAGATAGTCCAGAGGAGTGAGCGAGCGAGTGAGCGAGCAAGTGAGCGAGTAAGAGATAGAGACAGAAGCGAAAGAAGCAGCAGCATCAACAGAAATTTAAGTCGGTTCAGCGTAGTTCGGTTCTTGTGTTTATCTCATGATCATCTTGGTCTTAGTCCGTATACTCTATGCAAACAGTTGCCAGAGTTGCCACATCATTCCCATCATATTATTATCCCTCTCTCCTCCGTTCTCTGGTGGAAAAGATGTGTTTCATAGCCGGAGGCCATTAAATTTAGCTTCATATTCGCGAGCGCTGAATATGGTTTACGGCCAAAAACGCATTACGCCTGCGGCTCATCAAATGGTTCGGTTTTCTTGCTTCCTATCCCAATCCCCATCTCCCTTTCGCTCACTTGGTCGCGTATTCGATGCTCTCGATTCACTCTCACATCATTTTTCCTCTGGAAATGATTTTAATGCGCAATAATGTATAACGAGCGAGAGAGAGAGAGAGAGAGAGAATATGATAAACGAAGCGAACCATAGACGTGAAACAAGAGACATATACCCACAACAAGAGGGAGAAAGAAAGAAAAGAAACGAGAACTATACGCCTAAGAGAACATCATTTTAATGCATTTGAAAACGAAATAAGTAGAAATTTTCGAGCAAGCAACAGCAATAAATGGCGATGATGACGACAATAACAGCAACAGCAACCGATGTTGATGATGATGGCGATGCACACAAGAAAATCGTTGCCGGTGAGAAAATAGTACGACACATTTTTCCACGTGGAATACAGTCGTTCGGATGATATTTCTCAGTCTCTTTATTTAACTATCGTTCTTTTTCGTTGTCGTTGTCGTTGTCGTTGTCGTCTTCTCCATGGAATTTGTATTATGGATTGAAACGTGCTACATATTTTAAGATAAATGATGGACTTCAACTGCTGCACCTGATACTTGCAACAACATTTTAAACGATAAATCTTAAGAAACTATGCATTATTGTAGAATGGCATTTTTGATGGAATGGCTACACACAAACTCTCTCTCTCTCTCTCTGCCTCTTCTCTCATAGTCGTCGTCGGTCGACGATGACGCCAAATATCGCTGTCCTTAGCACTTTGAGATCGAAAGTAATATCTCGGTAGTAGAAAAGCCGCTGGTGATTCGCTGGAAAGTTGAGCGAACGTTATCGAAATGTTTTCGAGCAAAACTGCACACAAAAACTGCGAGCATGCACAGGCACACACACACACACACATACACATAGAGACAAAAATGTGCCTGGCATTTTTGCCGGAGCTCGTTATCTTGTTTATCTTCAACTTGTTCTTTTCTTGTATATTTCAATCTCGGTCCCCTCATTTTACCCGACCAACAATGTGACGCATCCGATGGCAACCGATTCTCTATAAAAAAGACAGTATACTGCCTCTCTTTTCTTCAACGATTCTCTGTCTCGTTCTGCCTCTGTTTGCCTCTCAGGCTAGCTCTGCTTCTGAGAAGAGTCTTCTCTTTTGCCTCTCTCCATTTCTGCCGACTGCAGTGCAAAAGTTTGGCTAAAAAATTCTTGACTCCATGTGCCGTACAAAGTCTGACGATAATCGGTAAGTACAATTTCGGGACTAGCATTAGGGTGAATCGATTTTAATACACCTAATGACCATAACCGTGTCAAGCCTTAGAAAGATGATATCAGAATCGGTTCCACGACTTGGGTCTAACAGTATGAATGGAGCGATTTTGTGACAATTTTTCAAAAATGTGAGACTGACCCGAGTTCATCATTTATCACCTTTTGACGTTCAAGATAGTGTGGAATGACTTAAAAATGAGATTTTTCAAGACTTCAAGTCATTGTCACCTCTTGACCGTCCGAAAATGATGAACTCGGCGTCAAACTCATATTTTTGGCAGAGGCAAAAATTGTCCCGGGCATGCTATCAGACCCAAGCTGTGGAAAAGTTACTTATATTTAGGCCATCTTTCGAAGAAGGCACGTGCATCCTGGGTATGGCTATTATATTATTTTTTTTTAATCGATCCACTCTAGTGGGCACATATATGATTTCGGCCAAGCTTTTGAATTAAGAGCATCGCACCCACACATGCACTAAATGCACTTGACCACTTTGTTGTTGTTGTTGTTGTTTTTGTGTGCATGCAGATCTACAATCAAGAAGTAACTTCAAACTCATCCGCCAAGCACACACACTGTTCAATGTTTGGAATCGCCATTAGGAAATTTCCGAAAGAAATGCAGTGTGATTAAACACAAAACCACATACTCGATCGAATTGTTCGATGCGATTGGAGGTGGGTGTGGATGTGGTGCAGCTGTATGCTTACCCAGAAGCTTATTTTCTCTATATTGACAGACTTGCTTATAGTTTTAGTCTGCACTATATCTATCGACAATCCAATCGAATAAACAGCATCAGGGCCCGATAATATACGGCTACCGTTTGATATATATGGTGCATGTGATGGGGACAATCGATTTTCGGCTATTTTTTCAGTCTCATTTTCCAAGCACACACAAATAATAAAGTAAACAATTTGAAATTTAATATTTCTATATTTTACTGCGATCGATTTGGAGGATGAACAATTTCATGCAATTTCTACACTTCACAGGGATAAACCCTGTCGCACAAATGGATTTAGTTGGCTTCATGAGGTATGTTAGTTCGACAGAAACCGAATGTTATGATTGTGTTAGTCTTTATTCATCGTTTTCCTCTTCAACTTAGTTCTTTCCATGTTTTGATGCATCCAATAAACCTACATTGTAGGTCCTACAAATAGAACCAAAAATCAATTAAATTAGCCATAGAACACGCATCAATTTACATTTATCCATTCTTACCTCTAACAAAACTTTCCAAAGATAATAGTATTAAGGTATTGAATGTCTTGAAATATATTGAACATATTTGCAGCATCGCAACCAATTGCAATGATATGATTATCCTTATTATGTACAGCAGACACTTGAAAAACCATTCGATATTTTGTATCCCATTTCATATAACCAATTAGTTTGTGGAAGAACAATGCAATTTGTGTGCACATTGTTGGGATGGCTAATTTTGCTTCACTGAAACTCGGTTGTACTTTTCGATAAACAACGATGAATCTGGAAAAAAGTTGAAGAGTAGAAAATAAAGAAATTTCTAACAGTTTATATTCAGTGCATACATTGAACAATTTAGAAAAATTGTTGAAATTTCTATCGAAACCGTTGTTGTAAATTAAAAGTTTTTTAGAACCAAAAATGCAATTGAAAATTGTATGCACGATTGAAAATTCGTTGTAACGAAGACTAAAATAGAAATTTTAAAATCAATTATATTAGAAATTAATTGAGATTCTCAATTTGAGAAGAATGAAGTGGAAAATCTTTTTCACGGAAAAATAGAAGTCAACATAAAAGAACAGAAGAAAAACCATTGGAAATCCAACGAGAAAAAAAAATATAAAAAACGAGACACAAATCAAAAAATAGAAGAAATTAAAAGAACCCGATTTTCGAGAAATCGAATTTACCTGAAAAAATGAAGATCAATCAAGACGTGGAGTTTTTTAATTGTTGTATTTCGTGTTTGAGTCAAGATATTAATTTCAGAATGTTCAGAAGAATCCCCATTGTCTTCCGAAGTTTTCCCGTAATTAATTCCATTGGCAATTAGCTTAATAACATCGATCAATATGACGATTTCGGTCTTATATGCCAAAGCCACATTCACATACCCGCCAAAGTATGGAACATCATCGCAAAGTCGTAATAGTTCGAATAGTAAATCTCGTTTGTTAAATGTGATTTTCGTGAATCCATGCAATGTTAAATGCACTAGAATATAGAATGCAATACACCATGCCATCATCATGCTGAGTAAATTCGTGAAATCTTCCGTTGTTAAACCATGCAAAATGTACCGTTTAAATGCTATCAAGTCATTTAGAATAGAAATTGTCTCGAAACTGATGAACAAATTGAATGGAATGCTGAACATTCGCGGATGGTTGATTTTTGCATTGATCATGCTGAAGCCTTTGAACCAATTAACGTGTCGTAAAACTAAACACTTTTTTTTTATTTCTCGTGTTCTTTTGTCCTCTATTTGCGTCGTTATTACTCACTGAAATATATTTTAGAAGAGAATTTTCACACTTTTTCCGGAATCGACCCAAAGATTCAAAGAACTTGCAGATTTAAAATTAAAGGATTCCAAATGGCAAAAATGATTCATAGATTACAATAAAACATGCACCAGTTACAGAAAGCACCGTATGATTTTAATCGAGTTGAATGTTCAAGGAAATTTAAGACATAATTCGAATTTCAAGGAAAGGCCGATTGACTTCCGTAAAAAAACTACTTTTGACTTCTTGATAATTCTTGACCTTTTTATATTTTTTGAAAACCAAACGGTCGAATTTCTGCCACTGACGAAAAATCCTTCAAAATGCGTTCAACTTGATTAAAGAAAAAAACCTATTCAGAATGGTCGCTGATCAATTTGAACAAACTGCTAAAATTGAACTAAATGCGTTTGACGGAAGGACACGTTTATTTATAGCATGAATGCGAATAGAAAACGTCAACTAGAAAAATAGCAGCCCAATTGAAAACAAAAAAACTGTAAATATTTACGTTCGATTATGATGAATTGAAATTGAATGATATTAATGATATGTACAAAAAACCGAAACAAAAGAGTGAACAAACCAATAAAAATTGCTGCAAGTATAATGAACCAATGAAGATGATTTATTCGATGAAAGAATGACTTGAATCCATATAATCAAAGGAAATGAATGAATGAATGAAAGAAAGGAACTAATATGCTGACGTATTACATGGAATCGTCCAATGAGCATGGGCCAAATCATCTTCCTTTTTAAAAAAAAATGAGTAAAAAAAGAACATTGAAGATTAAAAATTGGATAGTGTATGCATGTTAAATGGGTCCTATTACCATTTCCATAGCCCAAACTCTCTAGTGTATAATTATCAAATACGATAATTGGATCAATTAATAATTTAAATCGTGACTTTGCCATGAAATTTATAATATGAATGGCCGACAACAAATAAATAATCCACATCGTCCACTGACGCACTAACTTGGATGCATGACCACGTATGCATTCACTGAAAAAAGGCACATCAAAAAGGATATGGGAAAAATAAACGCAAAACCGACCTCGATATCAAAGGGCAATTCAGGTCAATGAAATGACAAAGAAATGAGTGTGTGTGTGCGTGTGTGTGTATACATTGAATACATTTTAGCAAAAGGCGAGCACGGTTTTTTTTGTCCGTTGGAGCGCGCTGCAAGAGCCAAAATGTAACCAGTTTTTATTTAAATGGAACAATTGACGGTTATGCCACCTTTTTGACGTCAACTGGTTGCGGCGCTTTGATATTGTGATATGCCAAGCCCAATGAAGAGAGAGAGAGAGAGAGAGAGAGAGAGGGGGGGGGGGGGCCAACCCAAAGTGAACGAAACAAAGAGAATCGATCAAAAACCGTTGTAATTCGAAAGTTTCTTCATATCCGTTGCAATACTGTCTTTCGAAATTGGATCGATGCAAGAAATGGAAAGAGAAAAAGATAGGGAGTGAGCGAGTGAAGAAGTGAAACTGAGTGAAAAAGAAAACAACACCACAGAACAAGGATCAAAGAATCATATCGCAAAATATATGATAAAATAAAATCACACCAAAACCATTCCGACACATTAATTATGAAGTGGAAAATGAGAACACACGTACGTCGCCAACATCAGCACCAACAAAAGCCGCACTCGCAATACTCTTGTGATTTCAACATCGTAGTCTCCGGCGCAAAATGTTATATTTATTTTTGTGAAGCAAAGAAAATATTTGCTAAACGATGATTATCGTGTAAACACTACATTTATAATCATTATCGATATAATTGGCTTTGGCTGGGTCTTAGCCAGGGTATATGTATTATGGCTGAACGATTTGCACCAACTTTGATTGTAAACATTCCAAGTCCAATTCGTTTGCGTGCAATTGGATATATTATGGGATTTTATGGCACTACGTGTGCCACAACCACACCAATGAATGTCGATTATATTGAGTGTAACTCTTTTCTTTGACTCATCTTGAGATTTATCCTCGTCTGTCTCGTTCTCTCTCTTTATTTGATTTCATTTAATTTTGCCACACTCTTTCTCTTCTACGCACATTCTGTGTGTCTCTCACACTCTGTCTTTCTTTTCGTTCTCTTGTTCTCACGTGTTTCATCAATTGGACCCGACTCGGAACGGTACACATGCTGAAAGATGCGTTCAATAGGCGAAACACCGAGGTTTTGCCTTTTGCACACATAACAAATCAACAAACCGTATAATCAACGCTATGTATGTGTACTTTATTGAGTTTAGACGAAAGCAAGCGTCTTTCGACTTCGACAGACATACACACACACACACGCAGCCCTTCGAAAATCAATTGAAAGTTAATTTGCTCAAAGTTGGTTTGCATTTCTCTAGCATTTCAAGAGGAGGAATTCATTCGTATCTCACTCTTCAACACTTCTTCTTTCATGCTGTAGCGCTTAAACTCGTTCTCTTTGTATTGCTATTAAAACTCGGTTTATTTGGTTATTTCGATGAATTCAAACGATATTTGACGAATTAGTGGTAATTATTTTGCAATGTGAGGCGTCCAATGCCTTCACGCATCCATCTCATTCGAGGAGGTTTGCTTGCAATTTCTCTATCTCTTTCGCTCTCATTCTCTTGCCCGTTCGCTCGCTCTCTCCCTCCCACACTCATTTTCTCTTTCCCGCTCACTCGCTCACTCGTGCTCTTCCTCTTGATCACACTCGCTCTCTCACATTCGTGAATTGCATGTATGAATCTTGATTCTGGATCGAGGCAAAAATGCGACTTAATCGTTAAACTTCAACAAAATCGTTTGTCGTGCGACGGAAATAAACAATTAGTCAAAATGAAGAGTGCAGGTTTGATGAGCACCAAATCGATTGTCAAGCGGTGTGTGTTTTTTTCCACCATTATTCTCTTCTTATGCGAATTATTGTTGTTGTTTGTGTTATTTCTTATCTCTTCTTCGTTATTGTTGTTTTTAAAGCCATTTTGTTGTCGGTTGATATTGCTTGCACTGGAACGTTTTGCGTGTGTTGGTGAACACGCCCCATCGATAATTCTCTAATTTGAATATTAATATGTTGGGCGAACAGAGAGAAATTTCCTCCAGTATGTGAGTATTCTCTTTCTCGATTTGCGTTCGGCAATATCTCTTCGATGAGCAATCATCTTGCAAATGGCTTTATCTACTGGCACATGGTTGGGCAAAAATATGCATGGCGCACAAACCACGTAGTGAGAAAGAGCGAAAATCAGAGGCTCTGATTCAGAGAGCTTTGCAAGAGCTTCGGCTAAATATTATGTTCGTTACAAATGCATTAGCTACCATGCAATTAATTCATTTGAATGGGGAAGTGGATAGCGTGTTATAAATCTCAATCTTTTTCGTTTATGTGTGCGCGCGTGTGTGTGTGTATGTTTGCAACCGGCGCAATATTTTGTGTGTCAGCAGAAGCATTCAGAGAAAAAGAATAACAACAATCTTTTGTTTTGCCATACTCACCGCATTAGCCTACTTGTGTTCCGTGCGCGATCCATTGATGATTTAGAACGTGCTACGACGCTCTGCCTTGTATATCATCGCCACACTCACACGAATATGCCAATCGGTAGCGTTCTCACGTGTCTACTGCCAAAGAGTAACAAATCAATATAAATGGTTACTGGACTACTGCATTTTGTGCTTTGTACCGTCGACGCCGCTTACAAAATTACAAGATGCACGACGACGACGATGACGATGCAAACAAGCCGCGTGAAATACGGTGCATTTTTTTCGTTCGTTCTTTCTTCACTTCATTTTCTTCTCGCTCTGTCACTCTATCTCTCTCCCTCCTTCAGTCTAATTATTATGTTTGCTTTTAATTGGGTTACTTAATCATTCTATAATTTATTGCATTTTATCGGCAATTTATCTCACTTCTGGGGTTAAACGGTTATTTTAGTGCAACTCACCTATTTTCACCGTGTGAATGATGATGTGTTACTCTCTTGATATTGGCGATCCATACCTTGCTACGCATGTATAGTTGAGAAGAAAGAAGAGAGTTAAGTAGTTTTTAGAGGAATGGGTGAGAGCGAAAGACAGAGACAGAGATAGAGCCAGAGAAGAGAAAGAAGAAAAGAGAGGTAGCGAGAGAGAAAGAGAGACGGGTAGCAAACAGTAGCTTGAACGAGAAACGAATAGCAAGAGTGAGAAAGAGAGGAGGAGAGATAGCTGTTTAGGTGTTGGTAAACGGTATGCAACTCATCGTGGTTAGCTATTACAGTCATTAATTTTACTGTTTGCACTCGACATTTCAACAAGCGCTCACAGCAAGTGCAATTGCATCTGGTATATTCTACGGGATGATGCGCCATTCCGAATCACATCAAAAATAAATCGATAGGCAAATGCATTTTTCGTACTCATCCGAGTGTGTCCGATGTGAGAGACCATAGTTTCGAATGTGATAATATCGTCTCCAGTTTTGACCATTCTTGCATTCAGTTCGAATGTTTGGCGGTAAAATCAAGGCACGAAAAAAGCCAATGGCCTTTCTCTTACTAAACGGTATTTTTTTAGCATTGTATTGATGATCATAATTTGGCATTTGGCTTTTTATTACTTGGACACGATACATTTTCAACAACTACAACTGAATGCTTATTTACGGATCGCAACGAGTAAAGAAATGGGCAGGGGAAAAGAAATACACGCGCACTTTGAACGAAAATGGGAAATAATGCCCAAAAAACATTCACGAATCGAAGTAAATGAATATTCGCCGCTTGATTCTTTTGTGTGTTTGAGGCATCGGAATTTTTCCCATCATGGATATATTCACACAGACGGAACCGTTGTTGCATTCGATCCATTTCCATCGATCAATAAATGAAGAGTAGAAATAAAAACAAAGGTTTGACCATTTCCAATTTGAAATCAAATATTCATATATGCATGAAATTGTGGCTCCGGAAAGTAGAAGACAATTTTCGTTTCGAGGTCTTTTTAGTGCGTTTGTCTCAAATAAATCATAACATTAAATCAAGCCATATTTACTATTTCATATTTGCCCGGTTTATGATTCGATTTTACGTTTGGTTTTGTCATTTGTTGTTCTTGTGCCTCGATGATTGGTTTTTGTTCGTACTTTTTCTTTCACTTTTTGGCATGAGTGTGTGGGCACAATTCAGCTCGCCAAAATATAAATGCACACACATACAGTGTATTGGCGCACAGTCACGGTGCACAGGCAACCATGGTTGGTGGAGCTCGGTCTTATTCGGAGAATTCACTTCTCGACCGGGGTCGCCAAATTGCATCGAACATTCTGTGTGGGACGTATCGAAATGCCTGCGAAACACTCTTTTTGATGCCAATTGTGAAATCATTTGCTTCACGGCAATTATTCGTTTATTGCTTTCCTGTCGCCAATATAAAACCATAAATTCACTATTAAAAACCATTTGAAATCGAAAGCAATACAAATGACTGTTGAAATTTGGCGTGGCACTTCGATTCGAGCGCACACAGCATAAATGTCGCGATTTCTTAAACTATGATTAAATTAGTACTTTTTGGTATGGAACGGAAATATGACAAAATTTGAATGAAATGGATAGATCAACTCAATAGATCTTGAGATTCATGAGATACATTAAAGAGTATGGAAATTTTACATGAAAATTATTACTTATCGTAATAGACTTCAATGATCATTGAATGAAATAATCATGATTATTATTGAAGAAAAAAAGACAAGGGGAAATAGTCAATCAATTTCGTGGAGAAATGAATCACATTATGATTATCGTGATATTTCCAGCGGAGATTTCTTCAAATTTTTTTTATTCAAATTAAGGTGAAATGTCGAGAAATTATGATAAATTTAAAGTTTTTCGACTATTTTCTTCGATTTTGCATTTCCAAAGATTTTTTTCCAAGAATTGAGAGAAAATGTTCAATGCTTCGAAAAAAGAAACTTTTGGACCTAAAGAAATTTTCCCAATATCATCACAGATCTCATTCGAATTTCGAAATAGTTATTCGATTTCAGGATATTTTAGAAAAAAATTCGATTCTTCCAGAACATTTTTTTATTTTCCAAAGAAAATTTTCTTGAATTTCGAACAAATCGTTCCATTTTTTTCTTTATTTTTTCTGATTGATTTTCCATTTTTGAGTAAATTTGTTGGGTTTTTAAAGTAAATTATCAATTTTTCAAACAAATTTCCAATTTCTTTGCCAATATTCTACGAACTTTCACAATTTTTATGCACGAATTTCTCTAATTGGCTTTAATAAGCGTGTGAATTTCACACTGTGAAGAATTTTCTTTCGTTCCCATGTAGTCAAAGTCTTTGAACTTGCAAACCAACTAAAAATGTTGCAAATTACGATGTGAGTTGTGTTTTTGAATTTTCATTCATTGTGAAAATTAAAATGATTGTGAACGAATGGTAAATGGTTGGGTCGTTTCAAACAGATCGTAGTTGTTGCAAGATGGTTTGGTCTACCCTGGAACTAGGAAATTGGCAAGCAAATGTTTGCTAGTCAATGCATATAGTATGTGTTATTTTTTCTACAACAATTCGTCCGATTGTCCGAGTTGGTGCCAGACATTGATTTGGGTATCGCAAAGATGATTTTATTGCTGTTGCTGGCTGTCGTTTTCATTTCATTTCATTTCATTTTTTGTTTCAATTGATTTTCCGTTGCTTCTCTCACTCACACTCCCTCCCTTTTTCCCTCTCCGTCTTCATTTTGCTCTGGCTTTTGCTGATATTTCGCTGTGTGTAAAATATACACAAGTTATATTTGGAGAAATTAACCGGCGGCAATATTTGTTCCGGCCCCGAATTATTTTCTTATTCTCGAAATTCGTCTTCCATCAATTTTTCGGCAACCAAGATAGAGCGAACATTTTCACAGAAAATTTTCGACACACAAACACACACACACAAAGAGAGAGAGAGAGAGAGAGAGAGAGAGAGAGAGAGAGAGAGAGAGA
>NW_022601403.1:2289818-2328071 GCF_009176505.1 Sitodiplosis mosellana | reverse complement strand
AGAGAGAGAGAGAGAGAGAGAGAGAGAGAGAGAGAGAGAGAGAGAGATAGAGAATGTGTGTGCGAAAAAAAGAAAAACAACATTACCCGTCGTTATTCCCAATTCGAATTGTATGCAGATCGCGAGAGAAGCTTGCACGCTTGCACTCCGCTCTCCTCTTTATCACATCAACTCAACTAACGCTGACTCATTAAACTGTTTGGCATTTCTTATTGAAGCTTCTGCAGTTCGTTGTCGTCGTCATCGTCATTGCTGATGCTTTTTGCTCAAGCACTGTTAAGAGCGGGTAAACATCCAAGCA
This sequence comes from Sitodiplosis mosellana, assembly GCF_009176505.1. Taxonomy (NCBI): domain Eukaryota; kingdom Metazoa; phylum Arthropoda; class Insecta; order Diptera; family Cecidomyiidae; genus Sitodiplosis; species Sitodiplosis mosellana. The sequence goes on along the minus strand of NW_022601403.1, from coordinate 2,327,770 downwards.
AACAGACATAACATATTATGCAAATAACGAAGGAGTAACGTTCTTCAATCGCCCGCTCACACAAACCAACCATACATATAGAGATGTAGAAAAGAAAAACAATTGAGATGATCCAAAGTACAATAAATATTATGATACTGCTCACATTAATCATATATATGTGTGTGTACAACAGCACACACCATCATATCAGCAGCCCATATCCATACCACCCACTCCTTCGATACATGTGTATATTTTTATCTGCATTGTGACAATAACAATAACAATAATAATTTATTTTAAAAATTTATCAGCCAGTTTTTTTCCAATGCTGTTCTGTGTTCTCTCTTTGCTTCTCTCCCTCTCTCTCTTTCTCTTCATTTATTTCCTCGTTTTTTTTCTCCATTCGCCTTAACAAATTGCACTTATCTGATCATAAAACAAGACATTTGATCCTTTCCGTGGGTTAAATAAAGGATGACATTCTAAATGAAACGCCATTCACATCGATTTTATGGTGTGCGATAGGCATTATTTTCAATGAATCCCACCAATTGCTTACGACTTTGTGGTGGTCTCAAATAGTCTGTATACGCGTATCCCGTTCTACCAACTCTCAGGAGTGAATCATTCCGTTCAATGGATATTTATGAAATACAACAAAAAAGAGCACATGAGAAATACAGCCGACTGTGTGCCTTGGGATTTTATGGAATACAATAAACACACATTTTTTTTTGACGTGACTTCGGCCCACGCAAACTGTCTTGCATGTTAAATGAGTATTGTGCTGTGACCGTGAAATAATGCATCGCTTTTCAGGGATTTTGGACACATTGGTCGGCAAATTTGGGCAAAATCTCGAGAAAAAATTGCTTCAGTCATTTGAACGTTGTTTATTATTATTGTTAATTGATTATCAGATTAGAATCAGTTCGATTTTCTTGAAAAAATACTTCAAGTCTGTACCTAAATTTATCGACAGTTATAGAAATATCCACAAATTGATGCAACACAATAAATAAATATAAACATATAAAGTACAGATAAATCCCGTGTATCATCTCCACTTTTATTGTTTTTTACATTGAAGGGCGTTGCACGCACCTTAACATTCACAATACAAACTCAATGCGAGTGGAGACGCCTCATGAAAAATGGCACAGATTGCTAGTGCTAAGGTTTATCTGTACTTTGTTAGACACGCATGTTACTTTGCAGAACTTCAATTTTCCATTAGATTTTCAACCAATTTTCAAAGCATTCGAATCAATTTCATCAATTTCTACCATTTTTTATCTTTTTCACCATTTTTTACGAAATTTTCAATCAAATTTTCGGTAAAATTGGTGAAAAAAGCACAACATTTGCCAATATTCACTATCGAAATAGTCCAATGGTAAGGTTATGATTTTGTGTTGCTGCATAGCCATTGACCAATAAACAGACTTGAAATTCCGTTCTTCCGAATCTTTTTTTGATGTGACATTAATGTATTCGTATGGAAGATACGAATTCAACTCAATTCCAAAATGATGATGAACCATTTCTTCAGCAAAAAAAAAACAAACATCAATTGAAAATGATTGGTTGAAAATTGCGATGAAATTACAAAAGATTCAAAAGTCAAAGTCGACTTAATCATCCATTCGGATAATGAAAATGACAAAGAAAAATATTACCGTAGCATATAAATAAAGTCAAAGTAAACGAAATGCCAACAGCTTTGACACCGTAAATTGCACAATTCCACTTCAAAACTGCGATTACGAGTTCGAAGTTGTGCGAAAGTTTTGTCAACATCAAAAATAAGCGTATGAAATGAAACAGCAAACAGAAAACAACAACAAGAAGAAAAATGAAAAATTCGTTGGGATTATTAAAATGTTGCTGAGTACGACTAGAAAATATACGTTGAATAAACAGTGTGATAAACAAATGTATATCTTAGTCGAGAATCAAATTATAAGAGAGAGATAGAGAGCGAGAGCTAGAGAGAGCCATAGAGAAAGAAAGAGAGACGAGTATGAGAGAAAGCACGAGATAACATCGCAAAGGAGATTTCAATGCCGAGAAAATGTGTTATTTGAAATAATTGCGCAAATTGCACACACAGAGAGATAGATAAATAAATAGCTAAAATAAAGCGGGTAGAAGGCGAGGAAGCGAGAGTGAGAGGCGGCCAAAGTGGTATGAGGAAGAGTCGTATGAAAATCTTGTAAAATTCTTTGTAGTAAATATTGTGTGAAAAGCTAGCGATTTGTATATATGTATGTATGGGGGGGGGGGGGGGCTGTTGGTCCTGATTCGAATGAAGCTGTTTGGGGAAATGCCAGCCGTGAATTGTATGTCAACAACATCGTTTTTGGGATGTTATATGCACACGCTAATGTTAATAATAATTGCATCAAGTAACCGAATAAAGCGTCGAAAAATTAAATAAAAGCGACTCTACAAAATACACACACTCACACTCCATTCAACATATTAATTTCGTTCGTTTGTTTTTTTTTCTCTCGTTTTGTTTCACTTCGTTTACGCTTCATTTTGCTTCGAGTAAGTATACTAGTTGGCCCCGGCAAGAAATTAAAATGTTCATCTCTATCGTTTAATTTCACTCAAACGGGATAATAATTGGTGTGTGTGTGTTTGTGCTATTCACGAAGGCACATGCCAAATAGCTATTGAGTTAGCAAACGAAACGCTTCTTCTATATGCGTGCGGGAAACAATAAGTATATGAAAATGTGGGTGTGTGTGTGTGTGCCATAGCGATTTTTGCTCTCTGTTCGAAAAACAATGGCCCCGAAAAATGCTTTTTGAATAATTTTCGAGGGAGTTTTGTATGTTCGCTAATTTTTACTCTGTTGTACACTTTTACGTGCCGTTTTTCTCATTCGCTGTGAGTGTGTGGGAAGGATCGAAAGCATTTTGGCTGTGCAAAAGTAAAGTGCTGATGAAATCAAAAGCAAGGAAGGGAGAGACACAGAGAAAGAGAGTGAAATTTTCAATGTGTATGGAAATGCTATAATCTGAAAAATGTGAAACAGCGTTTTATTCATTTGGACGCTCTGTTCTTGGTAGAACACCACGAGAATTCAACAATTGCAAGCGTGCAACGAACAGAGAAAGAATGTGTGAGAGAGGAAGATTGTGAGAGATCGAGAGAGATGGAGGAAGAGAAATAGAGAGTCAGAGAGAGAGATAGAGACACAAAGTGAGTGCTAGGAAGAGAGAGCAGGAGAGAACGACTCTCAGGAACGAAGCACACACACACACACACAGGGCGAGAATGTATGTGTTTTCGTAGTTATAATAAAATACACAAATGTATATTTGTATCTATACGTAAATATCGCTTAAGGTTATGCAAAATTAAATGTTTGATGGCATACTTCACGAGACTTATTCAAAATAATACAGGCAGCGCCATCGCATATTGCATGTGCGCTGCTGCTATTTGCACTTGAATGTTGATGGGGGGCAACGAAGAAGGGGGAAAAAATGAAAGAAACGCACACACGGCTAACAATTCGGCTAGAAAAGATCCCTTGTGGTGGCGCTGCCAGTTATTAACGGAATTACGCTTGCCATACCGGCGAAAAATTCCCGTCCATCGTTTTTCTATAACACGGAAAATATGCGACGACGACGAGAGATATGGTGGTTCGATGCTAATTTTCGAAAATTTTCACAAAAGTCTTGATCAAATGAAGTGATGTGTACACGGTGCGCATAATGAAAACTCAATATACACACACCCAGTCAGTCACAGGCACAGACACACATACATCGTGTGTATGGTTCCTTGTACTTTGCCAGTGCATTTGATTCATGTTGCGAGTGTTCGCCCTCCTCCCCGCATCGCTTGTCAGTGATGTGTGTATATTTGATTTTATATATAAAATTTGATGAATTCGACATCGCACAATGTATCGAGCGTGATGAATCGAGAAAATAAATATTTAATTTATGAAAGAGCGTGGGAGAGCGTGAGAAATAAATAAAGTAAGCTTTTAATGGCATTCCAGCAGATAAATGGATCAATGTCCATTGCTCGCATAATCCCTGTTTGAATTCATCGAAACGATGAGTTTCCTGGAAAATGGTGACAAAACTGACATCATCCATTTGTAACCCATGCGATTTTAAATGATTTATATCAAATTTCCGAATTTCGCCATTTCATTCCAATCGAACTGAAATCAACTATTTGATTCCAATTTGAAATGATTTCTATCGAAAAAATAAAATTCTGTTTGTTGGCGAAATATTTTTCGTTTTGGAATATTCGATTCAATAACCTATTGTCGAAATATTTTGTGACAAAAAAGAATGCATCATCAATCATTTGAGCATAATAATTGATGTTGAACGTGGCAATTTGATGTGCTTTGTGCGAATGATGTGCTAACATTTGACGCACACACTTACTCAAATAGATGCCGGGGAACATTTTGTGTGGCTGATAATCATCAAGAAAAGTTGTAGCTTATCGGTCGAGCAAAGGGCTTAAATGAGAGAGAAAAAAAAAACAAAAACATCGAATCAACTCTCTTATTCTGACAACAAAAGTGCCTCAATGTGGTAAATAAGACATGTGTGTGTGTACAACAGCGTATCGTCGTCAAATGACAAAGTGTATGGTTGTGAATGAGTTCAGGCAGGATCTCTATCTGTATCTGTCCTTCATAGTCACATCAGAGTTCCATCTCTTTCACGCCCGCTCACTTTCCGTTCCTTGGGCCGCTTTATCTTCAGAGCAAGAGAAAGAGTGAGAAAGCGAAATAGAATGAGAGAGATAGAGAAACGGAGGGAGGGAGCATGAGAGAGAGAGAGAGATTTCATTCGAACCCACCCCCCCCCCCCCCCCGGGGGGGGGCCCCCGGAATATGAATGCGAAAAACACCGAAACGGTAAATATCGGTTGTTATGCTCGCTGTCGTTATTATTTTGCAAAACACACACATGCACGATATATGCGCTTCAAGCGGAAAACTCTGCTCGGTATATGTTATATATATTTATTAATTTTAATTATTTTCAAAAAGTTTTTGTTACACATACATATTTTCAACAGGCTGATATTGTTTTACAAATATGGATGTTTAATGTATTGCCGCAATAAAATCTATTTAAATGGGCTGAAATCCTTTTTCCGCCTTTTCCACTCCTTTGCTTTGGCAAAAAAACACTTCCAGCACACTCGGCTTAGCGTAGCGTGTCAGTCAGTCACACCACACGACACATGCATGCAGAGAGAAGAGCGTGTTTCCATATCGTTCATCCATTAATACCGTATTTAGAGGACCCATTTATTAGACAGTAATCATTTGATAATAAACACATTTGCTGGTGCAATCACACCAGTAAATCGATCACGTTAAAAGCGCTGGCGACGAGTCACGTCACCTTTAGAAACACACCAAAAAAACAAATCTCTGCATTTGACGTTGTTGAAAATGTAATGCCTCAAAAAGTTTTTCACAGAAACAAAAAACACACCGATCACACAAGCTCAGTTGCAGAAAGAAAACGCCTTGAAACTCGTGTCTTCGGGGAAAATACAATTTTTTTCTGGAAACACCGACATTTGAACGTAGAAAACGTACAATTTCAATTTGAGAGAATGAATACACCAAAGCAGTAATGAACGAGCAGGGACAACGTTGATCATTAAAAATTAAATATATATTTTTTTAAATTCTTGAAAATAGACTAGACATTCTTCTTTCAAATATTTTTATTCTTTTGAAGATTTTTTCAAAATGAATTTAGAAAAACTGTTTGAAGTCCAAATCCGTATTCAATTGTGGTATCTTAGAAATTCAAGCACACCTATGCCTCTCCTACTCCTTCTTCTTCTTCTTCCTTTCTTTTTCTTCTTCTTCATTATTCACTATGCGTGAGGCCAAAGTGATGATATGTTTTGACGAAAATTGCGGCGAACTCATGAACTAACGAAATTTCAATACAAAATGATACGACAGTCCGTGGCGCTGCTAGCACTCAAAAGCTGTTTTGTACTAAGATGTCGTCATCTTGCCGTGAGGCGCACTAAAATCTCCCATTGAAATCATTTTATTCCATTCATGAGTATGGGAATTAGACTCCTTGTTCATAAACGTGGACCACATTTCAGTGGGTTTTGATCATTTTAAATAGTTTCGTGCTGTTCGCTTTTGTTCTTCAAACTTGGTGCACATTTAATTGCTGGAAAATAATTTTTGACAAGCGGTCGGCCATGGGATGACAATAATCAACAAACAAATTAAATCAGCAGCAAAGTGCAACAGCAAGGAAAAATGAGACTGAATAAATTGCAACAGAAGGGCATAACGAGGCTATTCGTTTCGGACGAATAAAAGAGGATCTTTTAAAGAGCCATGGAGAAAAACGACATTTTTACCATTGAAAAACTGCAGTTCAATCAATTTGAATGGTGAAATGGTTCAATGTTATTACACAGTAAATTTTCTTAGGGGGTGGACAGTGTACAATTGATATCCACATTGGATAGGCTAAATCTATGCGAATCTTCACGGATTTCAATGAATAGCTGTCAAAATGATTTAAAAAAATGAAAGATTGAAAATTTCATTCGATTTAAATAAATCTATGTTAATCTTTCCGATAACTCTTTGCATTGAATACAGAGGTGAATCTGTATCTGTGAATTTCTATTGAAGATTGATTAGGTTTTAAAAATCTGGCAATTAGTTATTATATCATCGTCAAATATCACCGTTGTTTTAAATGTTTGTGTGAATTTCGTGTCAATTTGCCGGAAAGTTTGAATTTTTTTTTCAATATTTTGAATGACAGCTTCTCCTTTGTGCCACTGAAAACTGGCGTTTTTTCTTGTTATAATAAAGAGATCACCCCAACAATACCTGCTCGACTGGATGCATTTGTTGAAAAAGTTTTTTTTGGCATTTTGAACATTTTTGGGCTGAATTTTGACTTCAGTGTGAAAACAAGTGCCGAAAGGTGGAATCGGAAATATGGAGATACAGAGAGAGTAAGAGCGTGAAAGAGAGAGAGAGAGAGAAGTAGGTGCATCTCTGCATGTATTTGAATTGCATCCGTTGTGACAAGCATATCTAATATCTGCGTGAATTAACAAGAAAAATAAACAACCGTATTAAAAACGAGCGAAAATGGTAGAGCAACAGCGAGAAAAGAAGAGAGTGAGTGTATAGTAAAACAACCATTAGCAGCAACAAAAAATTGCATGTACATGAGGATTTGATTTGCTCAGTAATGTGATCGTTGTGCATGGCGTGCTGGCAAAGCGACGGCTGATTGCACGGCAGTTAGAGAAGGAGAGCGAAAAAGCGAGAGAGCAGGAGAAAGCGAATAAATTTTCACTCAGGGTTGCAAACTGTTGTTGCTTTTACGAAGTTTTAATGTAAAATAAAATGAAAACTTCATTGAATAACCTAAAAAGGTAAATAACAATAACGACGACGGCATCATCAGCCACAGCGCATCAACTCGATAAAAGTTTTAAATGAAATTTTTTGATAAACAAAAATACAGAAACGCTCTGCCCATGTACGATGTACGATGTGAAATGAAAAATTGCAAAAGCGAACGCAGAACGGGGTGAGCGAGAGAGGAGAGATGAAATAGAGAAAACAAAAATGATGTTGATGATGAAAATGAAACCGAACATGAGTCTCATTCGGTACACAACGGATTTCTGCGAAGAAAAAGAGAGAAAATGAGAGAGGCAAGCAAGAGAATAAAGAAAAACACCGAGGATAAAATTTACAAGCGTAAATAGAATATATGTATGCGGGATTTAAACTAGGCGAAATTAAGTTATTCAAGTCGAATGTAAAAATATCGTTGCATTTTCTATCGTGTACACGAGACAAATTCAGAGAACGAGATGGAGAGAGAGAGATAGAGCATCTTGTCTTTGTGTGTGCATGAAAAACTGTGATCTGGAATCGGTGCCATGCCGCGCGCCGAAACACGATTTTGGCTTCGCTATGTCGACGAAACGAGGGAGAGAACGAGCGAGTGCGAGTGCAAGAGCCAGAGAGAGAGAGAGAAAGAATCTATTTTCGAAAGGAGCGCGCGAGTGACAGCTACAGCGTTGAAAATTGTTCGACAAACTTATTTCGTGCATTGAGCCGAACCAGCGTTGACAGACAGAGGTGTGCAAACGACACACAAAATCGCGAAACAGAATTTATCTAGAAAAGTGCTTTCACTCGACGGATTTGCAACGGCGAGTGGGTGGCAGGAGCGGGTTGGTTTGGTTGTTTGGTTAATTCATGGGGCTAGGTTGTGAAGAGCGCGCGCGCCTGATAGACACGGTGAACCTAAATTTCAATGACTTCTTCGTCGTGTTGTGTGCATGTGTGTGTGTTGAATGTGGCGTGCGCGCATCAAACTTGTACTTTTGCAAATAGATTTTATATTGAAAATAGAAAGAGCGCGCGCGAATGAGCCTCCCAACGAAAAATCAACAGTTTTTCACTCGGCGTCAGTTTCATACCATATTTTTCTTTCTCCACTTGTTTTGCTCTTTGTGCTGAGGTTCTTTCTTTCTCTCTTTTTTTAATTATTTTATGCAAATTATCTCTTTCGCTCTCTCTCTGTGATTTTTCTCCTGGTGGTGTTAAAGAACTTTTCGGCCAGCTTTTCGAGCGTGTACACGTTTTCCCATGTTGTGTCACGTTAAACGTTATCGACACGTTGTTGCTTCTTCACATTGGATATGCTGATTTTGGGCATAGCACCAAAATATGATGCACGACACAACATAACATTGGATGAGTGTGTGTGTGTGTGTGATGTTCAGCTCAGGACCATCAAAGCAATCCACCAGAAATTTAAATATTTGACTCATTGCAAAACTTTACATTCATTTTAAATTCAAATGAATGATTTTCGAGCAACAACACAAATCCCATACATATTGTATGTGTGGCCGTTTTTTTTTCGGGAAGTGGAGAGCGCGCGAGCGAAAGCTTGCAGATATGAATAATTAGCGTAGATCCATTTCAAAGAAGATACAAATTAATTGTAAACTTTTTCGCATTTTTCTTGGCTGTTGCACTCTTTTTCTTCATAGTTTACTCCAGAATGAAATATTCAATGTTTTTCTTTTGCTTTATTTTACAGACGAAAATGTGAAATGGACCGTGAACGGGATATGTTGTCATCAATGGAACCACGTGATTTATCATCATCGGGTCGTATATTTTCGGCGGCCACAGCGGCTCAAATTAAAATTAGCACATCACCAACACGATCGCCAACCATGTCGAATTCATCGTCACCAACGCACACACCAACCACACCAGCACCCATTTCGCCCGCATTGAGCAGCGGCACCACCAGCACATACCATCATGGTAATCATAAGACAATCACTGGTATACCATGTGTTGCGGCCGCATCCAGATACACGGCACCCGTGCATATTGACGTTGGCGGCACCATTTATACCAGCTCATTGGAAACATTGACCAAATATCCCGACTCCAGATTGGCCAAATTGTTTAACGGCACCATACCCATTGTATTGGACTCACTGAAACAACACTATTTTATCGATCGTGATGGCGGCATGTTTAGACACATTTTGAATTTTATGCGCAATTCCAAGCTACTCATCCCCGATGATTTTTCTGACATCGATCTACTGCTGGAGGAGGCACGCTATTTCGAAATTGGACGTAAGTGTGAATGGATTGATTGAAAAATGGAAGAGTTTATTTTGGTTTGAAATCGAGTTCGGAGAAAGGAGAGAAAAAAACATTGAGTTTCGGAATTGGGGAGTAAAATCGTACAAATTCGCCTTTTTGAGACCAATTTTGAATGAATTCCACTCTTGATTGAAGATTAGTTGAATTAATTCGACATTTCCGCCAAATTTTTTGTGAAAATTCCCAAAGAAGGTAGAAAAATCAACTCTTTTCACACAATTTTGGGACAAATTTGAAGTTTTGAGAGTTTTTTTTTTCCAAAGAAATCGACTCACCTCAGGAGATTTGTTCAGTAAAATCTTTTTGTACAGCAAAAAAGAATTTCTCTTTTTTTCAAACCATTTCTTGAATAAAACCCTCAATTTTGAAGAAAACATGATACTTTGTAATGAAATTAGTGCACTTGTTGGAAGGCACTGCGTTTTAAAACCGATTTTCAACTAAGAAATCAATCTCTTCCAATTTTCCATATCAAATTAAATGCAAATTCCAAATCAAATCGTTTAAATTGATCTAAAATTACTGTTCTCGATCTTTCGTCCAACAGCGATGGTGAAGCAGCTGGAGCAATCGAAAAAGGATCGAGTCATTCGAAATGGAAATACAACGGCACAGAATGCACTGGGCACATCAACGTCACCAATGAATCCGTCACGCATGAAAAACCATCAAAATCGTACACAATCGATGGACACATATGAAATTGTTGCGTTGCACATATCGCCCGATTTGGGTGAACGCATTATGTTATCGGCCGAACGTTTCATCTTGGATGAAATCTTTCCGGAAACGAATCAAGCGGTGCTCGATGGTCGCACAAATGTCGCATGGAATCAATTAGACGGTCGACAAATCATTCGATTCCCGCTCAATGGATACTGTAAACTCAATTCCATTCAAGTGTTGACACGTTTACTGAATGCCGGTTTCAGCATTGAGGCCAGCACAGGTGGCGGTGTCGAGGGTCAACAATTCTCTGAGTATTTGCTTGTCCGAAAGCATTCAACAGTGTGATATTTATAAGTGCATCAATGATATATGTGACACTCATTTCTTCGCCAACACCCCAAATCACCATATTTAATCTCGTCTCTCTATCACACATAATTTATTTGAATAAAAAGAAACACACACACACACACACTCAGAAGAACATGAGAAATGAGAATGTGTTGCGACACTGTGTCGATTGGTCAAATCATAAAACTAGACAAGATTAAGAGGACTTATCTCTCTCACACAAACACATTGAAAAAAAATAAACTCTACATTCATCAAATAGTCAATTTTTGTTTCTTTTGGCGTTTTCTATTGGCCCGATGCAGGCAACAATGTAATTGGAATTTAATAGATGATTAGTAAGAGGTTTTATTGCTAGATTTACACAAAAACCCACATTAAGGCTAAATGAATCAAATCGAATTTGTTACAAACACAAGGAACGAACAGGAATTTTATTTCAATTGCTTTGATTCGTTCAATCACTCACACACCCATTTTTTTTAGCAATCGAACTGAATTTATTTAGATAGATGCGAAAATTGGTAATTTCATTTTATGAATAAGGTCATTTTCTCTGGTGAAAACATTTACACAAAGACAAAACCATCATCTATGATTTTATTGCTCTCGATACAAAAAACAAAACATGATTCTATGTTCAGTGGACTGGTTTGAATCATTTGAAACTACAAAAAAGCATGAAATGGCATAGTTTAATTGAGATGATAACATCTAAAAAAAAACACACAAAAAAATCAAATTACACGAGAATGGCAATGGCATTTGTCGGATTTTTCTGTTAAATTAGGATGAAATTCTTCGCACTAAGTAATTATTAACTTCATAGACATTTGTATAAAAATAAAAATGCTAAAATTGACTATAAAATATTGTATTCTCATTTAAAAAAAAAACAAGCACGTGGTTTTCTTTCCATTTTCAGTTTATTTCCCGGTCGAAAAACGTTTTTTCAACTGGAAAATTCTTGCTTTCTTGAAGAAACTTCTTGCTTTCTTGGTTTTTCAGACAAAATTTTGGTTTTAAAACGAAACTTTGAGTTTTCCAACTCAAGTTTTGGGTTTTGGTGAAAATCTACGGTTTTCTTTGGACTTTCAATAAAAAAGCTGGCTTTTCCAAAGAAAATCCGTTCTTTCGCTTTCAATAAAAGCTGTACTTTTTCACAAAAATCGTCATTGAAAATCTTTTTTCTGCCAAAAATTCATTTTTCAGTCAAAATTCTTTCCTTCTTCAGAAATGTGATTCAAGGCCTGATCGTCTTCAGAACATCCATTTCATCATTTTATCGGCGCTGTTACCGAGGCCATGAATAATGCAATAGCTTCTGCAAAACATCCGTTGGCTGGATTGAATGTTACATATTGTGACAAAATAAGTTCGTTGATCAAATGGTCCGTTCATGTTAAGCTTGCGAAGCAGCGCCATCTCTCCCGTGATAGCCGAGTCAAACGTTATAAAGTTGGTGTAAAGCTTTTACCGCATGTTACCGTTGCGTTACTCACAGCCTGTCGAAGTTTCAAACCATCTCACTCATTTGTACGCCTTATCACATTCAGCCGTATCACACTCAACGTCAGCCCATTTGATACCGGCAACCAACGATTCTCAATACTCGTTGCACTAATTTAACTCATTCGAATCGGAATGTTCACCACTCAGTGTGCTCACAAATGCTCTCCAAACAGAAACAAAAACCATAAACATATCGCACAACAGAATGTAAACAAAAATAAAATCGATGCGACCCTTGATTGGCACAATTTATTTTGTCAGAACTTTTTGCATGTTCGTTTTGTAATTTCCACCGTTTGACTGTGTTTACTTTATAGTATATTCAAATTATGGCATCCCATAAATATTTTTGCACACGAAATCGAAATGAAAATGTTTGTAACGAAAAATGCGCGGTATGTCGCGTCGAACGCAGAGAAATAATTTCCAAACCAACTGAAATCAATTTAATTATTTTTTGGAATCACATTTTTTGTCGACTCCAATTGAGATGAAGTGGGATAGAAAAAAGACGAAAAATGATATGAAATGTAATCACAATAGAAAATGATTTGGGATTGAGGAAATTGTTTGTGATTCAGTTGGTCGTGTGTTTTTTGCTCAATATTTCCGACCGTGTGATTCAGAATTTTTTCTTAGCCGTGTTTGATGGGAAATATCCGAAATATTGTGATATCCTTTGAAGACTCAGCAAGAAGTGGAAAGATGAATAGAAATCGATTCGAATCGAACAATTGAATAATGAGAATTACCAACGATATACCTTGAAGCTGAAACATTAATCCAAAAACGTACAAAATCCGATTTTCGATGACTTATTCAACTTGCAGAATTAATGTCTTTTGGAACACTTGTTTCCTTAGTCATTCGTTTCTTGTGGTATAACCAAAAAATTGCTGCGAAAAAGCACTGAGAAATCAAAGACAACTTTTCTCGTGACGAAGAAGACTTCGTCTTCTTTTTATCTTTATTCAAATTTATTTCGGGTTTGTTTTAATCAAAAATGGAGCCTGAATCTAAGGGGATATCAATGCATTTTTTGTGTTAGTAAACATAATAAAAGTTCTTAAAATGAAAGTCTGTATGGGATGTGGAATATGTTGAGTTGAAATTGATTTCAAACTTAATTACTCTTTGATAAATCTATGAAATGCGTGACACTTTTTCATACTTAATTTTTGTTACTTTTTTTCTTCAAACGGTGAACTGTTTACATGTGTTTATCGGCATTACTTTTAGTGGTAAAGCTTGCTGCACACACTTCGCATTGAATCCTCTCGCCGGTGTGGTCTTTTCGAATGTGAAACTTCAATTTGTATTTGTCTCGACGATACTTCTTGCATAAATGGCATTGATACTGACGGTAGCCACAGCTATCTTCATGGACCTCTTTTTCGTCTTTGGTTGCGTATCCTCCAAAGCACTTGGAGCATTGGAATGGGAATTGATCGCTGTGTGATGATGACAAATGCTGATTTAATTTGATTTGTTCGACGAATTGTTTGCCGCAAATTTGACATTCGATCGATTTTTTGGCTCCGTGTTTTGATTGCATGTGCCGCTTTAAATGAGTCTTGTAAACAGTTCTGTAATGACACTGATTACAGACAAAATGACTTCGTTGGCAGCGCGTTTCGTGTGCTTGCTTATCTTCTGCTGTGGCGAATCGTCGACCACATTTGGAACAGGCATTCGGCAGTTCATTTCTGTGCGCCATTGAATGACTTCGGAGATTAGAGCTGCATGTAAATGACTTGAAACAAATTGAGCACTCGAACGGCTTTGCTCCGGTGTGAATTCGCATATGTTTCGTCCAATCTGATTTGTTGATTGTTATATATCCGCAAATATCGCATTCGAATTTAAGAGGATTACACGATCGTTCATGATCGATCTTGGCTGATTCTTGCTCAAATCCTTGATTACATTTTGAACAACGAAATTGGCCATGCGTTTTCTTATGACCGTTCAGATGACTCTTTTGTTTAAAGTACTTCGAACAAACATCACACTGAAATGGCTTTTCTCCAGTGTGAGTTCGTAAGTGTGTTATGAGATGAGACTTGTAACTAGCCAAATAATTGCACACATGGCATTTGTGCTTCTTCTGCTTTTTGGCCGCTTGATTCCTGGGAATCGGTCGTTTATCTCGTCGTTTGGAGCCTCTATTCCATTTCTTTCCACTACCGACTGATTGCGGCACTTGAACATCGATGGCGTCACCCATTGGCTCTTCATTGTCATCACCAGCGCTGTCATTCGATCGTTCACATGGTATCGATTCCTTTTCTTTGCCCGTCTCTTCTTCTTCACATTTGATCTCATCCTTTACCTTATCGAAGTCATAGCCAAAGTCGATCGGTCCTTCGTAATTTGCACGATATCTTCCATCAACTCTCGGCCGTGGTATGTTCATGACATCATCATCACCATTAGGCTCTTCTTTAATCACCTGTTCTTCCTTGACCTTTGCGGACTTTGACTTGCGCTTGTAGCGCCGACCAGCACTACTTTTGAACGGGTTCATTTCCTATTGGATTCAAGCGAAAAATAAAAAATCACACATAAATAAATGAACCAACTCAATGTAAAACACGTGTTTGTCTCGTGTGTGGCAAAGATAAAGTACACAGCAAATGTACACTTATGTCTGAGACTATTTTCTGACAATTTTCATTAAAATACTATTTATATCGTCTTTTCCACGACAGAATGGCGAGATTCCGAGCTTAAAATCGAAATAAATGAAAAATATTCAACACTTACGTCTGCCGATGCCTTTTTTCTGCTGAAAATTCAATTGATTTTTCTTCGCGTGTGTCGTCTTTCAAAATGTCTGCCTTACTGTGTGACTCACCGAACATTCTAGCAAGCTCAGCAACACAACCAGCGGCTTCGTTGCTACGATCCACACACTTGCATTCATTTGTATTGGTGACTTGTGTCACACTTGTGTCAATCAGTAGCTCTGTTTTGAGCAAATTCGGAGTCCGATTCAAAACCGCCCGTTAAATTCACTTAGAGTTTTATTTTACAAATTTGAATTTTGCTGAACACATTTCTTTCGGATTTATGATCATTTTATCATTCGAATTAAAAAAAATTTGACGTCTAAGCAATTCTCAATGAGCACATATTGAAGTAGAGAAATTCTTAGTTCAACGGCCAATTTTAGTCGTCACTTGTATGATATGAAAGAATTACTGAATATTTACTGAGTCATTGACAACGAAATAGAGTAATGAATGGGCAAAATCGCAAGCGATGTGAAT
Organism: Sitodiplosis mosellana; assembly: GCF_009176505.1. Classification (NCBI taxonomy): domain Eukaryota; kingdom Metazoa; phylum Arthropoda; class Insecta; order Diptera; family Cecidomyiidae; genus Sitodiplosis; species Sitodiplosis mosellana. Next base: position 2,312,257 of record NW_022601403.1, on the reverse strand, counting down.
GAAAAAGGAACATTCTGGAACTTTCATTTCGATGAACATTCAGACAATGTTTTTCAAATCAACTATGAAAAACTTGTCATTGAAAAATGTGACATTTCATCATACGACATCGGAATTGCGCATTCACATCGAAAGTTGATATAAAAACATACAGTAAAACCTCCTTATAGGGGAATCGCATGGTTCTAAATTAATTATGATCATTTGGATGAAATGTTCTTGTTCATGTGTGCAACACTCGCGAGTGTCTCTCATCGAAAGGTTTTACTGTAAATGAAACAAAGAGTTGTCAAACCACAACAAACTCTTTCGTTCTGTTTATGCTGAAATGTAAACAAATTAGAATTTAAGATTGTCCGATGTTCATGCCTTGTAAATGCGATAAATTCTCATTTTCTCAATAATGTTAGAAGAATCTGATTGGATTGAATCATGTCGGATTTTTGTGGCATTTCTCACACAGCACTGATTATACTAAATGCTTGTTGAGAGGGACACGTTCGTTCGAGATGAACATCGCACAATCTAACGTGAGATTGTGATAAACGTTTGAATGACATGTGATCATAAATTATGTTCCGCCTTGCAACCGAGTTGATCGTTGACATTCCTGCAAAATGCTACAGTTGAGCAAGACTAGATTGAATTAAGGCTAATGAAATTGAATTTGTTATGCGTGCATGCTGGAAAAGTATGCAAATCGAATTAATTGTGTGGTTTGTAAAATTACCTGAAATGACCTACCACCATGGTTAGAACCACTCCAAATCACTAATTCATCCGTCGAGTATTGATTAGATAATGAATCAACAATGCCTTGGAGAAGATTTAAATTGTGTTTTTGTTTGTAATCGAACATATCTGGAGTCTGGAGTGTGACATTTTTGAAGTGTCGGCAAGGAATTGAGCAAATGGACAAGAGATTATAAATCAATTCAAATCGAGCATTGAAATAATGAGAATTATGAACGACGCACTTTGAAGTGGAAACTTACGAACTCGATTGCAATGCAGAATTGATTTTACCAAGATAACACATTTTCCAACAGCATTTGTTTCTTTCGCTGGCCAAGATAAACACAACACTCTTCTTTTTTATTCCAGTTTCAATATATATTTCTGTTCCGTTTTGTTTCAATCAAAAATGGAGCTCGAATCTAATATTGATAATTTAATGAATATTTTATGATTAAACAATTTTGAATGTTATTTTAGAATAATCTCGAATTTTTCGAATGAAAATTCTTCAAATGGATCAAGCTTTGATCCAATTGGCGTATCTAATGAAAGGAATCATGGACAATTCATTGAAAGTGCAACTACTTTCCAACTATTGGGATGAGTGACATGTTACTTCTTCAAGCGGTGCACTGTTTTCATGTGTTGATCCGCATATCTTTTCTGAACAAAGCTTGCTGCACACACGTCGCATTGAATCCGCTCCCCAGTGTGATCTTTTCGCATGTGTGCCTTTAAAACAATGATGTTTCGTTGATACCCTTCACACAAATGGCATTGATACTGACGGTGTCCACAGTTGTCTTCATGAACCTCTCTTGCATCTTCGGTTTCGTATCCTCCGAAGCACTTGGAGCATTGGAATGGGAATTGATCGTTGTGTGCTGATGACAAATGCTGATTTAATTGCATCTGTTGAACGAATTGTTTACCGCAAATTTCACATTCGATTGATCTTTTTGCTCCGTGTTTTGATTGCATGTGCCGCTCCAAACAATGCTTGCTAAAAGTTTTGTAATGACACTGATTACATGCGAAGGGACTTCGTTGGCAGTGCGTTTCGTGCGTACGCTTATCGTCTGGTGTAGCAAATCGTCGACCACATTTGGCACAAGCATTTGGCAGTTCATTTTTGTGCGTCATTGAATGAATTCGGAGATTAGTGTTAGTTGTGAACGACTTGAAACAAATTGAGCACTCGAACGGCTTTTCTTCTGTGTGGATCCGCATATGTCTTGTCAAATTTGATTTGTGCATTGCTCTGTATCTACAAATATCGCATTCGAATTGTGCAGGATTGCATAACACTTCGTGGTCGATCTTGACTGATTCTTCTTCAAATCCTTGATTACATTTTGAGCAACGAAATTGGCCATGCGTTTCCTTATGACTGTTCAGATGACTTTTTTGTGTAAAGGACTTCGAACAAACATCACACTGAAACGGCTTTTCTCCAGTGTGAGTTCGCAAGTGTATGACGAGGTTAGTCTTCCTACTTGCCAAATGATTGCACACATGACATTTGTGCTTCTTTTGCTTTTTAGCCGCTTGATTTCTGGGAATCGTTCGTTCGTTTCGTCTTTTGGAACTTCCATTCCGTTTATTTCTACTGTTGACTTGTTGCGGTGGTTCCACATCGATTGCATCACCCATCGGATCTTCGTTTTCATCATCGTTGACGGCGGCACTTTCATTCGATCGTTCACATGGTGTCGAGCCTTTGTCTTTGCCCATCTCTTCTTCTTCACATTTGACTTCGTCCTTTACCTCATCGAAGTCATAGCCAAAGTCGACCGGTCCTTTGTAATCCGCACGATATCTTCTATCAACTCTCGGCTGTGGTATGTTCATGACATCGTCACTGTCATTGTGTTCTTCCTTAATCGTCGGCTCTTGCTTGATTTCAACATTTGAGCACTTTGACTTGTGCTTTCTGCGTCCCCAGAGACACCTTTGAATGGGTTCATTTCCTGTTGATTCGGCAAAACAATATCGAAAACAATGATTAAAACGTAAAATTAAATATTGAAGCCTCAATGATAATGAAAAGTGATTCAACTAAATGCAAACCACGTGCTTTAGCCGCCTATGTAAATAAAAAGTACGCTTGACATGTGCACTCAGCACATACGCTCATAAGTTGGGTTATGTGCTACCAACTTTCAAAGGCATCTATTGATTTTCACGATTTTCAACATTTTCGACCGAATCATAATATTTTATACTCAAAAATTGACATCCGAATGAATGAATAAATAAACAGAAAATGCCTTACTCCTACTTTCGTCGTCGATTTTTTTCTGCTGGAAATACTTTTTTCTCGTGTATCTTTCAATACGTCTGTCTCATTCGGCGGCTGATAGAATAATCTAGAACAACGTACAGACTGTAAGCAACAGCATCGATGCCTAAAAGCCTAAAAGTCACAAGCGTGCTATTTGTATTGGTGTGTTCCGTGAAGTTCTCAACGACGCGAAGTGACACTTCATTTCGATTGGTAGCTCTCTTTTGAGCAAATTCAGAGCTCAATTCAAAAATATCGATTGAACTCATGCACAAATTTTCTTTTCCAAATTATTTTTTTTCTTAATTTTCTGAAACTAAACGTTCTGTTTTAGCCACATTTTTTGTGTTCTATGGAAAAAAAATAATTTATTTTTGTATAATCAATCTGCGATTCGAATTGGAAATGCTTGATGATTGAGCAACAGACTGAACTTGATTGAAGTGGTGAAATTCCAAATTCTATCGCGAATACCCTATTGTCTCTTGTCCACAGAAATTGAGTTTTACAAAATATTCATTGAGCCATTGCAAAGAAATAGAATGGCTGAAGATTGAAGGAAATGGCAACGACAAAATTGTTAATTCCTGCATTCCGCATGGAAGAAACAACTGGTCGATCAAACAATAATAAATTCATTCGTTGTGTTTATGTTGGCATGTAAACACATTTGCAACAAAGAATTGTGCCTGTCTTGCGTGCGCAATGTAGTTTCCATAGTCGAAAAAAAAGATGTTCGATTTTAATTGCAACTTTTTTGTCTTCCATTTCGATTGAGCGAGCACAAAATATACTATTTTTCTCCAAAACATTCAAATGTCAATGAGTTTGGAGTCAAATTTCATACGATGACTTTCTGGCAACACAATGCGTCGACGAATCGGAGTGTGTGTGTTTCACTCACAGCCAAATCGAACGGGTTGAAGTATTAGTGCGATGTTCATCGATAGCTAAACTGATTTTAAATCGTGCGTCGCAAGTGCTCACGGTGAATGCTACGTCGAGACATGCTCGAATCCTTATCGTTGTTCTCTCTTTCGTACTCTCACACCTCCGCCCACTCTTCGTACATTCCATAAAAATATTTGCATTCGAAAACGAAATGAGAAAATGCGGAAAATGCGCGGTTTGTCAAGCCAATTTCGAACGCAGAGAAATAATTTCCAAACCAACCGAAATCAACTTTGGTATTTTTCTTCTTTGGAATGAAATGCTTTTTGCCGACTTCATTTGTGATGAAAGACAACCAGAAATGATATAACGTCCAATCACAATAGAAAATGACTTGATGACACCAAGTTGGTGGTGTTGAGGAAAATGTGTGCAATTCAGTTGGCCGTGTATATTTTTTGTTGAATAATTTCTACCGTGTGTAATGGGAAATACCCAAAATGTTGTGATGTTTTCTGAAAATTCAGCAAAAAGAGAAAAAAACGGTTGGAAATCGATTCGAATCAAACAATTGAATGATGAATTATAAACGATGTACCTTGAAGCTGAAACATTAATTTCAAAACGTTCAAAATTCGCTTGTCGATGACTTGTTCAGATTGCACAGTTGATTTTGTCAATGCAACACATTTGTGGTATAACCAAAAAAATTGCTGCGAAAAAAGCACTGAGAAATCAAAGACAACTTTCTTCGTAACGAAGAAGACTTCGTCTTCTTTTTATCTTTATTCAAATTTATTTCGGGTTTGTTTTAATCAAAAATGGAGCCTAAATCTAAGGGGGTATCAATGCATTATTTATGTTACTAAACATAATAGAATCTCTTAAAATGAAAGTCTGTATGGGATGTGGAATATGTTGAGTTGAAATTGATTTCAAACTTAATTACTCTTTGATGAATCTATGAAATGCGTGACACTTTTTCGTACTTTATTTTTGTTACTTTTTTTCTTCAAACAGTGAACTGTTTTCGTGTGTCGATCCGCATGACTTTTATCGCTAAAGCTTGCTGCACATACTTCGCATTGAATCCGCTCCCCAGTGTGATCTTTTCTCATGTGAGTCTTCAATTTTTCTATGTCTCGACAAATCTCGTTACACACATGGCATTGGAATTGACGGTGTCCACAGCTATCTTCATGAACATCTTTTTTGTCTTCGGTTGCGTATCCTCCGAAGCACTTGGAGCATTGGAATGGAAACTGATCTCTGTGTGTTGATGACAAATGCTGATTCAGTTGCAACTGTTTGACAAATTGTTTGCTGCAAATTCCACATTCGATCGATCGTTTTGCTCCGTGTTTTGATTGCATGTGCCGCTCCAAACAAGACTTGTGAAAAGTTTTGTAATGACACTGATTACATGCGAAGGGACTTCGTTGGCAGCGTGTTTCGTGTGTTTGCTTATCGTCTGGAGCGGCAAATCGTCGACCGCATTTGGCACAAGCATTTGGCAGTTCATTTTTGTGCGTCATTGAATGAATTCGGAGATGAGTGTTAGTTGTGAATGACTTGAAACAAATTGAGCACTCGAACGACTTTTCCCCAGTATGAGTCCGCATGTGTCTTTCTATATTTGTTTTTTCCATTGTTCTATATCCGCAAATATCGCATTCGAATCGGCGTGGATTACATAACACTTCGTGGTCGATCTTGACTGATTCTTGCCCAAATCCTCGCTTACATTTCGAACAACGAAATTGGCCATGCGTTTTCTTATGACGATACAAAGTACCTTTCTGCGTAAAGGACTTCGAACAAACATTACACTGGAACGGCTTTTCTCCAGTGTGAATTAGCAAGTGTCTTATGAGTTCAGCCTTGCAAACTGCCAAATGATTGCACACATGGCATTTGTGCTTCTTCTGCTTTTTGGCCGCTTGATTCCTGGGAATCGGTCGTTTATTTCGTCGTTTGGAGGTTCCATCCCGTTTCTTCCCACTACCGACTGATTGCGGCACTTGAACATCGATGGCGTCACCCAATGGTTCTTCATTGTCATCACCAGCGCTGTCATTCGATCGTTCACATGGTGTCGAGTCCTCTTCTTTGCCCGTCTCTTCTTCTTCACATTTGATCTCATCCTTTACCTCATCGAAGTCATAGCCAAAGTCGAACGTTCCTTCGTAATTCACACGATATCTTCCATCAACTCTCGGCCGTGGTATGTTCATGACTTCATCATCACCATTAGGCTCTTCTTTAATCACCTGTTCTTCCTTGACTTCAACCTTTCCCGACCTTGACTTGCGCTTGCAGCGTCGACCAGCACTACTTTTGAACGGGTTCATTTCCTATTGGATTCAAGAGAAAAATAAAAAATCACACATGAATAAATGAACATCCTCAATGTAAAACACGTGTTTATCTCGTGTGTGTGTGTGGCAAAGAAAAAGTACACAGCAAATGTACACTTATGTCTGAGACAATTTTCATTAAAATACTATTTATTTTGTCTTTTCCACGACAGAAAGGCGAGATTCCGAGCTTAAAATCGAAATAAATCAAAAATATTCAACACTTACATCTGTCGATGCTTTTTTTCTGCTGAAAATTCAATTGATTTTTCTTCGCGTGTGTCGTCTTTCAAAATGTCTGCCTCACTGTGTGACTCACCGAACATTCTAGTAAGCTCAGCACCACAACCAGCGGCGTCGTTGCTGCGATACACACACTTGCGTTCATTTGTATTGGTGCCTTTTATGACACTTGTGTCAATCAGTAGCCCACTTTTGAGCGAATTCGGAGTCCGATTCAAAACCGTCCGTTAAATTCACTTAGAGTTTTATTTTACAAATCTGAATTTTATTGAACACATTTCTTTCGCATTTATGATCATTTTATCATTCGAATTAAAAATTTTGTGACGTCTAAGCAATGCTCAATGAGCACATATTGAAGTAGAGAAATTCTTAGTTCAACGGCCAATTTTTTCTCATGTTGAGTCAAAGTCATACTTAAGTTCTTAAGAAAATGACATTTTGGGTCTATACTGGGCTCTGATGTTGTGCACAAATTCAGAGACCGCCTGAAATGGCACGCACAAATTACGCACAAAATATTGGAATCGTGCCGGTATTCTGGGAGATTCCACAAAAATCATGCGGAATTATTGTTTATTTTTACAAAGTCTAAACAATACACACAGCTAACGGTTGCAGCTAGGCACAATGGTTTGTATTGAGTTGGAGTGAGAAGTGTATACACATAGACGTGCTTGATGATCGTTCTGTGTGTAAGAGTAATCGAGCATATCGTATACTATTCTCTTCTCATTCTTTTTTATTTGTAATCTTTTCTTCTGACATTTTGAACACAATATCACAACATTTGTTTTTGAAAATGACAGTTGAAAACCAAGAGATACAGCTCACAGAAATCAAATGTTGACATTCACACGAACAGTGCAGTTGAACAATGTCACAAGCACACACACACACATGTAGTGGCGCGCAAACGAAGCGATGAAGCCTATTCTATGAACGAGCGTACAGTATAGAAGGGAGAACGAAAACAAAAGAGAAATCAAATTGCAAACATAACTGGTTTTCTAGATCCCTCCTTCACACGGTATGTGCGTTCTCATTTTCGAGATAGGCTCCGGAATCTTACTGCTGCATACACTCAGACGTCTGCTATGCAGAACAATAGGCCTTTGTTTAACTGAACGTGTCACCGTTAGGCGACAAAACCAAATTCATTCATCTAGTTCTGTCGTGCGGAATAATTCCGCATGATTTTTGTGGGTTTGTCTTCCAGAATACCGGCACCGGTGTGGACCATGTAAAAGCAATATTTTTCATAGTTGACTTATATTCACCACACCCATATTTTGCGAAAATCTGGTCTGGCATTATTTGACCACATAACGCAAATCCGAAGGCATATTCATTATGCACAAATTATGCAAAAAATAATTGCATATTCGAACATGCGAAAAAATGCTGCCCCGTCGAGTGGTGAAAATGGCATTTTCAGCAAATTCACCACAAAAAGTAGACTCAAAATTTGCACATTTTTCGATTTTTTCGAGCCGTGCAAATGCATGCACAAATTATTTACGTAAACAGGCCACCGGTTTCCAGACCTTGACCGGCTGGGGAGGGGGAGCCCAATTTTCTAATCAACGATGCCTTGGAAAAGAGTCACATTCGAAGATCGTGTTTTCGTTTGCAATCGAAATAGTTTAGAGTGTGATGGTTTTTTGAAGAAGACTCAGCAAGAATATCACGAAATAGTGACATCACCATAAAAACGTACGAACTCGATGAGAATGCAGAGTTGATTTTGTCAATCAAACACATTTGTTTCATAAGCCATTCGTTTCTTATGGCCATAACGCAAAGAATGCTGCGAGAATAAACTGAGAAATCAAAGACAACTTTCTTCGCGACGAAGAAGACTTCGTCTTCTTTTTATCTTCATTCAAATTTATTTCGGTTTTGTTTTAATCAAAAATAGAGCCTAAATTTAAAGATCTAACCAAGCATATTATACGTTAGAAAATATGAAAAGTATTAAGTTCAATTAGTGTGTCTATTTAATGGAATTCTGGGAAATTGTTTTCAAACATAATTACTATCTATGGAATGCGTGACTTATTACTTCTTCAAACGGTGAACTATTTTCATATGTCGATTGGCACTACTTTTGGTAGCAAATATTGCTGCACACACTCCGCATTGAACTCGCTCTCCGGTGTGATCTTTTCGCATGTGATACTTCAAGTCTCGTTTGTCTCGACAATAATCTTTGCACAAATGGCATTGATACTGACGGTGGCCACAGCTATTTTCATGAACATCTTTTGCATCTTCGGTTGCGTATCCTCCGAAGCACTTGTAGCATTGGAATGGAAATTGGTCACTGTGTGTAGATGATAAATGTTGATTTAAATTCTTCTGTTGGACGAATTGCTTGCTGCAAATTTCACATTCAATCGATCGTTTTGCTCCATGTTTTGATTGCATGTGCCGCTTCAAATCGACTTTGTTAACAGTTTTGTAACGACACTGAGTACATGCAAGGAGACTTCGTTGGCAGCGCGTCTCGTGTGTTTGCTTATCTTGTGGTGTGGCAAATCGTCGACCACATTTCAAACAGGTATTCGATATTTCACCTTTGTGACTCACTAAATGACTTCGGAGATGAGCGTTTCTTGTAAATGACTTGATGCAAATTGATCACTCGAATGGTTTTGCTCCTTTGTGGATCCGCATATGAACTGTCAAATGTTGTTTATGCATTGTTCGGTATCCGCAAGTGTCGCATTCGAATCGGACAGGATCGCATAACACTTCGTGACCGATCTTCACTGATTCTTTTTCAAATCCTTGATTGCATTTTGAACAACGAAATTGGCCATGCGTTTTCTTATGACGAACCAAATTATGTTTATGTGCAAAGGACTTCAAACAAACATCACACTGATACGGCTTTTCTCCAGTGTGTGTTCGCAAGTGTATTTTGAGGTTAAACTTGTCACGTGTCAAGTGATTGCACACATGGCATTTGTGCTTCTTTTGCTTTTTGGCCGCTTGATTCCTGAGAATCGGTCGTTTATCTCGTCGTTTGGAGCCTCTATTCCATTTCTTTCCACTACCGACTGATTGCGGCACTTGAACATCGATGGCGTCACCCATTGGCTTTTCATTGTCATTATCGTTGGCAGCCACGTCATTTGATCGTTCACGTGGTGTCGAGTCTTTCTCTTTACCCGTCTCTTCTTCTTCTTCACATTTGATTTCATCCTTTACCTCATCGAAGTCACAGCCAAAATCGAACGATCCTTCGTGATTTGCCCGATATCTTCCATCAATTCTCGGCCGTGGTACGTCAATGGCACAATCACCGTCGTTGGTAGGTTCCTCTTTAATCATCGGCTCTGGTTTGACTTCAACCTCTGTCAACTTTGACTTGCGCTTTTTGCGTCTACCAGAAACACCTTTGAATGGGTTCATTTCCTGTTCGATTTGGGAAAACAATAACAACAATCGATAATCAAAATTCAAACTACAGTATTGATAACTTAATGATAATAAAAACTAATTCAATTAAATGTAAACGACGTGCTTGATGTGTCTATGCAAAGAAAAAGTACAAACTATATGTTCAATCAGCTCATAGGCTCGAAAGTTTGGTTATGTATTGCCAATTTTCATGAGCTTCGATTGATTTTAATGTCTTTTCACATTTACGGGCGAATCTCAAAATTTTATACACAAAATTGTATAATTCATGCGAATAAATTAATAAATAAATGGAAAATGTCTTACTCTTACGTTTGTCGTCGATTTTTTCTGCTGGAAATACTTTTTTGTCGCGTAACTTTCAATATGTCTGCCTCACGCGGCGGCTGATAGAACAATCTAGAACAACGTACAACACATTCATCAGCATTAAAGCTGAAAGTCACACATGCGCAAGCATGCTGTTTGTGTTGGTGTGTTTCGTTGAGTTCTCAACTACCCAAAGTGACACTATATGTCGATCAGTAGCTCTCTTTTGAGCAAATCCAGAGCTCAATTCAAAAATATCAGTTGAACTCATGCACAATTTGTCTGTTTTAAATTCAAATTTGTTTGAAAAAATCTTTTGAAACTAAACGAGAAAAAAATTTACTTATTTTCGTATAATTATTCTGCGATTCGAATTGAAAATGATTGATAACTGCGCAACAGATTAAACTTGATTAAAGAGGTAAAACTTTAAATTCAATTGCTAATTTCTATTGTCACTTGTCCGAAGTAAATGAGTTTTACAAAATATTTATTGAGCCATTGCAAAGAAATAGAATGGCTGAAGATTGAAGGAAATGGCAACGACAAAATTGTTAATTCCTGCATTCCGCATGAGAGAAACAACTGGTCGATCAAGCAATAATAAATTTATTCGTTGGGTTTATGTTGGCATGTAAACACATTTGCAACAAAGAATTGTGCCTATCTGGCGACAGCGCATTGAAATTTTCATAGTCATCAATCGAAAAAAAATGATGTTTGATTGTGACTTTTCTTTCTTCCACTTCGATTTAGCGAACACAAAATACGCATTTTTTCTCCAGAGCATCGAAATGTCAATTAGTTTGGAGTCAAATTTCATGCGACGACTTATTGGCAGCACAATACGTTGACGAAGCGAGGTGTGCGTGTATGTTTATCAGTGATACACTGTATGACTCACAGCCAAATCGAACGGATTGAAGTATTAGTGCGATATTCATCGATAGTTAATATGATTTCAAAGCGTGTGACAAGTGTTTACGGTGAATGGCTACGTTAAGACATGCATAAATTCTTGCCGTTGTTCTCTCTTTCGCACTCTCACACCGTTGCACACCCTTCGCCCGCTTGAATGTATTGTGTTCTCTCGTTGACTTTCCCACGCTAATTCGTCACAAGCAACACAGCGCACGGTACTTTGCCTCAGTCTATTTATGTTTTGTTTCAGATAAACACCACAAACAGAAGAAATAATCGCGCGCGTCAATCATGTCAAACGTCAAACAACACGAAGAAAATGTAATTGCGATTTTTCAATATTTTTTGCTCGAAATTAATCAGTGTTCAATGCAATAACAGTGACAAGTGATTGTTCTTTTCTCAATTTAATGCAAACTTTGTGGAATTGTTTCAGATGGATAACGAAGTTGGTTCAGTGAAAGATTTCGATCAGTTCGCTGGGAATAGAGTTTGCCAATCGTCACCGAACCAGTCGGAATTGTCGGTTATCTCGATCAGCTCAAACGATTCGGGCGTCTCGTTCGACGACAACTTGAAGTATAAATTAAGGTATGGACATTTTTGTTTACATTTTTCTTTTGAAAATGAGTGAGAAAAATTAACCGAACAGAGAGAAAAGAGAATGAAAATTGAAAAGAAGGGAAAAAACTCTTCGTTTTTTTTCCAGTTCAACACCTTCTGAGGGTGAAAAGTAAAAAGTGTGATTTAATTTAAAGAAAAAAAAAACATTTTGTGATCGAAAAAGGCATTCTTCTGATGAAGTAAATGTCCAATTGACATTGTCTATCGTTGAGGTGTCAATGAATAATTTCTGACACGACAGACACCATCATTGTGTCTTTGAAATTCTACGCATCACAAGAGACAAATGCAAAACATCATCAAGAAAAGTGATTCAGCCAGATGTGAACTAAGTGCTTCACGCGTCTATTCAAAGGGAAAATTCATACGGAAAGAGCACTTGGCACAATGCACATTGCACATACACTTGTTATTTGGGTTGTGTTCTACCAATTTTCGTGAGCATCCATTGAACATCATTCGTCTTTGTCAAAATGTTCAATGCTTCATTTCCACACAAAATGTTCAGTGTTGTTTATAGTTCAGTGTTGTTTTGACAGCATGATTCTTTTTCAATTAAGCCATAATTTTTCTTTCTTTTCCCCCTGAAAATATATCTCAATCCCAATCGATTTTTGATGTGACAAATGTTCTTATCCAATTTTCTGTTCTCTTTTTATTACAGTTCGTTCCTAAAATTCAAAAAAGATACACCGAAAATGTGGTCAGTGGAATTTAACCACTTTCTGAAGCCGGGCCAGCCGAATATCTTTGCCTTGGTTGGCGGACAATGGTTTTCTATATATGAATCAACGGCAAATGGACAAATCAAACAGCTGATGTACTATAAAGATCCAGACGTAAGGATTTATTTTGATATTTTTAGCCATTTTTTCTACTTATTTGCACTGGTTTTTTGGCTTTACGTTGGCCAGATTTGGTATTTTTCATTTCTTTTGGACTTTTTTTCGAGAAAAAAATCAAAATTTTCTTGGAAAAAAAATTCGAAATTCAAACAGAAAAAAACTGAACTTTGTTTTAGAAAAACGATTTGTGTTAGAAAAAGGTCCGAATTTGGTTCAAAACATCCGATTTTTTTTTTTAAAATTCCAAATTTTCAATCACTTTTTCTTTGAAAAATTCAAATCCGAATGCAAAAAATGTAAAAGAATTAATTTTTTGTTCCAATTGTTCAAACTAACAACAAAAATCCACTTTCTAATTGAGTTTCATGTGTTGAATTTTAGGCCAAAGAGGATTTTTACACGTGCTGTTGGTCGGTGACTGGGTCGGGCAAAAGATCGATATTGGTAACGGCCGGTGTACGTGGTATCATTCGAATTATTGAGCCACAAAGTCCAAATGCCAAACCGGAGCATTTGATTGGTCATGGTGGAGCGTTAAATCAGCTCAAAGTGTCACCAAGAAAGCCATTTTTGTTGGCATCGGCCAGCAAGGACCATTCGATTCGTCTATGGAACATTGAAACCAAAGCATGCATTGCCACGTTTCACGCCATCGAAGCACATCGCGATGAAGTGGTTTCGATTGATTTCAATCGTGATTGCACACGGCTCGTGTCGGGCGGTCTCGATCACATGATCGCCATTTGGGACTTAACTGTTCCGGAAATCGCCAACACCATCGAAAAAAGCAAACGCTATAACGTGAATCTGTCTTCACAGGCCATCAAAACGGCGTATCATCCATTTCCAATGTTTTCAACACGAAGCCTTCACTCGAACTATATCGATTGCGTACAATGGCACAACGAATTCATCATTTCAAAGGTAAGTTGAGAGTTTTTTAAATTTTTTGGATTTTTTTGCGGCTTGGAAGGAAAAGATTCATTTTTATAGCATTCTCTTCATTATCAGGGGATTTCCGATAGAATTGTATGGTTAAGTAAAAGGCAGTTGGAATAGTATACATTTATATGGAACATTGAATTTTCGATAATCCAACTGAGAATTTGGGTAAAATTGAATGCATGGCCATTCCATCGAAGTCCAAATATTAATTTAAAATGCAGGATTTTTCACTGCAAAATAGAAGATGTCAAGTAGAATTGGTACTGCTTTTCTTGCACCTAGCATCACCTTATCACATTGTGAAAAGCTATCGTCAGTGCCAGGCTTGCAAGTCATTAATGCAACTCATGTGCATCACAATAATTGGTTTAGTTTACGGCACTTAAGACTATACTTTTTTTTTCTTCTAATATTTCCATTCATTGAATGTTTTAAGCCACATCAGCTAATTCAAAAGAGCCGCTAAAGAAAAATTCCACCCAAATTTCCAAATTTTCTCCCTATTTCCATTCAATTCTAATTCCATTTTCAATATTTTCTCATTTCCAACCTCTATTTCAGTCCAATTTAGACGATTTATACTGTTGGAAACCGGGTTTGCTGCCGTGCGATCAAAGAACTGGGGCACATTCACGCAACGCCTTCACAAAAATTGCCAAATTCAACGTGGAAAATTGCATTTATTATTTTACACGTTTCACAACCAGCTATGATGGGTCTGTTTTAGCATTGGGCAATGCCAACGGCACAGTTCGCCTATGGAATCTTGATTGCATTGATCCAACGGATATTCCCAACGTAACGCTGCATCATTTCAAACGCACCCAGAACATTCGAGATTTGAGCTTTTCCCGTTGTGGTCGCGATCTGGTCTTCTACTGCGATGACGGCACCGTTTGGCTCTATCAACGCTGAACAAAAACAAATGGAGCTGGATTCATCAAAACGCTGAACAACTTGTCATCGAATGCATGAAATAACAGCAGTTTCATTTAAAATAAAACTTTAATTGATTTGCAATTAGTTCAAGTTTTGAATATTAAGCAGCTACGATTCACTGATACCTCATCAAATGAGTTCTAAAGTTAAACTCATGAAAATAACAACAAAAACAAAGAAAAAAACATATGTAGAGAAAAAAAAATTCGCATAAAAAAAACAAAAAAAAGACGGTCCAGAAGCGATATTGGAGAAATTTTATCGAAATCGCTATATTACCGCGCAAAAGGAACCCTTTTTCTACCTCAAAAATGTAATTCAATGTGACTTTATGTTCATATCACCAAAAAATGTTAAATTTCTAGAACTAAGCCCAACATATTGAAGCATGCTTCATGTGCACATTCAAAAGAAACTCATAAGAACTGCGTTCAAAACGATATTTAATAAGAAAATTAGTTGAACTAAATCACTGAACAACCAAAATGAAACAAAAAATGTGAAAAAATTCTAAATAAATGTCCTTATGAGAATAGATCATTTGCTAATCTTCTGGCTTGCATTGATTACTTTCGGAGCGGAAAATTCCAAGTGTGAAGAGATTTCCGCTGTTCGTCATGTGTCATTGTGGATAAATGGTGTATCGTTGCTGTGGTGATACGTGATATATGGTCGATAAATCAAGTGTAGTGACCGACCGGTGTGTAATTTTGAATTGCATGGATTTCATTTCACACTGATACATCCACACACACACTCACACACTTGGTGCGTCGTATCCGTGCCTGGATCAACTGCTTTGAAATGTTTCGTGATTTTGTGTCCATTTCGGTGCACAAGGACTCGGACTTATGCGTATGGAGGATAAGTGTGAATGGCGACGCTAAAACGATTCGTTTCATTAGTGAAAATCCACTTGAATACTCAAAGTGAGTGAAAATCCGTGGAAAAACCGAGTGATTGGAAAGTCATCAGAGGAAATGTCGAATGGAATTGGGTTTTTCATGCACGCACAGTTCAAGAGTACGGGATGAGCGCGCGTTCGCACATTTTCCGCTCTATCACCGATGACCAACTCGATTATTGAGCCAAACGACAATCGAAATTGTATGTAAAAGGGAAGTAGAGAGAGAGAGAGAGAGGTAGGCAGATAGAGAACGAGAGAGTCGGAGAGAACGAGAGAGATAGGAAGAGACATAGAGTGTAGTAGAAAGAGAAAGAGACAGATTGACTCGGGATGAGAGTGATAGGATTGAATAACAGTGAACGAGACACAAAGCAACAGAGACCAAATGAAGAGAACGGGAAAAAGATGCGTTTTGTTTCAACCGTGTGTTGTATGCTTTGCAATGACGGGCAGTGCACAGGAAAATAGATTATTATCATGGTGGACATTCATAATAAACGCACGGCCCAAGCATTCTGGATTGGTAAAAAGATTCAATTGCATTTGATATAGATGAGTGTGTTTGGTATTTGGTACGTGTTGATGTGTGTGTATGAAAGACCACTTCGGCCATCCGAAATGTGTGCACATCAAGCGAGGCAAATATTGACACACGTTTTCGTGTTGTTTCGTGCAACGTGTTGAGGGCTGAAGTATCCAATGCGCATCCGATTGCCTGTACCCGGTGTGTGTTGCAATCTCTCAATTGATTTAAATATACCGACCATTTCCGGCAACAAACACTTGCCACCACGACGACGGCGAGAAATTAAATTCCAATTGCCGCCACAGACACACACACACACACGCACACACACAAAGTGGTTCGTTTATTTTTTTACAGCAAGAATTCCATGTATGTGGCGTGTATTTCAATGGGCCACTAAACGAAATTCGAATCGGAAACATACATTCAAAATGATGCCACTGTCGCCGTCGTCATCGTTGTCGTTGTAAAATTTACATTTCAACTGTTGTGCATCAAGGTGTTGATTTTCAAGCTCGTCTCATTTTCGCACGTATATGATGTCGTTTCAGTTTTTGAGGTTTGTCATCTGAACAGCGACCCATTGCTGCAATGAACGCTGAACATTCACTGACAGAAGCAGAAAAAAAGCACATACACCCCTGTGACGACCAAGAAACTGGTCGATGTGACGATGATTTATATCATGACTACGTGAAGCATTTGGACGACTAGAGTCGTACAGAGACAGAGACCAAGCCAACAACACGTTGCCAAAACGATGATCACAAACCGGAAAGTCATTTAATTGTGATTTAAAAGCTTGTGCAAAAGATATAGCACATTTAATGGACAGAGACAGAGACAGAGAGAGAGAGTGAGAGAAACGGGAAATGACGATACAAATCCGACCCAACCCCAGCGCTGTATACACACAGAGACCCACAACGCACATCGACAAACAAGTGCGATGGCAACCATCCTCCATAACGGACGATTGAAATCGTTTCTCTGGACTGCCATCGGCTAAGATGCGACCGGGTTTGTTGTTGTTTTCTTTATTCATTGTTTCGATGCAATAAACCGATGCTGTGAATGAAATTCGTCATTTAATTTCAAGCGAAATGCTGGCCGGCGCGACAATAGATCGCTTTGAAATTGTGTGCCGCCGTGACTCATGGCACAGTCTACACACAATTTGTGAACAAGGATTTTTCAGTTATTCTGAATTCAATCAACGGCATGAAAGAATAAATCTGGTAAACGAGGACTTTGGAAATTCGTTTTTAATGTTTTCCCATCCTTTTTTCTCTTGGCCGATTGCCGTTTGTGTTCCAGTTGCAACACAGTTTGAAATTCGAACGCAGCTAAATTCAATTTGAAATTCGAATCCAAGTGCATTTCAATTTCGGATGGTTAATTTTAATGGTGTGTAAGTGTTGGCTTTCAATTGATTTGAAATAGTGAAAAATTCACTTAGCAGCCACGTTGCCTCTTTGATATAATCCCTCTTCGGTTCTTATATCCAGATATCGATGTCCATATGGAAGATTAAGAAAAGTATATTGGTATGAAAAATCCATAGAGACGAGTCATTCGGCCTTAATTTATACCCAACTATAGCATAGAGAAAGATTGAAGAAATATTTATTTTTATTACGAATTAAGTCTAAATGAATATATTTGTATATAGCCCAGGGGCCAATCGATACACATTGTGCCAAGATCATGTGTTGATTTACACATTTAACGGGCAAAGTGTGTAAATTATGTCTCTATATCGCTGTCTGTTTGACTCTCTCCGTCTCTCTTGGTTATTCTCTTTCTCTTTCTCTGTCTCTCGAATGAAAGAAAATATAAATGGGTATACTTTTCTTTGTCTATCGCACACACAAACACTACTACACACGCTGACTATTCGAAACACAAAAAATCCATTTAATCTATTTATTTTTGTGATACGGTCGCGCATTCTAAACTTATTATTTCTGCTCACTTTCTTAAAAACTCAATCATCATCGCAGAAAATGAGCGACAGTGTGCAGAGCACTAAAAATCAGTGGACGCATTTTGAAATGAGCGACAATAAATTAAAGAAACGTGACAAACTCTTTATACCGTCTTTATAGCTCGTTGACACACTGCCGCATTTCTCATATTTCATTCAGCTGTGTGATTCATTTATTAAACGCTTCATATTTGCTTTCTGATTGTCTTTTTCGGTGTGTCTTTTCTATTTCTACCTATATTTGATGCTTCTTTCTCTCTCCTCTCTGTGTTTTTCTGTCTTTGTTTCTAAGTGCGTTTGTCTCATTTTATTCTATTTTCCATCTATCTTCCTATCTCTACCATGCTTCCCTCTTTCTTTCCTTCTTTCTTTCTCACACCGGTTAACTCTCTCGCACTGATTCCCTCTCGCATACCTATTTATTTTCATACACGGAATAAAGCTAGGGCATGCCTTTTCTCTTTCTCACTCGCTCCAATGCGATGTGTATGTTGTCCATTCACGCATTATTTTGTTTCGCAATGTACACAATTGTCCATTGGGATTATGTGCGAATCTCATCTTTTTACCAAATTCAACCGCTTGTGAGTGCAACTGGTGTATTTGCAAAGCAGCAGACAAAAAGAGTGACTGCGCTGCGAAAATCGTTTGAATAGTCTCAAGTTGAAGATGAAATTTGCTCATAAAATTCAATTTTCGCTTTTATTTGATTTCTTTTGAGTTTGCTTGCGCGTCGCTAGAAACTTTTGCCATAGATGTGGAAAATCCATTTGTTGCCATTTTATTCAATGTTGTTGCGGATTTTTTTTCTTCATTGTTGTTGTTGCAACTTGAACATCAGTGTGAAATGCGTCGATGGAAGAAGTCGGAGAGAAGTTTGAAAATGGGAGTAAGAGGGTGTGGGATTTACACACTGTGTGAAAGAGGGAAAGAGAGAAAAATAGAATAGCAAAAAGATGAGAAAGACTAAAGAGAGGAAGGAAGATAGGGCAGGAGATAGAGAGGGACAGGAAAAGTGAACGATGAACACGAAAAAGAAAACCAAAATCGCATCGACGGAGGGATTGAATGCAGCACAAATGCAAAGCGCACGCGAAACTTAAGCGTTTTCGCTCGCGCTCACTCCCTTCTCTTCTGTCTCACTTTCTCTTTATTCCGTTGCCGTTTGTACAATCACATTTGAAGATTAGAAAACTGTTTACGTTTATTGTCGGAAAATTAACTGTGGCTCAAGCGCGTTGTTTGTGTTCTCTGGCAAAATTCAAAGTCTGGTGTCAAGTTGGAAACAACAAGCCACCACTACACCTGATTAGCTTTTATTTACTTTTCCCACTCCCCATCGCCCTATTCCACCGACGAGACCAATGTGCTAATGCCTTTTAACATTTAATCTAGAAGAAAATCAGAGCAAAACACTTTCGCATTAATAACACATTATTATCAATGGAGATTTAAAAGACCAAAGACGATGAACATTTATTCAATTCTACGAATTTTTAGTCAAGCTATTATTGTGCTACGTGTGTTTATAGAAATACTTCGAAGAAGACGACGACGACGACGACGACGACACCAACGTTTGCCAAGAGTTAATCCCTTGACTAAGCGAGCACATTCGGAATACGGATTTGCACCATAAACGACACAACAGCAAGCCAACCGTTAGAAAATGAACTAACAACCGACTCAAAGATTGAATCTCAATACGACGCCACAATTTTTATTTTTTTTATTATTCATGGTTTTTGAGCTCCACTTCTTCCGTTGCTTAATTAATAAAATACGGAAATTTTCGGTAAACAATTTTCATCACACATTTCAACAGGTAGCCCAACGCCCAAAATTTATTTACTACTAATCTGCGTGTTGAACGGAAAGACAGCCAAAATGATTTATCTATGGAGCTCTACGTTCTGCTTGAACGGCTGAAAAAAATACAAAAGGAAATACCTATTTTCTCCAACTTTTCATTTTCTCATTACAATCAATAGAAAATGCAGAAATCCGTTGCTTATCCTTATCAATTGTAATAAAGCTTTTCGATGACATAGCATTTGCATTCGGCTCAATTATATTTTGAACAATTTGGCAACGTGTAAAGCATTCAGTATTCCGTTTTTTTGTTTTTAAATTTTTTTTCTTCTGAAAGTCAGAAATTACTTTTGACCCAAAGCAATGTATCAAATATAGAATAATAGAGTATAGTAGTACTTATATACCTAACTAAGACAAATTTGTCCGCAGTGTGATTCAAAATAATAGGGAATATTAGTATTTTATTTTTTATAGTCGAATCAAACCTCCAGTATTTTTACCAAAAAGTAGAACATTTCATGATAAACATCCAGATATTTGTTTGTTTTATGCACTGACCAATTATTCTGTTTTCGGAGCCAAAATACTACGTTCAACGTAAGAAAAATGCAAGTTTTTATATGCAAATTGAAACATCCCAATGTTCAACCAGATGTGTGCAAGGTCAAAAATCTTAGATGGGATCTAAAAATGTTGTCATTTTGTCAATATGTGTTGGAAAAAAAGCGAAGACCCAAAAAAAGGTACTCACTTTAAAAATCGATTCTATCTAGTGTAAACTAGAAACACGTCTGTGTTCAACTGTCATTCCGACTGGAATTCAAGTTTGCAACTTACATTTCGAAACAGAGTTCACTATCAGAAGGATTTTTTATAATTGATTGTTGGCAATAGTGCAACGATGTCGTATTGGAATGAAAACAGACAGAGCCGAATGTCAATCGTCAGTGAGAAACACACACAACTGAATGTCACGTCACATTTAGTTGACGTTCAACTTCTGTGTTAATTGTTGCGCACTAGAAACGAAAACGTCTTTTGGTCGGTCAATTGTAGGAGAAATTAGCAAGCAAACAGTTTTGTTCACATTTTACACGAACAGTCGGACACACAATATTTGTAAGTAATAATTTTTTTAACACCAATGCCATAAAATTCACGGCAAAAAGAATTTTGTGATGGTAAATTGGATGTTTTCAATGAATCGGTAAATTTCTGTAAAAAAAAACATATTGCTAGATTGTACATTGTACGTTTTGTGCGATTACGTCATAGCATTGACATTGCTTTGTTTTTCTCTCCTTTGACATTTCATTTTTCTTTGCATCAGGCTGATGCCATCATGTTCTGAATAAAAAAAAATCTCCTGTCTGATTTCATTTCTTCTTCTTCGTATTTTTGACAGACTGGCATTGGTTATGGATATGGATCCAGGCGAAGGTACTTCGGATGGTCGTATAAGGCGTAAAGCAAACAACAACGAAATGAAAATCAAACAAGAGCCAAACATCAAGGAAGAACCGTCGGATGGCAGTGCATTTGTTTGGGTTACACGTTCAGATGCAAGATTCACAGAGCATGCAGAAACTGCGACATTGAAATTCGAATCGGTGGATGAATCTGCTCCAGATTTTGTTCTCGACTTTGATTCGAATGTTGTAAAAGAGGAAGTGAAGTGTGACGAAGAGAAGCCAGATAAAGGAAAAGATTTATCAGCAGATTCAGGCTCGAATGGAAATGATTCGAATGCTCGTGGCGGTCGAGGTGGTGAACCAATGGTCGAACCAAACGTCACTTGCAAGAGACTCAACCCAATTGGCAAAGGGAAAAAGCGTGAAGGATCAAAAAAGCAAAACAAACGGAAGATACCGAGGAATAAGGTGGCGAAGAAACGAACGGAGCAAAAGTGTCATGTGTGCGGTTATGTTACATTGCACAAAGGGAATCTCACCAAACATATTCGTATTCACACAGGCGAAAGGCCATACAAATGTAATGAATGTTCGAAAAGCTTCGCACAAAAAAGTGACTTGATTCGGCACAAGAAAATCCACAGCGGAGAAAAACGATTCGAATGCTCCGTTTGTTCCAAATCATTTGCACGGAAACGCCATTTGAATGTTCACTTGCGAACTCATGTCGACGATCTTCCCCTTTCTTGTTTGAAATGTGGTCAACGATTTGCTGAAGAAGAGGTCAAACAATCGCATGAAAATCGATGCAAACATCGTCGATACGAATGTTATCTCTGCGAATACAAATGTTTTGCCAAAACTCACCTGAAACACCACATGCAAGCAAAACACACCGGCGACCATCGATACGAATGTGAAATATGTGGAAAGATATTCAACCAGAATGGTAGCTTCAATAGACATTTGGCCGTTCATCGTGATCAATTCCCATTCAAATGCAACAAGTGTCGCCGAGGATTAACAAGACAAGAGGACAAAGCGGCACATGAGAAGATCTGTCGTTATCGCCTGAATCAGTGTCACATTTGCAATGTTTTCAAGCTAAATACAACCAATCTACGATATCACATGCGAGTGAATCACACGGGGGAGAAGCCGTTCCATTGCAATTGGTGCGCCAAGTCTTTTGTTCAAAAACGCGATGCTGAAAAGCACACGAGGCGTATTCACCATTCTAAAATATAATAAAGCGAACACTTGAATT
>NW_022601403.1:2258354-2279818 GCF_009176505.1 Sitodiplosis mosellana | reverse complement strand
ATTGAATGTTGATAAATTATCAGGATTCGATCTTGATAACTTCCCAACGATATTATTAAGATTCATCCGATAACGTTATTATTTGAATATAGTTAATATCCTGATAAAAAGTTGATAGCGTTATTAAGATTCCATCATAATAACGATATCGAACGATATTTTTAGTTTATTACGATATCTTGATAAAAAAAAATCGTGAGCACAGCTATAAGTGTAAATCCATTTGGAATCGTCGAAAATCCTTCTGATGACGAACTCCGTTTCGAAAAGTGGATTGCAAACTTGGATTCCAGTCGGAATGAAATTTGGACATTTGGGAATTGGAAGCTGTCTCCTTCGTAGTAGGCTACACAGTCTCACCCATACAGAAACATCATTCTATCACGCCACACTCAATCGACGTACGTAGCACTCATTGCTACTCAACTATTTTGTGTCGGTCATTTAAAGGAGAAACACTCAACAACACGTACCCGTTTCCATCGACGAACATAAGAATCAAAGCAATCGTTCAAAATATATATTTGAAATATGTTTTGGCTATTCTAAACATAGAATTCAAGAAGAAACGGAGTGTACTATTCCACTTGTTTTTCTTTTTTTCATTGAATCGATTTTCATTGGAAAAAGATTTATTTTCGTGCACAGCTTGATATTCAATAAAGTCAGTGAATTTCATTGTTTCCACTATAACTGCATCATTCAATTCTTTGTAGAGAATTCAAAGCTCCTTGATTGCCCTTCGAAAATTGTCATACCGATTGGTATTAACCGTTTGGCCAAATTCATTCCCTATTTGCAATGCATCACCAGTTGTTCTGGTTGCAATGAAAATTTTGCTCGAAACAAAAACAATACATCGACCACTTTCCTTGACATTTAGTTGGCATCTTTCGTGAAGTGTGACGGCAACTGTGCTTTTTTAGTCCAAATTTAGTTGTTCAATATGATATCTATTGGTGAGATGTAAAAGAACGCAAGTTTGTCCAACTTCGTAACAATAAAGAGAAGTTTGTTTCATTGCGACTAATAATGGTTCGAATGTATGTTCGTTTTTAGCGAGTCGTTGCGGTTTTGCACGGTTTCCGCGGAACTGATAAGAGATAACAACTTGGTGTCTTCAGCAAATTTGTAGTACTCAAGGTCTTCTATAACATTGCTGAAGAGTTATCTCTTATCTCTTACCTAGTGGCGAAGCGTTACGAGTACGCGTAGTACTACGTTCACTAATTCCCTAAACGTAGTGGTTCGTAGTGGTACGCGTAGTCGTAACGCTTCGCCACTATGATCTCTTATCAGTTCCGCGAAAAGCGCAAAAAATGATGAGAAAAAAAAAGTTCTATATTAAATTGGCTTTTCTATGTGCGCGATTTGCGCAAGAGATAAGAGATGACTGTCTTCAGTAATGTTATAGAAGACTTCGAGTACTACAACTTTTTCGAAGACACCATGTTGTTATCGTTTATCAGTTACGCGGAAACCGTGAAAAACCTCGGAGGCTAGACGGTACGCCAACATACGTTCTTTTAACGCAGATAGAATCAACAGAATTTAAAAAGAATTACATTGGTAATCCCGAACTTTTCCGTACCGTTGGCCTGCGTTGTCCGTAGGTACTTTTGGTTATTTTTTGTGAATTTTCTTGAAATAAAGGCAGTGAAAATATAATCAAATAAAAAAACTTCTTTCGAAGTAATTCCTCGTGACGAAAGCGAACACAAAACAGCTGATATCAATTTAAAAAAATCATTACGGTGCGATTCTGAAATTAGTTGGAAGAATGCAAAAAAATCAAATCCAAATCGCTCCGAAATGATTTTTTAAAATTGATATCAGCTGTTTTGTGTTCGCTTTCGTCACGAGGAATTACTTCGAAAGAAGTTTTTTTATTTGATATCAGTTGTTTTGTACCCGGAAAATTTTTTCTCAAAAAAACCAACTAACCCTTAACAAACACAAAGTGGTGCGTATTGAGCCAAAGAAAATAAAACATGAAATGTTGTAGTTAAAAACCAGCATTGTCGCCTTTTTGAATAAAGCAAAATCAGCGCGTAGGTGGGAAAGCAGACTCATGAGCGTGTGGACTCGAGTTCGAGTCGCACACCGGAGGAAAAAAAATTTAAATTTTTTTTTCGTTAAATAAAATTTGGTTTTGGACAGACAGAAGAAATTACATTTTGTTTTGATGAAATTACATATCGCTTTTATATTAAGAAACTATCACATGTTAAGTTTTTTCATGATGATTTTTTTTTATTTTGATTTTTTCATGAAAAGTACTTTTTTGTGTTTTTTGTTGATTGCGTGGGATAAAAAGACTTGGTGAGGGTCTGGTATCTGAAGGAATTTTATTCAACTGAACGCAAAAACACTTTGGTTATGATTTTGCCATTGTTAACGGCAACAAAAAAGAGTTTTAGTTGATTTTTGTCGATTTTTTATGTTTTTTCCAACTTCTAATGACTATATCTCGAAAAACAGAGTTTTCCCAGATATAAGCTATATGTCAAATTTTAGCTCTAACTTGGGGCTAAATTCCAGAGAATTTTTAAAAAAATCGTCGGAGCCGTTTTCGAGAAAATGGCCGATTTATGCAAGGCCAGGTGACCATTTTTTTGGGTTTCTACCCATAGGACCATTCCGACTCAATTTTTTCAAATTAAAATAGATGTCATTTGATAGCTGGCCTCAAGACCTTTCCAACGATTCCCAAAAGTTGGAAATCGGTTGACTGGGTTAGGCACAGTGATCATTTGAAAGAAGGCCATATTTTGAATTTTCAAAGGCCGGCCAAGGCCAAGATGGCGGCCAAATCAAAAAATGGCGAAACAAAAAAGTCTTAGTTTTTGTTATACTTTAATGCCTGAAAGTTTAAAAAAGATCAGGCAAAAACTACGGACAGACGGACGGACGGACAGAAAAAATATTATCTCAGAATAATTGGTGGAGACGCCAAAGAAATTTTTTAAATCGTTATAACTCATGAACGGATGGTCCAATTTCGACGTTCTTGGGCTTGTTGGAAAGGTCTCGACGAGTAGACTCAGAAAAAACATGTTTCAAGATGAACGGGCCGCGTTCAACACCCGGTAAATGGGAAAAACTGATAATTGTACATAATTTTCAAGTGGCTATTTCTATGGAGGCGGTTGGTCGATTCCCAAATTTGAATGCATTTTCTGGGCCTATGAGCCAGGGGCTTTCTAGCGATACTTCATTCATACCAGATGGCCTCTTAGGAAAAAAGTTCGAAATTGCGTGTATATATAGGCGAGTTCGACTTTCAGCACAGAGATGCTTTCGTCACTCGCGCCTGCTGTCGCCGGCTGTGATAATAAAAATAAAGTGAAAAATCGGTCACTTTAACTAAAACTTCGACAATTTTGTATGAGAGGTACCCGTAAACCGATTCTCATTGGCTTTAAACTTTCTGAGGTTTCATTTTTTGGAGAAAAAATAAGATTCCGAAAGTTTCATCTTGATCGCATCTGCAGAAGTTTGGTTTTCGGCCCTCAATTTTTTCCAAGAAAATTTCGACAAAAAATCAAACTTCTGCAAATGCGATCAACATGAAACTTTCAGAATCTTATTTTTTTTTCCAAAAAATGAAACCTCAGAAAGTTTGATGCCAATCAGAATCGATTAACGGGTACCTCCCATACAAAATTGTCCAAAAATCGGTAATTTTAGTCAAAATTTTAAAATTTTTGTATGGGTGGTACCCGTAAATCGATTCCGATTGGTTCCACACTTTCAGAATCTTATTTTTCTCCCAAAAAATGAAATCTCAGAAAGTTTGAAGCCAATCGGAGTCGATTTACAGGTACCTCCCATACAAAAGAGCCAATTTTTTGAGATTTTTCTTGCCCTAAGAAATACCCCAGGATCAAATCGAAAATAACTCATCTTCGAACTAAATCATCTTCGAATACAAAACTTTTGGCATTTTCAGATTTTGATTATCTCAATTATTTTTTGAGTTATCGTGCGAAAAAAGTTTTCGACACGTTGTGTACGGAAAAGTAATATTTCCAATACACATTTACACTTAGTTCTATGAAAATTCACCTAAAATGCGGATTTGAGTCAGTTTAATTTTAAGAGCGTGTTTTGAGCCGACGTTAGCAGCACTAACTAACGTCAGCTGCTGACGAGTATGTGTTGCGTTATTTTACCGCATTTGCAGTATAAAAACGAAAGTGTAAGCAATCATAACATTGGATCGTTCAATCAATTTTATACTGCAAAAGCGTTCAAACAACGCAACGCAAACGCGTCAGCAGCTGATATCAGCAGCTGACGTTAGTTAGTGCTGTTAATGTCAGCTCAAAATCCTCTCTGGTAATTTTGAAACACAAACACTGTCCATAAAACCAAACTCTGAGCTTCCAAATTTCAAATCTTTTGCGTATTTTTTTCGTTCGGCAGACTCGTTACACTGTAGTAACGAAAAAATGTACGGTTCAACGCATAAAGGTCAGATTTTATTTGCTGTCGAGCCCAGATAAACCTTATATTTCATTTTGATAAGTTGGTGGATTCAGTGGAAAAAAAATGTTTTTTCAAATTTTTTGTCAGTGGTCGAAAATGGCTCCTTACGACATTTTTGTCTTCGACAACTACCATTTTCTCGTCAAATCGACATTTCTTCATAAAACTATCGATCGGTTGAAAGATTGATACAAAATCACATTTATGGAATAGAAAACCACCGTACAGTGACCTACTATGGGTCTATATCCACCCAATTTTTGACGTAAAATCGATTTGTACTTTCATTTTACATATGTTTATATGGTTTTAGTGTCGAAAAATACGATTGTTTCAAAACAAATGAGCGAATGAAGCTCATGAGCTTCAGTTCCATGGCGAACACAAAATAATCTTCTACAAAAAATTTCATTTCAGATCTTTATTGAATCAGTCTATTGAAAGAACAATTATATTGGCTTCTCAAAGTCTTAATCAACGGATGAAGTAAAAAAATTCAATTATTAGAAGGAAAAGAAAGAGTTTATTCAACAGGAATAGAACAGTTGCTATCGTCCTGAGTATTATTTTTTCGAACGGTGAATACGTTTCATGTGCTTTTCGGCATCCTGCTTCTGAACAAAACACTTGTCGCACCACTTGCAATGGAACGGCTTTTCACCTGTGTGATGAACACGCATGTGATTTCGTAGATGGCCTTTCCGCTGATTGAAAGCTTCGCAAATGTAACATTGATACTGACGACAACGGCAGAAATTTTCATGTGCAATCTTGTCATCTTCTATCGTGAACCCTCGGCGACACTTGCTGCATCCGAATGGGAATTGATCGCTATGGATAGCCAAATGTTGACTGAAATGATTCCTGTAGATGAATTTCTTCCCACATATTTCACATTGGAATCGATATTCGCCGGTGTGTTTTGCTTGCATGTGGTCTTTCAAACAGTGTTTGGCAAAACAATTGTTGTCGCAGAGAAAACATTCGTATCGACGTCGTTTGCATCGATATTCATGCAATTGTTTGGCCTCTTCTCCGGCAAATCGTTGGCCACATTTCAGACAAGAGTAAGGAAGCTCATCAAAGTGAGTTCGCAGGTGAACATTCAAATTTTGTTTCCGTGCAAATGATTTGGAACAAACCAAACATTCGAATTGCTTTTCTCCGCTGTGGGTTTTCTTGTGCCGAATCAAGTCACTTTTTTGTGCGAAGCTTTTCGAACATTCATTACATTTGTATGGCCTTTCGCCTGTGTGAATGCGAATGTGTCTGGTGAGATTCCCTTTTAGCGATGCAACATAACCGCACACATGACACTTGTGCTCCTTTCGTTTCTTCGCCGCCTTATTCCTTGGA
Organism: Sitodiplosis mosellana; assembly: GCF_009176505.1. Taxonomy (NCBI): domain Eukaryota; kingdom Metazoa; phylum Arthropoda; class Insecta; order Diptera; family Cecidomyiidae; genus Sitodiplosis; species Sitodiplosis mosellana. The sequence goes on along the minus strand of NW_022601403.1, from coordinate 2,273,971 downwards.
ATCGTTCGTTTGGTCTGTTTTCTTGAACCATCGCGTCTCTTTTCCTTTACGCCCGAATTTAGTCCCTTGCAATTGACATTTGGTTCGACCACTGGCTCATCATTTTGATCACCACGAGCATTTGAAACATTTTCACTCGACTCTGGATTAGCTGATGAATCTTTCCTTTTATCTGGCTTCTCTTCTTCACACTTTACTTCCTCTTTCACATCATTTGAATCAAAGTCATTCTCTGACTCGTCCACCAATTCAACGTTCGATGTCGCAGTCGTTGCGTCTGATGCAAATCTTTCATTCCATCCTGTCACCAAACCAAATTCATTGCCTTCCGATGGTTCCTCCTTGATGTCTGGCTCTTGTTTGATTTCCACTTCGATTTTGTTTGCTTTACGCCTTACACGACCATCCGAAGTACCTTCACCTGGATCCATATCCATAACCAATGCCAGTCTTTCGAAAGGAAAAAATGAAAAAACCGACGCAACAAAAATTTAATCGGACAGTTTTGATGTTTTTTTCTTTTAATTGCGAACATTTTTGGTGAAGAATGCAATAATCAATAGTAATAGAAAAAAACAATTGCACAAGACATAAGCGAAGGGAAATCAAATTGTTGTAGTGAAGTAACTTCATGTCATTAATGCTCAACAAATTTTAATAGTTACAAATTTCGTGTATCCTACTTTTCGTGCCAAATGTGAACAAAACTGTCTGTTTGCCAATTTCTCCCGAGAATGACCGACCGAAAGTGGTTTTCGTTTCTACTGCGCACCAATTAACATCTTAACGTCAACAGCTAAACGTCAACTGAAAGTGGCGTGATATTTCATTATTTGTGTCAGTGTATGTGTTTGTCTCACTGAACGAACATTGACATCTGGGGCCCCTTTTCCACTACATTCCAATACAATTGCATTTCGCTATTTTAAGCGGTATTATTTAAGAAATTATTTGTTCACTGGCAAGAAATGAAAATCACAACAAATGAAAACAGCTCCAAATCATGAATAAATATCTCAACTTAGTAGAAATCCATTTGGGATCATCATAAATCCTCCTTATGTGAACTTTGTTTCGAAATGTGGATTGCAAACTTGAATTCCAGTCGGAATGACAGTTGAACATTTGGAACGAAGCGAATTAAATCGAATTGGAAGCTGTCACCTTCTTAGTGAGCAACACAGACTCACCTCTACATACAAACAGCATTCGATCTTGCTACACTCAATCGACGAACACAGCACTTGTGTCGGTCATTCAAAGGAGAAACACACAACAACACGTACTCATTTCAATTGGCAAACAAAAGAAAAAACCCAAAGTAAGTGCTCGAAACATCTCTTTGCAATCTCAAAGTCAGTATTTTTGCAGAAAAAAAGAGAAATCTTCAATGAAATATTCATTGAATAGATTTTCATTAGAAAGTGTTTTATTCTCACATTCAATGTCAGACAATTTCATTTTGGTTGGAAATACTCGATTGGCTGAAATCCTTCACTATTTGCCATTTATCACCAGTTGTTCTGGTTTCTTCGATAATGTTCTACGAAAGTACAACACAGCAACCATTTTGCTTGACATTTCGGTAGCCATTGTCGTACAGTGAGACGATAGTTGTGTGTTTTCCATTCTCAAGTTTAGTTTTTTTCTTTATATATTCCCAATGCACATTTAGTTCTTCCAATAAAATGAACTTCAGAACTGCCAAATCTCACTTCTCTATCACATTTTCTTTGATTGTTCGACAGATTGGCATTGGCTATGGATATGGATCCAGGCGAAGGTACTTCGGATGGTCGTGTGAAACGTAAACGAAACAGTTCTGAAGTGGAAATCAAACAAGAGCCAGACATTAAGGAGGAACCATCGCATGGCAGTGAATTTGGTTTGGTAGCACGATTGAATGAAAGATTGGAAGATGCAGAGACTGCGGCATCGCACATCGAATCAGTGGACGAGTCTGAATCGGATTCTGATCGCCACTTTCATTTGGATGGTGTGAAAGAGGAGGTGAAGTGTGAAGAAGAGAAGCCAGAAAAAGGGAAAGGCTTTTCAGCGGATTCAGAATCGTATGGAAATGAGGCAAATGCTCGTGGTGAAGCAAACGTCACTTGCAAGGGACTGAATTCGGGCGCAAAGGGAAAGAGACAGGATGGATCGAGAAAGCAAAAAAAACGAAATATTCCGAGGAATAAGGCGCCAAAGAAACGAACGGAGCACCAGTGTCACGTGTGTGGTTATGTTGCATCGCAGAAAGGGAATCTCACCAGACACATTCGCATTCACACAGGCGACAAGCCTCACAAATGCGAAGATTGTTCGAAAAGTTTCGCATGCAAAAGCAACATGATTCAACACAAGAAAACCCACAGCGGAGAAAAGCAATTCGAATGCCCCGTTTGTTCCAAATCATTTGTCCAAAAGAACCATTCAAATCGTCACTTGCGAACTCACATTGATGAGCTTCCACTTTCTTGTCTGAAATGTGGCCAACGATTTTTCGAAGATGAGGCCAAACAATCGCATGAAAAGCGCTGCGATCAACCTCGATTCGAATGTTATGCCTGCAAATTCAAATGTTTTGGCAAAGACCACCTGAAACGCCACATGCAAGCAAAACACACCGGCGAACATCGATTCCAATGTGAAATATGTGGAAAGATATTCAACCAGAATGATAGCTTCAATAGACATTTGGCCGTCCATCGTGATCACTTCCCATTCCGATGCATCAAGTGTCGCCGAGGATAAAACAGCTCATGAGAAAATCTGCCGGCGTCGTCAGCATCAGTGTTACATTTGCAAAGTTTTCAAGATACATACAACCAATCTACGAAATCACGTGCGAGCAAATCACACGGGCAAAAAGCCGTTCCATTGCAAATCGTGCAAGGCGCGTTTTGTACGCCATTATTCATATGAAAAGGCGTCATCGTTCAACGAAATAAGGAGGCATTACAGTATTCTACGGTCCAGTAGTATCATTTGAATCAAAACTATTCCATGAAGACGACAACAAACACCGAACTTCTAGCTTCATTTCGGTATAAATTCCAACATTGATCAAAATATCCAGAAGCACAACGATTTTAATCGAAAATAATTTAATTTCATCATTTGTAGGAAGAAAAACATTGGATTTAATAAAATTTCGAAAGAATCTTCTACATTTTGATATTCGCCTGGATCCATATCCATAACCAATGCCAACCTGTCGAATAATTGAAAAATTTGAAGAAGAAATAAAATCTGATAAGTGATTTGTTATTTGTTATTTGTTATTTGGAACATGTTTACTGAAGACGAAAATTGCAAGGGAAAGTCAAATGTAAAAGCAAAGAAAAGTAGAACAACGTCAATGTCATGACTGAATGGCACAAACACGTACAATGTGTGTGTTGCAGAGATACATTCGTTGAAACATCCATTGTTTTAATTAAAACTCTTTGCATTAAAATTAATGGCAGTGCTGTTGAAAACATTTTATTACTTACAAATATCGTGTGTCCGACTGTTTGTCCAAAATGTGAATGAGAATGTCTGCTTGCTAAATTCTCTCACAATTGACCGACCAAAAGAGGTTTTATATAATATAATAATAATACACCGCCGAAGACTGGCTGTTTTTATTCAATTCTTATGATTGAAAAAAAAAATAAATAGAGCTGATTCTGCATAGCCGATTAAATTTGATTAAAAAAAAAGCAACACAATTAACTAGTTGATAATATACATTTTTCTGCTTATAGCGTGAATCACATTTGGTTTGGAAAAAGATGCGTGCTGTAGGTATTAGCCAATGACTTTAGCCTGAAGACATTATCATAAGTTTTTTGAGTAATGATTTAAGGTTGTTGCGTGAAGACGATTGTTGAAACAATGGTTTAATCAAGTTTGAGTATAAAGACATTTGGTTGATAGGAGCAGTTTTCGTGATGCTCAGTCGCTGGTCGACAAGTTTAAATAAATCTGAAATTCGCGTATTCCTTGCATTTGTATTTTGGGTGATGAGGTTTTTAAGGCGCAGGCAATGAATAATGTCATTGATGAGATCGTCGAAGAGGATCATCGAAGCGTTGATGCGTCATCTTTGTAACGATTGCATTTCAAGTTTTGACAGCCGTTGATCGTAGCTCGAAATCGTGTAGTTGTTCGCTGCATTTTGATATTCTCTCAACGCAAACATTGTAAATTGAATGAGAATACTTTCAATTTTTCCTTTGTGGCATTCATAGAACGGGAGCCAAACCACACTGCAATACTCCAGTACCGATTGAACCAAAGCATAGTAGAGTGACTTGAGTGTGCAAATATATCTGAAGTCGTAGCAAAATCGCTTGATAAAACCCAGAGTTGACGCTGCTTTAGCAAAGATGGCGTTAATGTGTTCGATAAAGTTCAATTTTGAGTCGATGAGTAAAATTATTATTCAATTATGAGCCGAAATCCCTCCGTTCGTTGACTCTACGAAATTCATGGGCACCATAAAAGTATTTACCAATTACGATGTTCGCAGCCTGACGATTTGAGATTGACATGATTGCACATTTATCAAGGTTGAGGTGTAGATCGTTTTCAATACACCATATTTTGAGTTTGTCTATTGCCGACTGAAGTTTATGGATGTCACCCGGTGAATTTATAATCGTTGCGATTTTGAGATCATCAGCAAATAGTGAAACAAAAACTTCAGGACCAAGCGTTCTCGCTATATCATTAATGAACAGCAGAAACAGTGTCGGTCCTAAGTGACTTCCCTGTGGAACTCCTGATTTGACGACAAAGTCGTCAGACTGTTGATGCTCGTATAACACAAATTGTATTTAGTTCCCAGTGCGCATCAATTGACACCGAAGTTGAACGTCAACTAAATGTGGCGAGATATTTCGTTGTGTGCGTGTACGCTATGCAATGAACGTGACTGACATTAGGTTCTGTCCCATTTCATTCCATTGCTGTCATCATTTGACTTTTCCAACATTTATGTGAAATTCAATTCAAAATCGTTCAATGGTTAAAAAAATAAAAATCAAAACAACGTAAACAGCTTTAAATCATAAATAAATTGCTCAATTCACTAGAAATCTGTTTGGAATGCTTAATCGAAGAAGAATGACGAACTCTGTTTCAAAATGTGAATTGCAAACATGAATTCCAGTCGGAATGACAGTTGAACATTTGGAACGAAGCGAATTGGAAGCTGTCACTTTCATATAGTAAGCCACACAGTCTCACTTATACACACAAACTGCGTTCGATCACGCCATACTCAATCGACGTACGCAGCACTTTGTGTCGGTCATTCAAAGGAAAACGACATCACGTACTCATTTCAATTGGCGAACGAAAAAACCCAAAGTAAGTGTTCAAAATATTTGTTTGCAATTTTAAACTCAGGATTTTTCGATAACAAAAGAAGATTCTTCATTGAATCCATTTCAATTAAAAAGAGTTTTATTGTCACATTCAATGTAAGCAGACAATTTCATTACTTCCGATGCGATTGTGTCATTCAATTTTTGTACAAAGTCCGAAGTTCCTTCTTCGTAAACATTTTCATTTTGGTTGGAAATATTCGATTAGCTTTACTCACTATTTGCTATTTATCACCAGTTGTTGTGGTTTCTTTGATGATGTTCTACGAAAAAACAACACAGCGATTTAAGTTTTTTTTATATTTTTAATGCATATTTAGTTCTACCAATAAAAAGATGTTCTGAACTGTCAAATCCCATTTCTTTATCACATTTTCTTCGGTTGTTTGACAGATTGGCATTAGTTATGGATATGGATCCAGGCGAAGGTACATCGGATGGTCGTGTAAAGCGTAAACCAAACAACATCGAAGTGGAAATCAAACAAGAGCCCAGCATCAAAGAAGAACCTTTGGATGGCAGTGAACTTGGTTTGGTGACACGATGGAATGAAAGATTTGCAGCAGATGCAGAGACTGCGACATCTAACATCGAATTGGTGGAAGAGTCTGAATGGGATTCTGATCTCGACTTTGACTTGAATGGTGTGAAAGAGGATGTGAAGTGTGAAGAAGAAAGGCCAGAAAAAGGCTCTTCAGCGGAATCGGGGTCAGAAGAAGAAGAACCAGCTAGTCATGACGATCCAGATGTTGAACCAGCGGTCCAATCAAACGCCAGTCGCAAGAGAATAAATTCGGACAATAAAGCCAAGAAACACGATAGATCAAGAAAGCAAAACAATCGAAAGATTCCAAGGAATAAGGCAGCAAGCAAACGAACGGAGCACAAATGTCGTGTTTGTGGTTATGTTACACCGAAAAAAGGGAATCTCACCGTACACATTCGTATTCACACAGGCGACAAGCCGTACAAATGCGATGAATGTTCAAAAAGTTTTGCACAAAAAAGCACCTTGAATCTGCACAAGAAAATCCACAGCGGAGAAAAGCAATTCGAATGTTTGGTTTGTACCAAATCATTTGCACGGAAACATCATTTGAATGGTCACTTGCGAACTCACTCTGATGATCTTCCCCTTTCTTGTCTGAAATGTGGCCAACCATTTGCCAGCGGTGAGGCCAGGCAATCGCATGAAAAGCGCTGCAAACGACGTCGATTCGAATGTTATCTCTGCGGATACGAATGTTTTGCCAACTCCAATCTGAAGAGCCACATGCACGCAAAACACACCGGCGAACATCAATTTCGATGTAAAATATGCGGGAAGAAATTCATCCAAAAGGGCCATCTCAATCAACATTTAGCCACCCATCGCGATCAATTCCCATTCAGATGTTTCAAGTGTCGCCGGGGATTCACAATGGAAGAGGATAAAACAGCACACGAGGAGATCTGTGGCCGTCGTCAGCATCAGTGTTACATTTGCAAAGTTTTCAAGATACATACAACCAATCATTCATATGAAAAGGCGTCATCGTTCAACGAAATAAGGAGGCATTACAGTATTCTACGGTCCAGTAGTATCATTTGAATCAAAACTATTCCATGAAGACGACAACAAACACCGAACTTCTAGCTTCATTTCGGTATAAATTCCAACATTGATCAAAATATTCCAAAGCACAACGATTTTAATCGAAAATAAATTAATTTGTAGGAAGAAAAACATAAGATTTAATAAAATTTCGAATTTAAAATAATCGACACACTGCTATCTTCATGTCAGTGGGGAATTACCTTCAGAGCAACGGGCAAATAAAATGAAACTCTCCAAATATTCCAATCAATGTGGTGTTTTATTTGAGAAATGATTCTTCATTAGTATCCAATCAGTGTGATGAAACTCAAAAGCTATCGAATCGTCATTCTGAAAGAATCTTCTACATTTTGATATTTACTTTGATTTACAAATTGAATCCGTTTCCATAATCTCAATCAAAATTGCTAGTTCTTATTAAGTTCATGTTTATAAAGCATCGAAATAATCTACACGTTTTAACGATGGCCAATTTGTTTCATTATACATGGATTTGACCGACCAAACAGACTCTCCCACCAATTCAACGTTGGTTGATCGTAGCTCTCCCAAATCTTTGATCCGAACGTGTGACCCAATCAAACTCACTGCAATCCGACGGTTCTTCCTTGATGTCTGTCTATTGTTTGATTTCCACTTCGATGCTGTTTGCTTTACGCGTTACACGACCATCCGGATCCATAAGATGAATATTCAAATCTTGGTAGATTTGCCGAAATGACTTCGGTTAGGGCGATTTCAATTGTAGATTTTATGTAGTTTAATGTAGTGTATTTACTTTTTTTTATGTAGGAACCATTTTTTTTGAGTAATCGGCTATAGAAAAACCGCTCCAAAATGGGGTTACTCAAATCTTGGTCAAAAAACGCATTTTCCATGAATCAAATGTTTTTTTGAATTGAGAATGGTTTCAAAAAATTGTAGATAAATTGTAGAATTCAAATCAATTGTCTGTTTTCAAATATGTCTGCCTGTTCGTTCGATAAAGGGACGAGTCATGAAAATTGGTCCAAAATCGGTAATATTCAAATCTTGGTCCCAAATCGAACTTTCCACAAACTAAATCTTTTTTCTATTGTTTCTAGGGTTCATAAAATTGTAGAAAAAATTTAGAATTCAAATCATTCGTCCGATTCTTGATGTTTTCAACAACTTATTTGACAACAGCAGTGTTTTTGTTTTTGTAGGGGGGAAAATGCTTAAAAACTGGTCCAAACTGATTTATTAATTGTAGTAGCCCAGAACTAATTATAGTGGCCTAAAAATATGGTGCTTCTACAATTATTTTTAGGCCACTACAATTAATTCTGGGCTACTACAATTAATAAAACAGTTTGGACCAGTTTTGGAGCATTTCCCCCCCTACACTGTAAGTTTTTGGAGGAGAATGACTAATCTAGTTACAGTGCGAAATAGCGATTTCAACTGTTTTTGGATGAATTCACACTAATTTTTGGGGAAAATGTGTTATTGCTTATGCGAACGCTCAAGTGGCTACTATTCGTATATGTGCCAATACATAGACACGCACTGGTCACCAAGCATGTGCAGTTGTATGTATTGTAAATTTTGCACACAGCAACTCGTTCAATACAAGATATTTCGCACTGTATCTAGATTACTCATTCCCCTCCGAAATTTTGGTGTGTACAAAAACAAAAACACTGCTGTTGTCAAATAAGTTGTTGAAAACATCAAGAATCGGATGACTGATTTGAATTCTACATTTTTTTCACAATTTTATGGACCCTAGAAACAATAGAAAAAAGATTTAGTTTGTGGAAAGTTCGATTTGGGACCAAGATTTGAGTAACCCTTGAATCTCAATAATTTATGCCTCGTTCTTTGAAGAATTATTTGCATGGCAAACAACAATTTATTTACAGAATATTTGTCATATTTGCGATATTGTCTTCAACGCCATTTGCGCCCTCTGTTGAAAATACATGCCATTCACTCGAATATATTTGCAAATATGCCACATATTTGTGAGCATTTGCGAGGTATTTTAAATCGATATTTCCCCCTAGGTACTGAGCCAGAGGAAGGCATGAAGAGAATAGATGCAAAAAAATAACGGTGCCTTACTTCCGTAAGGTAATCTTTTCTACACTCCCAAAAATATGATTCTAAATGAAAATTAAAAACAAAGAATCTAGAAGATTATGCATTTCAATATGTATGACTCTCATTTTAAAGAATTTTACATTTTAAACAAACTATAACTTTTTGCCCCATGCATTAAAATTAGAAAAGATTCATATTTTAACCGGACTTAAATATCAGAGAAATTTCAATACTCTGATTCCTTTACATTGTGACATAGGAAAAAAAAATTATCGTGTACCACGCACCTACCTTACGACCCATAAATAGCGCTAGATTTCGCGATTTTCGGCGTTCAAAATCGAGAAAAAAAAAACTGATTTTTAATGGATCAAAAAATCCAAGGTGATGGCAATACTTTTCTTACACGACATGGTCGTGTGGAAAAGTAATAATAAAGATGTTTGAACATTATACGAAAAAAAAATCAAAAACGTTTGGCATTAAATGCCATTTAATTAAAAATGTCGATCCTTGATCGTCGTTGTTGACTTATTTGCAATGCTATATCGAATTTAAAATGATTGTGTGTTATTCAAAAAAAGAATATGGGCAACACTTGTTCTGTAAGGATTTTTTTTCACTTCTGAATTATTTCTATATTGAAACAATTTGTCGCTGTAGTTCATACAAAAATGGGAAACGATTAAACGAATTAAAATTAATTACAAATAATAGCCACGCTCAATTGTCGCTATTTGTTCAATGCATTCGCTGTGTACCATTTGCAATATTTTCAATAATTAATAAGGATCACATCGCATTCATAGTGGTATCACATATATTCAAATGCAAGCTCCCCATAACTGTGGGAACATATGGTGTGAATCCAAGGTGATTGTGCCACCTTTTGTCAATAGCTAAACCAACTGCCACAAAAATGGAATATATGGACACACAACAGGGATGGGAGGTATAATCGCAAATCAATTGACCCATAGAAAAAAAAGAACAACTTATGAGCTCTTTATCCATAGCTGAGACGGAAAAAAAACCTTAGAACAAAAAAGAGACAAATAAATTTGCGAGCAAAAGTCTAGGGGCTAACCACGGATTTTTCATTGACAAAATCTGTTTTTATCGCCCAATTTTAATGACATCCGTAAAAAATTGAAAAAATCTGTATATATTGAATTTTATCGTTTAATATCGACTATAAACGTTTAATGTGCTGACGTCATTACCGATTCAAAAATGCTGGAAGTGGGTTTTGGTGGATCCTCAGGATCGTTTAGTACTGCCCCCGGTTCTGGAAGTGTATCCTCAGGATGGGCTAGGGCATTGTCAAACCCAGTGGTCCATCCTGAAGATCCACCAAAACCCACTTCCAGAATCGGGAGCAGTTCTAAACGATCCTGAGGATCCGCCAAAACCCGCTTCCAGAACAGTATGCATTCGTTAAAGCGAAAAAATATCTGCAAAAATCGGGCAAAATCGACCAAAATGTGATCATATCGGAATTTATTTGTTTAAATGATAAAAAATGTTAAAGTCGGTCATTATTGGTTATCTTTAAAACCGTGGTTAGCCCCTAGGCAAAAGTGACACAACTCAGCATTGAGCGGAAAAGATGTTCTTTGCATTTTACTCGTTACTGGAAATAAATAACGATTAGGTGTCTTCGGCATTATTGTAGAAAATAAAAAGAACTACAGCATAAGTCGAAGACATCTAGTCGCTATCTCTTTCCGGTAGCGAGAAAAATGCGGAAAAAACCGTCTTTTCCGCTCAATTCTGAGTTGTGTCACTTTTGCTCGCAACTTTATTTGTCTCTTTTTTGCTCTAAGTTTTTTTCCCGTCTCAGTTATGGATAAAGAGCTCATAAGTTGTTCTTTCATTCTATGGGTGTCAATTGAGTCAAACGAAATGTATTATTATTGCTTTTTTCCACCACAAACCTGAATTATTTAAATTCGGTGACAACTGTTGGAAAAAAATTGAAAACTTCAACTGTATTCATTAATCGCTCTTAATGGCTCTTAATGCCTTATAAATATTGTGTGTGCATGAATATTTCAATCACTCTCTATTATCTATTCTTCTCTTTGCATACATTTTTCGCTGCACATGCGTCTCAAAACAATTGTAGTAAATAATTCAATAGGAATCGGCATGTTTTAGCGAACAATGTCAAACCGTTTATTTCTTCGCACAGTTGAACCATTTGGGAAACGTTTTTAAAAAGTCGCAATAAGTCGGATTTCTATACAATGCGTTGGTTAAATGGGAACCGGCTAGTCTAACTTGGACTTCGAACAATATCAAATCGTGTGACAAACAAACAAGAGCCAGATTTCAGTATTGTTGCTACAAACAAAATTGCAAGTCAGGCCAGTGTATCCTCTTCGATTTTAACATTAATATTCTTAGTCCACGTCAAGCCGTTGCCGAGATAGGACGAAACTTGTTCAAACTAATTGTGATTTTGCCGGGAAAAACTATTTCAGTTCTGTCTAATGTTTTTGAAAGACTTTAAAAATGACTAAAAGTATTTTTTTTCACTTGGTGAATTTTTACTTTTCCGTACACAACGTGTCAAGGGAAAGTATAGGAATTGGTCCCGAACACTTTTTTCGCAAAATTAGCTTAGATCATCATAAAAACTCATGAAACGCATAGAAAACCACTTTTTGAGACACTTTTCCGTTCGTGTGCCGTCGTCGTTGTCGTCGTTGTCGTCGTAGCTGTTTGTTAACACGATAACTCAAATAATAATTGAGATAATCCAAATCTGAAAGTCCCAAAAGTTTTGTATTCAATAAACTTAGTTTAAGTTCGAAGATGAGCCATTTTCAATTTGATCCTGGGGTACTTGCCCTAAGAAAAACCTCAAAAAATTGATATTTTTGTATAGGAGGTACCTGTAAATCGACTCCGATTGGCTTCAAACTTTCTGGGATTTCTTTTTTGGGAGAAAAATTAGATTCTGAAAGTTTCATGTTGATCGATGCTTTTTTGAGGTACCTCTCGAACAAAAAATTATAATTTCATAACAAAATCCGTAAGAATCGTCACTTTTGTTCGACAAGTACCTCAAAAAATCATTTTTTGGAGTTTTTCTCGCCCATTTTTTTTGGAAAAAAAAATAACTTTCCACCAAGACTACAACCGTGAAATGTGTATACTTGAAGATTTTTTGAGCAAAAGTCGATTTTTCAAGATTTGAAATTGAACCAACCGAATATGAGCCCAGGAATATATGAACACATCACTTGATTTGGTCATATGGGCACTCAAAATGTTCGTGAGGGATTACACTAGAAGTTTAAAGGCAGCAAAGACAGAAATTGTTTGCTCAGTGAGGTAATATCACTGTTAAACTGAAGCTCATGGGCGTAATTTCCTCATTTTGCTTAAAATTACGACACAAAAATCACATAAATCCATACAAATGAAACCAAAAATCGATTCTACGTTAAAAATAAAGTGGAAATTCAGACGTTTCAAATTCAAAAATTGGACTTGTTTGGCCATTTTTGTGTCGATATTTCAATACTTCTTCTACTGATACTTAAAGAGAGCCTCAATATCTTTCGAAAAAAATCACAATTTATGTAACTGAAACAAAAAATACGCCGAAAATATGTTAAATATTCAATATGCCATATTTGGTCAAAAACAGGCCAACGAGGACTGAATTCAATGATGCATTGCGGCCGATAGAAACAAATTTGAGATACAGATTTTTGCATACCACTTTAAATTTGTATGCTCTTTCCATTTTCGATTAGAAAATGATATGTTAATAACGTATTTTTTCGAGAAAAATTACTATTTTCTTCAACTTTTCTGATTTTCCAAAACATTCTGGCCGGCCATTTTTGGCCAAGCCAAATGATATTTTTGTACAAAATTCATGTGGTGTCACTAAGAGGACCTCAATACCTTTCAAATAAGCCAATATTTATGTAGTTGTGATCAAAAATACGCACGCAAAAGCCTAAGATATGACCACCTTGCCATAGTACGAATTTTCGGCCAAAAACTCGCCGATGGCCAAAACTTTGGCATAGAGGCCGAATTCAGATTCAGCTTCCTACATTTTCGATAGGTCTTGGCCCCAGCAATACGTGGTTAAAATATTGGCACGCAATTCTGTTACACCCTGTATAGCGTAAAATTGCGACTTTTTGGCCATTTTCGAGTATATTTGCGCCTCTCAAGCCACCAAATCATTATTTTATGTGCAGCTAATGACCAGATTTGGATTCCTCGTCAAAAACTAGACTAATTAGAGTCATTTTTAGCCATGAATTTGAGATTTTTTGGGGCTTCAAAGGTGAGCATTTGCGAAGAAGTAGCCAAAAAATGGATACTTGGTCGAATTTTGACCTACGAAGGCGCCAAAATCGCGTTGGAATTGTTTCAAATCAACTTATTTTTATGTAATTTTTTGCGACAAATCCAAATATCATAGTTTGAATGCAAGAAAAGTGGGTATTTTTTGAGATATTTTAACAAATAATTTGAAAAAATCATCAAAAAATGATCCAGATAAAAATTGAGTGGGCACCGTGGGAATCGACTTTTCGGGATATATCCCAGAACAAAAGTTTCTTCTTTTGAGATGCCAAAACGAACGCGTGGTGTCCATTTTCGATTTTGTACGATTTTAAAAATCGATCCACCCTAGCAGATATCGTAAATTGCAAAAGATAAAGAATTAAGAAAAGAATATTTTGAATATCGGCCTTAATATCTACCTACGATCGCATTATCTGATAGGAAACTAATCAATATAGTATTTTCTACGTGGGCTCTCGGTCAATAAGTTTGAGATCAAAAACTCGAAAAATGTAGAAAAAACACCACTTTCCAAAGAGGTGTCCATTTTTTCACTTCACTCCGGTCGGAAGCCATTTTAGATCGCCACATTTTGACCTAAATAATTTGTCCAGCCAATTTTTGGCAAAAAATGATGATGGGGTTTGGTTCGGCTCGTCAATATCTATAACTCAAATGGACACCTCTTTGGAAAGTGGTGTTTTTTCTAAAGAAGACCGTGACTGAGTAGACTGATGGTACGATTTTAATACGTAGAGTCTACAGTTTTCAGTGACGAGTCACATTCTTCTTTTCCGAGTTTTTGATGCCAAACTTATTTTTTAGGCCTACTTTCGAAAACCGATCGGCGCTTTTGAATATCTCGAAAAAAAAAAATTGGAGCAGTCTAATGGTGTCGGATTTCAAAGCCCCCAAAATTCGGATAATTTGTCGTCAAATGTTATATTCTGTAATTTTCCGTATTGGAAAATTCCCTTGTGAATTTTTTTTGACTATGGTGACTAGATTTTAGTCACTTAATCATTTTTCTTCATGCAATTTATGAGTGACTAGTAATTAATTGAATTTGTTTAAAGTTGATTTCAAATCGATTGAAACTCCAATCACAGTGCAAACAAAAATCCAAAGTCAAAATATGCCAAGGAAAGACAACTAAATAGTAGTCAATAATTTTTCACAGGGGTCATAGTTTGGTTTTGACAGCGAAACATATATGTTTGCATTTTGGTGGGTTTTGTTTTTCGCGATCCGCACACAAACACACAAACAAATGTTACGAATCTAAGTTTTTTTATTAGTGATTCTTTTTCTTGACTCTACACCATAGTTCTATTACCACACTACGTTGGTTGTGTTGATACGAAAAAGCAAGACACAATAGGTCCCGCTCTAATACATTTATTAGTTTTACACAACAAACGCTTCGCTACATCACGCGACGTTTCTGTGTATAAGTGTGTGGCGAGAGTATCAGTTGACATTGTCAACATGCAATGCAGCCAACTCCACTGTGCAATTTTGCCATGTGCAATGTGCATACACTCTTTGTTTTGATTTTTTTTCTTTGGTGCTATGTGTGCAAATTAATAAATTCTTGTTTGATTTAAAACTGTTTGAAAATAATCGGACGCATATTTTGATCAATTGCCGTCAGGCATTTATGATAAAATTACGAAAAAGGCAATGGAATAAATCGAACGTTCAACCAAAAATGTGAAGAATAACAATGCAAACGGTTAAGTTCGGGATTTGACAGTGTCCAAATGAGTGATTCCATGAAATTCCATTCACTCTATTGAATTTTCAATTGCAACTGTATCATCGGGTGGCAAGCATTCTTGACTATGATCAATTGACACGCTTGACTGTGAGTGGTCGTCCAATCGAAATTGTTATAAGGCGATAATATTGACAAATCAGTGGCAGATATAGGTACGGTTTGCACACGCAGCTGTACACCGGAACACCGAAATGACAAAGGAATATTTTCAGGCGATTATGAAACAGCCATGGAATAGGTTCCCATTTTTTTTTTAAATTATTTTTTTGAGTTCAACTTAATAAAATCTCATTGTATGCAACGTAGATTTGAATGATTCCATAAATTTTTGATCATCAAACAAACGATTTTTAGCACAAATAAACAATTTATGTATTCATGAAAATCGTCAAATTAAAATATCGAAACATGTTGATTTCCAACATCATTGCCCAAGATGATGTATCGGTTCACGATGCTCTTCAAAGCCATGATC
>NW_022601403.1:2191538-2248354 GCF_009176505.1 Sitodiplosis mosellana | reverse complement strand
CAAAATTATTAGGATGGTTATTAAGATACGAATTTGGCACAGCTATATTTACACTAAATTCACTTTATGGTTTAAAGAAAATTACTTGATTTGGTGCTGCTTTCATTTGTTTAATTATTTTTCTGGCGGTGAATGCGTCTGGATTGAATTCCACATGAATGTTGCCAACTTTAAAATGTGCAATGGAATTCTATTGGAATGAAATAATGAAAAACCACATGTCAAACATGTTCATTGTAACGCACACATACACACAACCAAATATCAGGCCATACTAAGTTGACGTTCAGCTCCAGTATTGATTCGTGTGCATTAGAAACAAAAACCAATTTTTGTTAGTCATTTGTAGGTGAAATAAGCGGACATTTTTATTCACGTTTTGCACGAACAGTTGGACACACGATATTTGTAAGTATTCAAAAGTTTTTAACATCAATTCCATGAATCCAAAACGAATCGGGCATATCTGTTCAATGTTTTAATTTGTGTAACGCGACATGTGCCATTGACGCTGTTCGTGCTTTGTTTTGCGTTAATCTGCACCGTATCAGATTGGTTGACTCTTTGTTCTTTTGCAAAAGTTGCCCATGGGAAAGAATATAACAATTTTCTCGAAATTTTAATGTCATTTTTCCGTACCCCCTTTGACCATTTCACCCATGTAAAAGTAATGAAAAAAAAACAGCAAAAATGTTCCCAATGGAAAAACCTTTCGAACTGTCAAATCTCACTTCTTTATCATATTTTGTTCGGTTGTTTGACAGATTGGCATTGGTTATGGAAATGGATCCAGGCGAAGGTACTTCGGATGGTCGTGTAATGCGTAAAGCAAACAGTTCTGAAGTGGAGATCAAACAAGAGCCAGACATCAAGGAAGAACCGTTGGGTGGCAGTGAATTTGGTTTGGTGACACGTTTGAATGAAAGAATTGAAGCAGATGCAGCAACATCGAACATTGAATTGATGGGAGAGTCTGAATCGGATTTCGATCTCGAATTTGATTTGAATAATGTGAAAGAGGTAGTGAAGTGTGAAGAAGAGATCTCAGAAAAAGGAAAAGATTCTTCGGTGGATTTGGGCTCGAATGGACATGAACCAAATGCTCATGACGATCCAGATGTTGAACCAGTGGTCAAATCAAATGTCAGCCGCAAGAGACTTAATTCGGACAGTAAAGCAAAGAAACGCTATGGATCGAGAAAGGAAAACAAACGTAAGATTCCGATGAATAAGGCGGCGAAGAAACGAACGGTACACAAGTGTCATGTTTGCGGTTATGTTACATCGCTAAAAGGGAATCTCACCAGACACATTCGCATTCACACAGGCGAGAAGCCTCACAAATGCAATGATTGTTCGAAAAGTTTCGCACAAAAAATCGACTTGATTCGCCACAAGAAAATCCACAGCGGAGAAAAGCAATTCGAATGCTCTGTTTGTTTGAAATCATTTGTCCAAAAAAACAATTTAACTCGTCACTTGCGAACTCACATTGATGAGCTTCCACATTCTGGTCTGAAATGTGGCCAACGATTTTTCGAAGATAAGGCCAAACAATCGCATGAAAATCGCTGCATACAATGTCGATTCGAATGTTATGCTTGCAAATTCAAATGTTTTGCCAAAAGCCACCTGAAACGCCACATGCAAGCAAAACACACCGGTGAACTTCAATTTCAATGTGAAATATGCGGAAAGAAAATCATCCACAAAGGTCATCTCAATCAACATTTGGCCACCCATTGCGATCAATTCCCATTTCGGTGCATCAAGTGTCGCCGAGGATTCGCAATGGAAGAGGATAAAACAGCACATGAGAAGATCTGTGGCCGTCGTCAGTATCAATGTCACATTTGCAATGTTTTCAAGTCGAAAATAACCAATCTACGATATCACATGCGAGTGAATCACACGGGGGAGAAGCCGTTCCAGTGTAAGTGGTGCAAAGCGTGTTTTTCACACAAAGGCAACGCCAACGACCACATGAAAAGGCGTCATCTATCAGCGAAATAAGGAGACTTCACCATTTGTCACGGCCATCTAATTTCATTCGAATCAACAGTATTCCACATGGAAAACAACAGACTCCCTTGATTTCGGAGTTGATTCTTTAAATTTATTGTTGTTAAGCGAAAAAATTATTAAATTGAATAAAAGTTTGAATTTGAAACTATAATTGGACACAATCCATCTTCATGTCAATGTAAAATTTACTCTAGAGCAACTAAAATAGTACTTTTCTCGTTAATTTGGTGTGGTTCTTCATCTGAGGCTCTTCTCTAATATCCAAGCAATACTTGATTCTTACCCAATACAAAGCCTACCGAATTGATATTCTGAAGGAAACTATGAGGAAGTTGATATTTACTTTGATTTTCAAATTGAATTCGTTCCCAGCTAACGGTCGAAAAGCTCAATCGAATTGATTCGATGTTCAATTAGCCCAAGCCTATGAAGTAGGCAATTGACGATCGGAATAATCTACATCTTTCAAAGATAGCCCATTGGACTAAGCCCGTTCACTATACACGCGGTATTTTGGTGTATCAAGCGGTGATGTAAATTCTTCCCTTGGATTTAATAAACGGATATGCGTTTCCCAGGTCCCACGGCTGCTCTTAGATTATCTCTTTTCATGAAAAAATTCATTTGATTTTTAAAAATTACTTTGTTGTCAGTGTTTTGGAGTAGAGCATCTCTTGTTATACTTGCATCTGAAGAACTGGAATAGGATCGATTGGATGGCAACTGCCAGAGCAAATGCACAATGAATTTCATTTTGAATCTTTATTGAATCAGCAAAGAAAATAGTTGGTGAACAATTCAATGTGGTTAAGCAAATTATCATTCGAACAGATTAGTTTCAATTGTGTTGCAAGAGTGCTAATGAAAGAACAAAGTTATCGACTTTTTGAAATTCTAATGAGTAAAAATCATCTATAAAATTGAAAATGGAATGAAACAATTGTGGGGCATTGCCAGCAGCATCATTTTTTGGAATGATGAATACGTTTCATGTGCGATTCGGCTTCGTCCTTTCGACTGAAACACTTGGCACACCACCTGCAATGGAACGGCTTTTCACCCGTGTGATGAACACGCATGTGATTTTGAAGATTGGTCCTTTGTATCTTGAAATCTTTGCAAATGTAACATTGATACTGACGATGCCGGCAGACATTTTCATGTGCAATCTTGTCATCTTCTATTGCGAATCCTCGGCGACACTTGCTGCATCCGAATGGGAATTGATCGCGATGGGTAGCCAAATGTTGACTGAAATGATTTCTGTAGATGAATTTCTTCCCACATATTTCACATTTGAATCGATATTCGCCGGTGTGTTTTGCTTGCATTTGGTCTTTCAAACAGTGTTTGGCAAAACAATAGTAGTCGCAGAGATAACATTCGTATCGACGTTGTTTGCATCGATATTCATGCCATTGTTTGACCTCTTTTTCAGCAAATCGTTGACCACATTTCAAACAAGAATGCGGAAGATCATTAGTGTGAGTTCGCAAGTGAACATTTAAGCTGCATTTTCGTGCAAATGACTTGGAACAAACGGAACATTCGAATTGCTTTTCTCCGCTGTGGATTTTCTTGTGGCGAATCAAGTCGATTTTTTGTGCGAAACTTTTCGAACAATCATTGCATTTATGAGGCTTCTCGCCTGTGTGAATGCGAATGTGTGTGGCAAAATTCCCTTTATGCGATGTAACATAACCGCAAACATGACACTTTTGCTCCGTTCGTTTCTTCGCCGCCTTATTCCTCGGAATCTTCTGTTTGTTCTGTTTTCTTGATCCATTGTGTCTCTTTCCTTCACCTGTCGAATTGATTATTTTATGACTGACGTTTGGTTCGACCATCGGCTCATTACCTTGACTGTGACGGGCATTTGATTCATTTCCATTCGAGCCCAAATCCGCTGAAGAATCCTTTTCTTTTGCTGGCTTCCCTTCTTCACACTTCACTTCCCCTTTCACATCATTCAAATCAATGTCGAGATCAAAATTCGTTTCGGACTCGTCCGTCAATTCAACGTTTGATGTCATTTTATCTGCTTCTAGTCCATCATTCAAACGTATCACCAAACCGAATGCACCGCCATCCGATGGTTCCTCTTTGATGTCTGGCTCTTGTTTGATTTCTACTTCAAAACTGTTTGCTTTACGCATTACACGACCATCCGATGTACCTTCGCCTGGATCCATATCCATAGCCAATGCCAATCTGTCAATCAATCGAAAATATGAAGTAGAAATGAGATTTGACAGTTCAGAAGTTCTTTTGTTAGGAAGAATTAAATGTGCATTAAAAATATAAAAAAAACTAAAATTGAAACTGAAAAACACACAGCAATAGTCTCACTGTATGACCATGTTTGTCGAAATTTATTTATTTATTTATTTATTTATTCAGGCAAATGTTATACATGAACGCCCCTAAAACTTAATAGTTACATCTCAATAAGTAATTAACTTTTTTTCTGCGGTCTTGTTTTTAATCTGGCACATCAGCCAAATAAGTGCCAGGCGATAGTTTAGGCCGGCCTGAGTTCATAATGGGCCATGGTTTTTGAAATGTCAAGCAAAATGGTCGCTTTGCTGTTCTTTCGTAGAACATCATCAAATAAACCACAACAACTGGTGATAAATAGCAAATAGTGAAGGATTTTAGCCAATCGAGTATTTATAACCAAAATGAAAATGTTTACAAAGAAAGAACTTTGGATTTGCTATAAAAATCGAATGACACACTCGCATCGGAAACAATGAAATTTCCTGACTACATTGAATGTGAATATAGAACACTTTCTAATGAAAATTAATTCAATGAATATTTCATTGAAGATTTCTCATTTTTTCCTGCAAAAATACTGACTTTGAGATTGCAAACAGATATTTTGGGCACTTACTTTGGTTTTTTTCGTTCGCCAATTGAAATGAGTACGTGATGTGGTGTGTTTCTATTTTGAATGAACGACACAAAGTGCTGTATTCGTCGACTGAGTATGGCGTGATTGAACGCTGTTTTTGTGTTGAGGTGAGTCTGTGTTGCTTAGGTGACAGCTTCCAATTCGATTTAATTCGCGTCGTTCCAAATGTTCAACTGTCATTCCGACTGGAATTCAAGTTTACATTCCGAAACAGAGTTCGTCATTCTGCTTTGTTTAACCATTCCAAAGAGATTTCTAGTCAATTGAGCAAACTATTTATGATTTGGAGGTGTTTTCATTGTTTTGATTATTATTTTTCACAAGAAACAAATGAATTATACATAAATGTTGGAAACGTCAAATGATGACAACAATGGAATGAAATGGGATAGACCACATTCATTGCAACGTACACATGCACACAACGAAATATCACGCCACATTTAGTTGACGTCAACCTTCGGTGTCAATTGATGCGCACTAGAAACGAAAACCTCTTTCGGTCGGTCAATTGTAAGAGAATTTAGTAAGCAGACATTTTCATTCACATTTTTTTTTATTTACACGATATTCGTAAGTATCAAAATGTTTTCAACATCAATGCCATTAATTTCAAGGCAGAGAATTTTTATAAAAAATGAATTGTGAAAAAAATACATTGCTAGATTTTGCATTGTAGGTGTTTGCGCGATTAAGTCATAACATTGACGTTGTTCTACTTTTCTTTGCTTTGACATTTGACTTTCCCTTGCAATTGTATTCTTCAGTAATCATGCCCTAAATAATAAATCTTCTTTCATTTCTGCTTCAAATGTTATGGATATAGATCCAGGCGAAGGTACATCAGATGGTCGTGTAAGCGTAAAGCAAACAGTTCTGAAGTGGAGAACAAACAAGAGCCCGATATCAAAGAGGAACCATCGGATGCCAATAAACTTGGTTTGGTGACACGATCGAATAAAAGATTTGCGGCGGATGCAGCTACTGTGATATCCAACATCGAATTGGTGGAAGAGTCTGGATGGGATCGGGTTTGTTCTCGACTTTAATTCAGATGATGTGAAAGGGGAAATGAAGTGTGAAGAAGAGGAGCCAGACAAAGGAAAAGATTCATCAGCGAAATCAGGTTCAGATCAAAGTAAACCAAATGCTCGTGATGATCCAAATAATGCACCAATGGTCCAATCAAACGTCAAGCGCGAGCAACTCAAGTTGAGTGGTGAAGGAAAGAAACGTGATGGATCGAGAAAACAAAACAAACGAAAGATACCGAGAAATAAGGTGGCGAAGAAACGAACGGAGCACAAATGTCATGTGTGTGGTTATGTTACATCACATAAATGGAATCTTACCACACACATTCGTACTCACACAGGCGAGAGGCCATACAAATGCGATGAATGTTCCAAAAGTTTTGCACGAAAAGACGTTTTAAATCTGCACAAGAAAATCCACAGCGGAGAAAAGCAATTCGAATGTTTTGTTTGTTCCAAATCATTTGCACTCGATTCTAACTAAGTTGAAAAATTCCAAAACACAATGAATTGAAAATCAATAGAATCTCCAAATTTTTTGTTCTTAAGCGAAAAAAATATTAAATTGAATGAAACTTTGAATTTGAAACTATCATTGGACACAATCCATCTTCATGTCAATGTAAAATATACTCTAGAGTAACTGAAATATTGGGTCAATTCGAAAGTTTCCGCCGCTGACATTTAAATGTCGCCACTTGTAACTGAGCGTAGCTTGACAAGTGAATCCAATTGCATTTTGTAGATGTGACATTTAGCAATCTAACTCAGAGCAGAAAGATTCATTTTTCGTTCTGCGTCATTGTTTTTGAATCGATTGAAAATGGATCGAGATAAGGTGTTTTTTCGAGGGGCCCTTCTTTTCTTATTTGATTCGAAGAAAACTGCCGCTGAAGCTCATCGAATGCTGTCAGATACTTATGGCGAGCAAGCTCCATCGGAACGAAGCTGCAGAGAATGGTTTCATCGATTCAAAAGTGGTGATTTTGACTTGAAAGACAAAGAACGTTCAGGTCGGCCAGAAGCGATTGAAGATGTCGATTTGCAATCATTATTGGATGAAGACCCAACCCAAACGCAAAAAGAACTTGCATTGCAGTTAAACGTCGGCCAAACAACCATTTTCAGACATTTGCACGCCATGAAAAAGATTCGGAAGCTGGGAAAATGGGTTCCACATCAATTTTCTGAAGAGCAACTTCAAGCACGAATCGCAATATGCACAAAACATCTTGCAGAGCACAAAAGAAACAGTTTTTTGTATCGGATTGTTACCGGCGATGAAAAGTGGGTTCATTACGAAAACCCCAAGCTTAAAGTAGCGTATGTTGATCCCGGCCAACCGGCGCCATCCCAGTCAAAACGAGATATTCATTGCGATAAGGTTATGCTGTACATCTGGTGGGATATGAAAGGAGTCGTGTATTATGAGCTGCTAAAACCAGATGAAACGATTAATAAGGAACGCTATCGACGCTAATTGAATGATTTGGCTCATGCATTGGATGAAAAACGGCCATTAATAGCTCGAAAACACCACAATGTTTTGTTCCACGATGACAACGCTAAGCCACATCGTGCAACAATCGTTAAAAATGAGGTAGAGCAGCTCGGTTGGGATCGGCTTGATCAGCCCGCGTACTCTCCAGACCTTGCTCCTTGCGACTACTATCTATTTCGATCAATGCAGATTGCCCTGTCTGAAGTACGCTTTCAAAATGAGGAAGAAGTGCGAAAATGGGTTGATGACTACATAACCTCAAAAGACGAGGACTTCTTCAAGCGAGGAATCCACAAGCTGCCAGAAAGATGGCGGGAAGTCATAGCTAACGATGGCGAATACATTGGTTAATGTACATTTTCAATTTATTTTGCAATAAATGTATTTTTAGACAAAAAAAACGGCGGAAACTTTCGAATTGACCCAATAGTACTTTTCTCGTTAATTTGGTGCGGTTCTTCATCTGAGGCTCTTCTCTAATATCCAAGCAATACTTGATTCTGATGGAATTCGAATTGATTGAAGAGTCTGAATCGGATTTTGTTCTCGATTTTGGATTGAATGGTGTAAAAGAGGAAGTGAAGTGTGAAGAAGAGAAGCCTCAAAAAGGAAAAAATTCTTCAGCAAATTCGGATTCGAATGGAAATAAGCCAAATGCTCATGGCAATCAAAATGATGAGCCAATGGTGAAATCAAACACCAGTCGCAAAAGACTCAATTCAAGCGTAAAAAGAAAGAGACGCGATTGGTCGAGAAAACAAAACAAACGAAGTATTCGAAGGAATAAGGTGGCGAACAAATGGGAGTGGTTTTGTTGCATCGCAAAGAAGTATTCTCACCAATCACATTCGTATTCATATAGGCGATAGGCCATACAAATGCGTTGAATGTACGAAAGCTTTTACACAAAAATGCGACTTGATTCGGCACAAGATAATCCACAGCGGAGAAAAACCATTTGAATGTCCCATTTGTTCCAAGTCATTTGCACGAGGAGATGTTTTGAATCGTCATTTTCGAACTCATGCTGATGATCTTCCTTATTCTTGTTTGCAATGTGGCCAACGATTTGCTGAATATCTCAGCGAATACAAATGTTTTTATAGAAGAAGAAAATAGAATTTTTTTCATCAAGTAAAAATTGTAAATTGAATGAATATTTGAACTTGAAACCATCATTGAACACAATTGAAGTGTCCAGAATAAGGGACCATGCTAAATTGACATCGGTTAACATTTTTGAGAAAAAATCTCGAAATTCAAAACTATTCACCGAAATTCGTCTAGATTCTCTTAGTTCACATTATTTTGCAATAAATAGAACAAATGTTTGAATAATAAAAACTAATTACGTTCATGAAATAATCATTGGTAAATTTTTTTCGAGGTTGTCCTCTCAATTTTGTCCAAGAGTGTACATTTAGGACACATTATGAAATTCAAAAACTATCGAATCGCCTATTCCGATGGAAATTTCAACACTTTGCGGGTTCAATTCGATTAATTTATAGCAAGGGATCGAGGTAACGTATTAGTATCTTCGTCGCAGTAGCAGTACTCAACATTCTCTATGAGCAAAATCAAAGCGGACACATTTCCCATGGATTTGTTTGCAGTGGTTTCGTCGTAGTTAATTGAAATAGGTTTTCGAATCAATAAACGAATCAAGCAAGAAACTGAACTACTTTCGTTCTATTACTCACATTGGAAGAGCTGGAATAGACTCGATTAGGATGAATTTATCAAAGCAAAACACGCAATGAACTTAATTTGGATTCTTTATTGAATCAGCGAAGTAAAAAAAAGTTGCTTCAAATCTGAAAGCTATTTTGTCTTCAAAAGTAATGAATAATGGAATTGAATTCAAGTGTTCGCTTTATTATATTTTAGAATGGTGAATACGCCTCATGTGCTTTTCGGCATTGCGTTTTTGAACAAAAGACTTGGCACTCTTGTCTTGCGAATTCTCGGCGACACTTGTTGCATTTGAATGGGAATTGATCACGATGGACGGCCAAATGTATATTGATTGAGATTAGCCTTTTGAATGAATTTCTTACCGCATATTTCACATTCGTATCGATGGTCGCCGGTGTGTTTTGCTTGCATGTGGTGTTTCAGTTGAGTTTTGGCAGAACATTTGTATTCACAGAGATAACATTCATATCGACGATATTTGCATAAATTTTCATGCGATTGCTTGACCTCTTCTTCAGCAAATCGTTGACCACATTTCAAACAAGAAAGGGGAAGATCTTCGGCATGAGTTCGCAAGTGACCATTCAAATGATGTTTCCATGAGAATGATTTGGTACAAACGGAGCATTCAAATCGCTTTTCTCCGCTGTGGATCTTCTTGTGCCGAATCATGTTGCTTTTGCATGCGAAACTTTTCGAACAATATTCGCATTTGTGAGGCTTCTCGCCTGTGTGAATGCGAATGTGTCTGGTGAGATTCCCTTTTTCCGGTGTAACATAACCACAAACACGACATTTGTGCTCCGTTCGTTTGCTTGCTGCCTTATTCCTTGGAATCTTTCGATTGTTTTGCTTTCTTGATCTATCGTGTTTCTTGGCTTTACTGTCCGAATTTTTTCGCTTGCGAATGGCGTTTGATTGGACCGCTGGTTCAACATCTGGATCGTCATGCCTAGCTGGTTCTTCTTCTTCTGACCCCGATTCCGCTGAAGAATTTTTTCCTTTTCCTTCTTCACACTTCACTTCCTTTTTCACAGCATTCAAGTCAAAGTCGAGATCAGAATCCCATTCAGACTCTTCCACCAATTCGATGTTAGATGTCGCAGTCTCTGCATCTGCTGCAAATCTTTCATTCGATCGTGTCACCAAACCAAGTTCACTGCCATCCAAAGGTTCTTCTTTGATGCCGGGCTCTTGTTTGATTTCCATTTCGATATTGTTTGTTTTGCGCCTTACACGACCATCCGATGTACCTTCGCCTGAGGTACTAAACCTAAAAAAAAACTTAAATTGAGACTGAAAAACCCACAGCTTCCGTCTCACTGTATGACAGTGCCAGCGGAAATGTCAAGGAAAATAATCGTTGTGTTGTTCTTTCGTAGAAAATCATCAAAGAAACCACAACAACTGGTGATAAATAGCAAATAGTGAGTAAAGCTAATCGAATATTTCCAACCAAAATGAAAATGTTTACGAAGAAGGAACTTCGGACTTTGTACGAAAATTGAATGACACAATCGCATCGGAAACAATGAAATTGTCTGCTTACATTGAATGTGACACTAAAACTCTTTTTAATTGAAATTGATTCAATGAAGAATCTTCTTTTTTTATCGGAAAATCCTGAGTTTAAAATTGCAAACAAATATTTTGAGCACTTACTTTGGGTTTTTTCGTTCGCCAATTGAAATGAGTACGTGATGTCGTTTTCCTTTGAATGATCGACACAAAGTGCTGCGTACGTCGATTGAGTGTGACGTGATCGAACGCAGTTTGTGTGTATAAGTGAGACTGTGTGGCTTACTATATGAAAGTGACAGCTTCCAATTCGATTTTATTCGCTTCGTTCCAAATGTTCAATTGTCATTCCGACTGGAATTCATGTTTGCACATAATTGTTGGAAAGTCAAATGATGACAGCAATGAAATGAAATGGGATAGACCACATTCATTGCAACGTACACATGCACACAACGAAATATCACGCCACATTTAGTTGACTTCAGTGTCAATTGATGCGCACTGGGAACTAAAACCTCTTTCGGTCGGTCAATTGTAAGAGAAATTAGCAAGCAGACATTTTCATTCACATTTTGAACGAAAAGTCGGACACACGATATTTGTAAGTATTAAAATGTTCTCAACAGCACTGTCATTAATTTTAAGGCAAAGAGTTTTAATTTAAAAAAATGGATGTTTCAACGAATGTATCTCTGCAACACACACATTGTACGTGTTTGTGCCATTCAGTCATGACATTGACGTTGTTCTACTTTTCTTTGCTTTTACATTTGACTTTCCCTTGCAATTTTCGTCTTCAGTAAACATGTTCCAAATAACAAATAACAAATAACAAATCACTTATCAGATTTTATTTCTTCTTCAAATTTTTCAATTATTCGACAGGTTGGCATTGGTTATGGATATGGATCCAGGCGAATATCAAAATGTAGAAGATTCTTTCAGAATAACGATTCGATAGCTTTTGAGTTTCATCACACTAATTGGATACTAATGAAGAATCATTTCTCAAATAAAACACCACATTGATTGGAATATTTGGAGAGTTTCATTTTATTTGCCCGTTGCTCTGAAGGTAATTCCTCACTGACATGAAGATAGCAGGGTGTCGATTATTTTAAATTCGAAATTTTATTCAATCTCATGTTTTTCTTCCTACAAACGATGAAATTAATTTATTTTCGATTAAAATCGTTGTACTTCTGGATATTTTGATCAATGTTGGAATTTATACCGAAATGAAGCTAGAAGTTCGGTGTTTGTTGTCGTCTTCATGGAATAGTTTTGATTCAAATGATACTACTGGACCGTAGAATACTGTAATGCCTCCTTATTTCGTTGAACGATGACGCCTTTTCATATGAATAATGGCGTTGATTTTCTGTACAAAACGCGCCTTGCACGATTTGCAATGGAACGGCTATTTGCGCGTGTGATGCGCTCGCATGTGATTTCGTAGATTGGTTGTATGTATCTTGAAAACTTTGCAAATGTAACACTGATGCTGACGATGGCCGCAGATCTTTTCATGAGCTGTTTTATCCTCTTCCATTGTGAATCCCCGGCGACACTTGAAACATCTGAATGGGAATTGATCGCGATGGGTGGCTAAATGTTGATTGAGATGGCCCTTTTGGATGAATTTCTTCCCGCATATTTTACATTGAAATTGATGTTCGCCGGTGTGTTTTGCGTGCATGTGGCTCTTCAGATTGACTTTGTGGAAATTTTTGAATTCGCAGAGATAACATTCGAATCGACGTTGATCGCAGCGCTTTTCATGCGATTGTTTGGCCTCTTCTTGAGCGAATCGTTGCCCACATTTCAGACAAGAAAGGGGAAGATCATCAGAGTGAGTTCGCAAGTGAACATTCAAATTGTATTTCCGTGCAAATGATTTGGAACAAACGGGGCATTCGAATTGCTTTTCTCCGCTGTGGGTTTTCTTGTGTTGAATCATGTTGCTTTTGCATGCAAAACTTTTCGAACAATCTTCGCATTTGTGAGGCTTGTCGCCTGTGTGAATGCGAATGTGTCTGGTGAGATTCCCTTTCTGCGATGCAACATAACCACACACGTGACACTGGTGCTCCGTTCGTTTCTTTGGCGCCTCATTCCTCGGAATATTCCGTTTGTTTTGCTTTCTCGATCCATCCTGTCTCTTTCCCTTTGCGCCCGAATTTAGTCCCTTGCAAGTGAAGTTTGGTTCACCACCTTGATCACCATGAGCATTTGGCTCATTTCCATACGATCCTGAATGCGCTGAAAAGCCTTTCCCTTTTTCTGGCTTCTCTTCTTCACACTTCACCTCCTCTTTCACACCATCCAAATGAAAGTGGCGATCAGAATCCGATTCAGACTCGTCCACTGATTCGATGTGCGATGTCGCAGTCTCTGCATCTGCTTCCAATCTTTCATTCGATCGTGCTACCAAACCAAATTCATTGCCTTCCGATGGTTCCTCCTTGATGTCTGGCTCTTGTTTGATTTCCACTTCAGAACTGTTTGGTTTACGTTTCACACGACCATCCGAAGTACCTTCGCCTGGATCCATATCCATAGCCAATGCCAATCTGTCGAACAATCAAAGAAAATGTGATAGAGAAGTGAGATTTGGCAGTTCTGAAGTTCATTTTATTGGAAGAACTAAATGTGCATTGGAAATATATAAAAAAAAACTAAAATTGAGAATGGAAAACAACAACTATCGTCTCACTGTACGACAATGTCTACCGAAATGTCAAGCAAAATGGTTGCTGTGTTGTACTTTCGTAGAACATTATCGAAGAAACCAGAACAACTGGTGATAAATGGCAAATAGTGAAGGATTTCAGCCAATCGAGTATTTCCAACCAAAATGAAATTGTCTGACATTGAATGTGAGAATAAAACACTTTCTAATGAAAATCTATTCAATGAATATTTCATTGAAGATTTCTCTTTTTTTCTGCAAAAATACTGACTTTGAGATTGCAAAGAGATGTTTCAAGCACTTACTTTGGGTATTTTTTTCGTTTGCCAATTGAAATGAGTACGTGTTGTTGTGTGTTTCTCCTTTGAATGACCGACACAAGTGCTGTGTTCGTCGATGGAGTGTGGCGTGATCGAATGCTGTTTGTGTGTAGAGGTGAGTCTGTGTTGCTCACTAAGAAGGTGACAGCTTCCAATTCGATTTCATTCACATAAGAAGGATTTATGATGATCCCAAATGGATTTCTACTAAATTGAGATATTTATTCATGATTTGGAGCTGTTTTCATTTGTTGTGATTTTCATTTCTTGCCATTGGACAAATAATTTCTAGAATAATACCGCTTAAAATAGCGGAATGCAATTGTATTGGAATGTAGTCGAAAAGGGGCCCCAGATGTCAATGTTCGTTCAGTGAGACAAACACATACACTGACACAAATAATGAAATATCACGCCACTTTCAGTTGACGTTTAGCTGTTGACGTTTAGATGATAATTGGTGCGTAGTAGAAACGAAAACCACTTTCGGTCGGTCATTCTCGGGAGAAATTGGCAAACAGACAGTTTTGTTAACATTTGGCACAAAAAGTAGGATACACGAAATTTGTAAGTATTAAAATTTGTTGAGCACAAACGACACGAAGTTACTTCACTATAACAATTTGATTTCCCTTCGCTTATGTCTTGTGCAATTGGTTTTTTCCATTACTATTGCTTATTGCGCTCATCACCAAAAATGTTCGCAATTAAAAGAAAAAACATCAAAACTGTCCGATTAAATTTTTGTTGCGTCGGTTTTTTCCTTTTTTCCTTTCGACAGACTGGCATTGGTTATGGATATGGATCCAGGCGAAGGTACTTCGGATGGTCGTGTAAGGCGTAAAGCAAACAAAATCGAAGTGGAAATCAAACAAGAGCCAGAAATCAAGGAGGAACCATCGGAAGGCAATGAATTTGGTTTGGTGACAGGATGGAATGAAAGATTTGCATCAGACGCAACGACTGCGACATCGAACGTTGAATTGGTGGACGAGTCAGAGAATGAATTTGATTCAAATGATGTGAAAGAGGAAGTGAAGTGTGAAGAAGAGAAGTCAGATAAATGGAAAGATTCATCAGCTAACTTAGAGTCGAGTGAAAATGTTTCAAATGCTCGTGGTGATCAAAATGATGAGCCAGTGGTCGAATCAAATGTCAATCGCAAGGGACTAAATTCGGGCGTAAAGGGAAAAAGACGCGATGGTTCAAGAAAACAGACCAAACGAACTATTCCAAGGAATAAGGCGGCGAAGAAACGAAAGGAGCACAAGTGTCATGTGTGCGGTTATGTTACATCACAGAAATGGCGTCTCATCAGACACATTCGTATTCACACAGGCGAGAGGCCATACAAATGTGATGAATGTTCGAAAAGCTTCGCACAAAAAAGTGACTTGATTCGGCACAAGAAAACCCACAGCGGAGAAAAGCAATTCGAATGCCACGTTTGTCTCAAATCATTTGCACAGAAACAACATTTGAATGTTCACTTGCGAACTCACTTTGATGAGCTTCCTTACTCTTGTCTGAAATGTGGCCAACGATTTGCCGGAGAAGAGGCCAAACAATTGCATGAAAAGCGCTGCAAACATCGCCAATACGAATGTTATCTCTGCGACTACAAGTGTTTCGCCAAACACTGTTTGAAAGACCACATGCAAGCAAAACACACCGGCGAACATCGATTCCAATGTGAAATATGTGGGAAGAAATTCATCTACAGAAATCATTTCAGTCAACATTTGGCTATCCATAGCGATCAATTCCCATTCGGATGCAGCAAGTGTCGCCGAGGGTTCACGATAGAAGATGACAAGATTGCACATGAAAATGTCTGCCGTTGTCGTCAGTATCAATGTTACATTTGCGAAGCTTTCAACCAGCGGAAAGGCCATCTACGAAATCACAAGCGTGTTCATCACACAGGTGAAAAGCCGTTCCATTGCAAGTGGTGCGACAAGTGTTTCATTCGAAAGTACGAAGTCGAAAAGCACATGAAACGTATTCACTGTTCGAAAAAATAATACTCAGGACGATAGCAACTGTTCTATTCCTGTTGAATAAACTCTTTCTTTTCCTTCTGATAATTGAATTTTTTTACTTCATCCGTTGATTAAGACTTTGAGAAGCCAATATCTTTGTTCTTTCAATAGACTGATTCAATAAAGATCTGAAATGTAATTTTTTGTAGAAGATTATTTTGTGTTCGCTCTTGCCTTTTGATCGACTTCATTCCAACTCTCCAGAAGTAAGTATAGTACAAGAACAAGAGGTCAGTTGCTTACTTCATAACTTTGAGCCAAAATAAAAAAACCATCAATTTTAATCGGAATTATGGGAACGGATTCAATTTGCATCAAAACATAGAAGATTCCTCCAGAATAGCGATTCGATCGCTTTTGAATTTCATCGAGGTCAAGTCCTGATTGGATGTCAGAGAAGAATCGTTTCTGAAACCATATGGATTGAAGTGTTCAGAGAGTTCCATTTTATTAATTTCACATTGATAATGAAGATGTATTGTGGACATGATGAAAATCTTAAGGTTTTATTATTTTCAATTTTTGCACATTGTATTTCGAAATACTGTCATCAGAATAAGAATTGGTCACAAAAGGCCAGTCAAATTGTGTTTGTTATTTTGCACATGAAATAATTTTGATTCAAATAATACTAGATGACCGTAGAGTACCGTAGAGTTCTGCCATATCACCTTATTTCATCAAACGATGACGCCGTTTCATATGGGCGTTGGCGTTGCTTTTGTGTGAAAAACGTGCTTTGCACCACTTGCAATGGAACGGCTTTTCTCCTGTGTGATTCACTCGCATGTGATATCGTAGATTGGTTGTTTGTATCTTGAAAACATTGCAAATGTACTGATACTGACGACGGCCGCAGATCTTTTCATGTGCTGCTTTATCCTCTTCTTTTGTGAATGCCAGGTGACACTTGCTGCATTCGAATAGGTATTGATTGCGATGAGTGGCCAAATGTTGATTGAGATCACCTCTATGGATGAATTTATTCCCGCATATTTCACATTGAAATCGATGTTCGCCGATGTGTTTTGCTTGCATGTGGCTTTTCAGGTTGCCTTTGGCAAAACATTTGTATTCGCAGAGATAACATTCGTATCGACGATGTTTGCAGCGTTTTTCATGCGATTCCATGTCTTCACCGCTGGCAAATCGTTGGCCACATTTCAAACAAGAATAAGGAAGCTCATCGGCATGAGATCGCAAGTGACGATTTAAATGGATTTTTTGGACGAATGACTTGGAGCAAACAGAGCATTCGAATAGCTTATCTCCGCTGTGGATTTTCTTATGCCGAATCAAGTTGCTTTTATGTGCAAAATTTTTCGAACAATCGTTGCATTTGTATGGCTTGTCGCCTTTGTGAATACGAATGTGTGTGGCGAAATTCCCTTTATGCGATGTAACATAACCGCAAACATGACACTTGTGCTGCTTCCGTTTCTTTGCCGCCTTATTCTTCGGAATCTTCCGTTTGTTCTTCTTTCTCGACCAATCACGTTTTTTTCCTTTGCCACTTGAATTGAGTCTCTTGCGATTCACTGGCTTATCACCTTGATCACCACAAGAATTTGGATCTGAAGAATCTTTTCCTTCTTCTGGTTTCCCTTCTTCGAATTTCACTTCTTCTTTCACATCATTCAAATCAAAGTCCAGAATAAAATCCTCTCTGGACTCGTCCATCAATTCAACGTTGGATGTCGTATTCGCTGCCAATCCTTCATTTGAACGCGTAACCAAACCAAATTCACAGCCATCCGTCGATTCTTCCTTGATGATCTTTCCGTCTGGCTCTTGTTTTATTCCCAATTCGACGTTGTTTGCTTTACGCCTAACACGACCATCCGAAGTACCTTCGCCTGGATCCATATCCATAACCAATGCTAGCCTGTCAAAGCTATCTAAATCAAACCAAAATAATGAATTTGTTGGGTTCAACCAAAGACACAATTGATTCTTTACATAAATCTGGCATTTATGCTATTCAGTGCCCCGTTTGTATGTGTGAATACATTGGACAAACGAAACGTAACATTTCAGTTCGTTTCCGTGAACATTGTTTGTGCATAAAAAACAAACAGGGCTACCGCTCTGCCTTAGCATTACATGCATTGACCAGCGGTCATTTGAATATCGACATAAGCAACTTACGGCTGGTGAAAGAGATAGGCGACGCGCGCAAATTGGACGCATACGAAAGTTACTTTATTCAGAGGAGCAACAACGCATTGAATCTGGATAACGGGAACATCGAGTCAAATTT
This sequence comes from Sitodiplosis mosellana, assembly GCF_009176505.1. Lineage (NCBI taxonomy): Eukaryota > Metazoa > Arthropoda > Insecta > Diptera > Cecidomyiidae > Sitodiplosis > Sitodiplosis mosellana. Next base: position 2,230,344 of record NW_022601403.1, on the reverse strand, counting down.
TCTGTCTCGTTTGCTATGATGCTACACCGACCGATATTTTTACGTGACAACCGACGACTTTTCTGTTTAGTCGTGATGCTGATGATGGTGCGATAGTACCGAAATGCATTCAAGGTACTCTTTTCAAATTCTTTTGTTTTAAATGAATTGAAAATATTGAATTAGTGAAAACAATAAGGTGTGATTCAATTGTTTGCTGACATTCATGTCAAATATCTGAATATGTCAATTGAAACATTTTTAACTAATTAAGTGCTGCCATCCAATGAAAACTGTACAGATCTAAAATGTAAGTTATTTCGTCCTAGATTATTTCTCATTCGATTTAGACCGCCTTTCAATCGAGGTCATTCTAACTCTCCAAATGTGAGTACAAGGATAAAAGCTTAGTGGTTTGCTTGAGTCGGCATGAATTGTGTACGAGACGATACTTGAGACTCTAAAAAATCAATCTTTTCTATTTAAATTTTATAAAAATTTCATTGTTTCGTATGTTGTTACCGGTTGCTACAAAATATCCAAGTATATAATACAAAAATTGGTCATCGCTAAATTCGTGTAGATTATTACGATCGCCTACATCATAATAAAATGAGTCAAAATAAAAAACTTCCAATGTTAATCGGAGTTATAGGAACGGTTTCAATTTGCATCATCAAAATATAGAAGATTCCTCCCGAATAGCGGTCGCTTTTGAACTTCACCGGGGTCAGGTACTGATGAGATGTCAGAAAAGAATAATTTCTCAAAGAATAAACCATATGGATTGAAGTTTCTAGAGAGTTCCATTTCATTTGCTCATTGCGGTGGAGTTAATTGATACACATTGATAATGAAGATGTACCTATTGTGTCTTAGGCTTGTGTCCAATTCAAAGATTTATTCAATTTAAGGTTTTTTTTATTAACATGATAAAAATCGAAAGATTCAATTAATTATTATCAATTTAATTCATTGTATTTCAAAATACTTTCATCAAAGTGAGAATTGGTCACAAAATAAGGCCAGTCAAATGGTTTTTGTTATTTTCCCCCGGAAATAGTGTTGAATCAAATGATAGAAGATGACTGTAGAATACTGTAGAGTTCTGCCATTACCTCCTTATTTCATCAAACGATGACGCCGTTTCATATGGACGTTGGCGTTGCTTTTGTGTAAAAAACGCGCTTTGCACCACTTGCAATGGAATGGCTTTTCACCCATGTGATGCGCTCGCATTTGAAATCGTAGATTGGTTGTATGTAGCTTGAAAACATTGCAAATGTAACATCGATACTGACGACGGCCGCAGATCTTCTCGTGTGCTGTTTTATCCTCTTCCATTGCGAATCCTCGACGACACTTGCTGCATTCGAATGGGAATTGATCGCGATGAGTTGCCAAATGTTCATTGAGATGACCTTTGTGGATGAATTTCTTTCTGCATATTTCACATTGAAATCGATGTTCACCTTGGAATCTTCTGTTTGTTCTGCTTTTTTGATCCGTCACACTTTTTCCCTTTGCCACTTGGGTTGAGTCTCTTGCGACTGGCGTTTAATTGTACCATTGGCTCATCATTTTGACCAACACGAGCATTTGTTTCATTTCCATTCGGGACCGAATTTGGTGAAGAATCTTTTCCTTTTCTTGTCTTCTCTCCTTTGCACTTCACCTCCTCTTTTACACCATTCAAATCAAAATCCGATTTGGACTCGTCCACCAATCCGATGTTCAATGTCGCAGTTGTTGTATCTGCTCCAAATCTTTCACTCAAACGTGTTACCAAGCCGAATTCACTTCCATCCGTCGGTTCTTCCTTGATGTTTGGCTCTTGTTTAATTTCCACTTCGATGCTGTTTGCTTTACGCTTTACACGACCATCCAAAGTACCTTCGCCTGGATCCATATCCATGACCAATGCTAGCCTGCCAAACGATCAAAGAAAATGTGATGAAGAAAGGAAATTTGTCAGATCAGAAGATTTTTCCATTGGTAGAACTAAATATGCATTAGAAATATAAAAGCAACTGAAATTGAGACTGAAAAACTCAGAGCTCTCGTTTCACTAATATTCACTACTGATTAAAATGTCAAGCAAAATGGTGTGGCTGTGTTATTCATTCACAAAACATTGCGAAAGAAATCAAAACAAATGCTGACAAATAGTGTAATTCAATAGGAAAGGAATTCCGCTGGAAGAATATTTCCAATGAGCATGTAAATCTTTGTGCAACAAAGAAGGAACTTTGAATTCTCCTACAAAATATTGGATAATGCTATCAAGTTGGAAACAATGAAATTCACTGACTCTATTGAACATGAATCTATGGACGGAGGTGAATCAGTTTCTAATGAAACTTCAATGAATGACATTTTTATCGAAATATCCTGAATTTAAAATGGCAAAAATGTATTCTGGGCACTTACTTTATGTTTTTTCGGCGATGAAAACTAGTACGTGTTGTTATGTGTTTCTGCTTTGAATGGCCGACACAAAGTGGTTGAGTAGCATTGAGTGCTGCGTATGTCGTTTGAAGGAGGCGTGATCGAACGCTGTTTGTATAGGTGAGCCTGTGTTGTTTACGAAGGTGACGGCTTCGAAAGCCAATTCATCCACTTCGTTTCAAATGTTCAACTGTCATTCCGACTGGAATTCAAGTTTGCAATCCATATTTCGAAACAAAGTTCGTCATCAGACGAATTTTCGACAATTCCAAATAAATTTCCACCAAATTGAACAATTATTTAGAAAAAAATGTTTGATTTGGAGCTGTTTTCATTTATTTTACTATTTTTGCCAGTGAATGTGTCCGAATTGAATTCCACATGAATGTTGCCAACTTAAAAACGTGCAATGGAATTGTATTGGAATGAAATAAGCAAGAGCCTAATGTCCTTGTAACGCACACATGCACACAACGAAATATCAGGCCATACTAAGTTGACGTTCAACTCCGGTGTCGATTCGTGTGCATTAGAAAAGAATTCCTCTTATTGTTAGTCATTTGTAGGAGAAATAAATAAGCGGACATTTTTCTTCACGTGTTGCACGAACAGTCGGACACACGATATTTGTAAGTATTCAGACGTAAATGCATTGAATTTAGAACGAATCGAGTGGATTTGTTCATTGTTTCAATTTGTGCAACGCGACTTGTGCCATAGACACTGTTCGTGCCTTTTTTGCATTGACCTGCGCCGTGTCAGAATTATTCTTTTTTCGCTGACATGAAAAAATAAAATCTTCCGCAAATGAATTCTACAGCAATGATATTCTCAATCAAAAAATCTGACAGTTCAAAAGATCTCATTCCTTAATCATATTTTCTTCGATTGTTTGACAGATTGGCATTGGTTATGGATATAGATCCGGACGAAGGTACTTCGGATGGTCGTGTAAAGCGTAAAGCAAACAACATCGAAGTCGAAATCAAACAAGAGCCAGACATTAAGGAGGAACCATCGGATGGCAATGAATTTGGTTTGGTCACACGTTCAAATGAAAGATTTGGAGCAGGTGTAGCGACTGTCACATTGCACATTGAATTGGTGGACGAGTCTGAATCGGATTTTGAGTTTGAGTCTGATTTAAATGGTGTGAAAGTGGAGGTGAAGTGCGAAGAAACGAAGTCCGGAGAAAATTCATCAACGAATTCGGGCTCGAATGGAAATGAACCAAATGCGCATGGACGTCAAGGTGATGGGCCAATGGTCCAATCAAACGTCATTCGCACGAGACTCAATTCAAACGTAAATGGAAAGAAGCGCGATGGTTCAAGAAAACAGAACGAACGGAAGATACCGAGGAACAAGGCGGCAAAGAAACGAACGGAGAACAAGTGTCATGTGTGCGGTTATGTTACAACTCGAAAAGCGGATCTCACAAGACACCTTCGTATTCACACAGGTGACAAGCCGTACAAATGCGAAGAATGTTCAAAAAGATTCACACAAAAAGGCACCTTGGTTCGGCACAAGATCATCCACAACAGAGAGAACCAATTTGAATGCTCTGTTTGTTCCAAATCATTTGCATGGGAACATCATTTGAATGTTCACCTGCGAACTCATGCCGATGATCTTCCTTATTCTTGTCTGAAATGAGGCCAACGATTTGCCAGCGGTGAGGCCAGGCAATCACATGAAAAACGCTGCAAACATCGTCGATACGAATGTTATCTCTGCGAATACGAATGTTTTGCCAACGGCAATCTAAAACGCCACATGCAAGCAAAACACACCGGTGACCGTCAATTCCAATGTGAAATATGCGGAAAGAAATTCATCCACAAAGGTCATCTCAATCAACATTTAGCTACCCATCGCGATCAATTCCCATTTCGGTGCATCAAGTGTCGTCGAGGATTAGCAAAAGAAGAGGATAAAGTAGCACACGAGAAGATTTGTCGCTGTCGTCAATATCAATGTTACATTTGCAAAGTTTTCAAGTCGAAAACAACCAATCTACGAAATCACATGCGGATGCATCACACGGGAGAGAAGCCGTTCCATTGCAAGTGGTGTGCCAAGTGTTTCATTCAAAAGCACGAAGCCGAAAAACACATGAATCGTATCCACCGTTCCAAAAAATGATGCTATGGGCAATACCATCTGCTCAATTTTTTGAATAAACTCTTTATTTTTCTAGCTATATTTTTACTTCATTCATTGATTAGAGTTCTGAAAAGCCAATACCTTTGTTCTTTCAATAGACTGATTCAATAAAGATCCATAAATTAATGATTATTTTGTATTCGCTCTGGCACTTGAGTTTTAATTGAGTTTATTCCAACTGTCCAGATGTATTGTGTCTTACGCTTGTTTCCAATCCAAAGATTTCAAAGATTCAATGTTTTTTCTTTAACGTGATAAAAAAAATCTATTAGTTTTGAATTAAATTCATTTTATTTTGGAATATTTTCATCAAAGTTAGAATTGGTCATGAAATGAAGGCAGTCAATTGGTGTTTGTTATTTTGCCCAGGCGATTGTTTTGGTTCAAATAGATAGATGACCGCAGAATACTACCGAACCTCCTCATTTCATCAAACGATGATGCCGTTTCATATGGGCGTTGGCGTTGCTTTTGTGTGAAAAACGCGCTTTGCACCACTTGCAATGGAACGGCTTCTCTCCCGTGTGATTTCGTAGATTGGTTGTTTTCGACTTGAAAACATTGCAAATGTGACATTGATACTGACGACGAGCGCAAATCTTCTCGTGTGCTGTTTTATCCTCTTCTCTTGCGAATCCTCGGTGACACTTGATGCATCGAAATGGCAATTGATCGCGATGAGTTGCCAAATGTTGATTGAGATCACCTCTATGGATGAATTTATTCCCGCATATTTCACATTGAAATCGATGTTCGCCGATGTGTTTTGCTTGCATGTGACGTTTCTGATCGTATTTGGCAAAACGTTTGTATTCGCAGAGATAACATTCGTATCGACGTCGTTTGCAGCGCTTCTCATGCGATTTCTTGGCTTCATCGCTGGCAAATCGTTGGCCACATTTCAGACAAGAATGGGGAAGCTCATCAGAGTGAGTTCGCAAATGATTGTTCAAAACGGATTTTAGTATGAATGACTTAGAACAAACAGAGCATTCGAATGGTTTTTTCTCGGCTGTGGATTCGCTTATGACATTTCAAAGAGCCTTTTTGTGCGAAACTTTTCGAACAGTCGTCGCATTTGTACGGCTTGTCGCCTGTGTGAGTACGAATGTGTCTGGTGAGATCCGCTTTTCGAGTTGTTGCATAACCGCAAACATGACACTTGTGCTCCGTTCGTTTCTTCGCCGCCTTATTCCTTGGAATCTTCTGTTTGTTCTGCTTTTTTGATCCATCGCTTCTCTTCCCTGCGCTTCTCGAATTGAGTCTCATGTGACTGATGTTCGGTTCGACCATTGTTTCACCAACATGGGCATTTGGCTCATTACCATTCGAGCCCGAATTTGCTAAAGAATCTTTTCTTTGTTTTGCTTTCTCTCCTTCACACTTCACTTCCCCTTTCACATCATTCAAATCAATGTCGAGATCAAAATCCGATTCAGACTCTTCCATCCAACAACAGGAAACTATACCTACTTTTTCTTGACCAACAACAAGATATTTGACAAAGAGGGCGCTTTCTTATGGAACTTTCTATGTACAGCTGTTGGTGCCCTCTTTGGTATGTTTTAAGAACTAAGAAAGTTTCCTATCATTGCTTCCATCAATTCGATGTGTGATGTCGCAGTTGTTGTATCTGCTCCAAATCCATCATTCAAACGTGTCACCAAAGCAAATTCATTGCCATCCGATGGTTCTTCCTTGATGTCTGGCTCTTGTTTGATTTCCACTTCGATGTTGTTTGTTTTACGCCTTATACGACCATCTGATGTACCTTCGCCTGGATCCATATCCATAACCAATGCCAATCTGTCAAGTATCAAATAACCGGAGAAAATGTGATAAAGAAATGAGATTAGTTCAGAACTTTTTTCATTAGTTATTTAGTTCAATTATTTAGTGCATTGGAAATATAAAAACCGCTCAAATTGGAACTGAAGCTGTCGTCCCATTAAAATTCAATACTCATTAAAATGTCAAGCGAAATGGCGTGGCTGTTTTATTCATTTACAAAACATCACCAAAGAAACCAGAACAAATGTTGACAAAATGTTTCCAATGAAAATGTAATGAATATTTGACTGAATTCTTTTTTATTGAAAAATCCTAAGTTTAAAATTGCAAAAACACATTTTACTTTTCCGTACACAACGTGTCAAGGGAAAGTATAGGAATTGGTCCCGAAAACTTTTTTCGCCAAATTAGCTTAGATCATCATAAAAACTCATGAAACGCGTAGAAAACGGCAACATGTCATGCGGTCTGGATGTCATACGGTCTGAGACACGATGTCGTAAAATAATGCGACAAGGGGTCTGACAAAATATTGTGTTATCAGACGACAAGGGGTCTGAGACACTACGACGGTTTTTTACCGTTACCTGGTCTGACGTTTTTGCGTCATTTGGTCTCAGGCACTAATTCAGAATAAAAGGGAATAAGTGACTCATTACGCTGAATCCCCGAACTTTTTTGTAATCCTTTTATGAAGGCTGATTTTAGTTTGGAATTTTAAAAGTAAATAAATGAAAGAAATAATTAAATGAAAATGACAGAAAGGAAATATTTATTCTCACTTTTTTATGAAGGTATACCTTGGTTATGAATGATTACCATATGCAGTGAAGAACCATTGACTTTGGTTCATATCAACGAGCTATATCCAGATGATCTCAAAAAACTGTGACATCTCACGGGATTTGAGGAGCTCTTCCGATCGAATATCATGCACAAAATTGAAAAAATGAGCCTTATTTACAACATTTTCACCTAAAACTCTATTGTAATTTTCCAATTTTGAGGTGGTTCGCTGTGGGACTGCATTCGCGTTGTGGTGTCTGAGACACGGCAACGTATTTCGCGCATAAAAAAAACGACGTTGTGTCTGAAACTTTCACGTCGCCGTGTCTGAAGAAATCAGACACGAATGCGCATAAAAAAAGGACATTGTGTCTGAGACACCATGACATCCAGACCGCATGACGTTCTGCCGTAGAAAACCACTTTTTGAGACACTTTTCCGTTCGTGTGCCGTCGTCGTTGTCGTCGTTGTCGTCGTTGTCGTCGTTGTCGTAGCTGTTTGTAAAAACGATAACTCAAAAAATAATTGAGATAATCAAAATCTGGAAATGCCAAAAGTTTTGTATCCAAAAAACTTAGTTTAAGTTCGAAGATGAGCCATTTTCGATTTGATCCAGGGGTACTTGCCCTAAGAAAAACCTCAAAAAATTGACACTTTTGTATGGGAGGTACCCGTAAATCGACTCTGATTGGCTCCAAACTTTCTGAGATTTCATTTTTTGGGAAAAAAATAAGATTCTGAAAGTTTGAAACCAATCGGAATCGATTTACGGGTACCTCCCATACAACTTTTTTGAAATTTTGACTAAAATTACATAAGCCATGAACTGTAGAGATTTGATACTCATGGCGCCCCCTACCCCCGTAGTCTCGCCGCAACTGTCAGATTCTGTCAGATTTGTAAAATACATTTTAAGTACCTATACAATTGAATAAACACCAACTGAAATGATTAGTTTAATATAATACGCATGGGTGCTTGCTATTACCGACTAATAAATTGTAAAATTTGAAAGAATAAATTCATTCGTTTTTTTGGAAAAATTCCGACAGTAAAACATAAATGATAAATCAATCTATGACGCATTCACTTTGAATACTAATGAACAAATCTCATTACTCCTGAATTACATTACCTTCTTTGGCAACGTTTGGAAACTTCGTGTAAACAATAATGGAGTATATCGACACTACATTTCTCGCTGTTATTAAGACATTTATTTCTGATAAATATTTTGAAATAAAAAGAAATACATTCTGTATCAAAATGTATTAAATTTAAAAACTTTGTTTTTATGCGTATGTACATAACATACATTGGGTATGAACCGGTATGAACAGCTGTAATGGCGGCCATTTTCCTTTTCACCGCTTTTGACAGTTCATATTCATATATATTACATGCCAGAGATCATTTTGCATTCTGTTTATTCATACGTTTTTCAGGAGTAATATAAATTTCATGTCAAAATAAAAATGTGATACCCAAAGCACGTTTTTGAATTCACTGTAGAACAATTTTATTTGCTAAGTTGACATGCAATTTTCATTTCTCTTGAATAATATACAAGCAAGCTAAATGATTTGAATAAATTTATATAGTCAAGAGCTTCATTTATTTTTAAATTCGGAATAAATAAATGAAACTAGAGTATTCAGAAGTAATGGAAATTTTCATGCAAATTGATTTATGTGTATTCCAACTTGATTTGTTTATTATATTTATTTTATTTTATTTCAATGATTATCACATCTTCAATGTGTCAAAAGGAAAATGGCTGCCACTACAGCAATATACAGCAATGGCGGTTCGTACTTAATGTGAGTTAAGTACGTACACAGAAAAACAAAGTTTTTAAATTTAATAAGAATGTTATTCATTTTTTTTAAATATATTTATTAAAATAAATAATATTAAGAATAAATAAATGCTTCAATAACATTGAAAATTCATTTAGTATTCGATTTTCTACCGAAGCAAATTCAATTTCATTTGGTTGATCGAAGTTACCAAATGTGTCAATGCATTTCAGGAGTAATGAGATTTGTTCATTGAGATTCAAAAGGGAATACGTTTGAAGTTTATCATTAGATTTCTACCGAAAAATTAAATGAATTTATTTTTTTCATGTGTATTTTTTACAATTTATTAGTCCAATGAATATATCATATTTTGAATTTATAAAATGTGGAAATTTAACAATTTATTAACACGGTCTTCCTAGCGTTCTCCAAATACTGTATTTAACGAAATTTAACCAGATTTAGAGATTACGAGAGATTACTTAAAATTCATGTGAGTTCGTAGTAATGACACTAGGTACACGTAGTCATGACACTAGGTACACGTAGTTACTCACAGTTCATGGCTTATAAAATTACCGATTTTTGGACAATTTTGTATGGGAGGTACCCGTTAATCGATTCTGATTGGCTTCAAACTTTCTGAGGTTTCATTTTTTGGAGAAAAAATAAGATTCCGAAAGTTTCATGTTGATCGCATTTGCAGAAGTTTGATTTTTTGTCCTCAATTTCGGCCGACATTTACTTGGAAAAATTTGAGGGCCAAAAACCAAACTTCTGCAAATGCAATCAACATGAAACTTTCAGAATCTTATTTTTTCTCCAAAAAATGAAACCTCAGAAAGTTTAAAGCCAATAAGAATCGGTTTACGGGTACCTCTCATACAAAATTGTCGAAGTTTTAGTTAAAGTGACCGATTTTTCACTTTATTTATATTATTATATTTTCACTGCCTTAATTTCAAGAAAATTCACAAAAAATAATCAAAAGTACCCCAAGAGAAACGGCCAATATGTTTATACGCTGTCTATCCGCCGAAAATGCACTACAATATATTCACGCTTATTGCACGCCGAATCGAATATATATTCTAGTGTATATTTGGCGTATTCTTCGGCGTGAAACATATTGAAACATATTCAGGCGCCCTCTGGTGGCCATGAATGCATTCGTTTATTCAATATGTTTCACGCTGAAGAATACACCGAATATACACTAGAATATATATTCAATTCGGCGTCCAATAAGCGTGTATATATTGTAGTGTATTTTCGGCGGATAGACAGCGTATAAACATATTGGCCGTTTCTCTTGGGACCTACGGACAACGCAGGCCAACGGTACGGAAAAGTTCGGGATTACCAATGTAATTCTTTTTATCGAGCACTTACTTTGGGTTTTTCCTGTTCGTCAATGAGAATGAGTTCGTGTTGTCGTGTGTTTCTCCCTTAAATGACCGCCGTAAAGTGGTTGTGTAGCATTGAGTGCTGCGTACGTCGATTGAGTGTGACGTGATCGAACAATTTTTGTGTGTATAGGTGAGTCCGTGTTGCTTACTTTGAAGGTGACAGCTTCCAATTCGATTTCATCCCTTTCGTTCCAAATGTTCAACTGTCATTCGACTGGAATTTGAGTTTGCAATTCACATTTCGAAACAGAATTCACAATTCACAATTCTGCTTTGATTAAGTACTCCAAAGAGATCTTTCGAGTATTTGAGCTATTAATTTGTGATTTGGAGCTGTTTTTAATAGTTTTGATTTTTTTTTTGCAACGGTTTTGAATGAAATTATATTCTTAAACATTGGAAAAATCAAATGATGACATCAATGGACTGAAATGGGATAGAACCTAATGTCAACCACGATCATTGTAACACACACGCACACATAACGAAATATCACGCCACATTTAGTTGACGTCAACCTTCGGTGTTAATTGTTACGCACTAGAAACGAAAACTTCTATCGATCGGTCAATTGTAAGAGAATTTAGCAAACAGACATTTTTCTTCATATATTGGTAAGTATTGAAAAGTTATATCGACATACATTGGCATGAATTTTAAGGCAGAGATTTTTAATTTAAAAAAAAATACATTTTTTCAACGAATCAAGCGTATTTCTGTCGAAAAACACATTGAAAGGTTTCACAACGTACATTTTGTCATAACATTGACATTAAATTTTCCCTTGCAATTGTATTCTTCAGCAAACATACTCTAAATAAGAAATCTCCGGCCATATTTCATTCATATTTTTCTTTCATTTGTTCGACAGATTTTTGGCATTGGTGGATATGGATCCGGGCGAAGGTACCTCAGATGGTCGTGTAAAGCATAAACCAAACAACATCGAAGTGGAAATCAAACAAGAGCAAAACATCAAGGAAGAACCATCGGATGGCAATGAATTTGCTTTGGTGACACGTTTGAATGATGGATTTGGAGCAGATACAACAACTGCGACATCATACATCGAATTGATGGAAGATTCTGAATCGGATTTTGATCTCGACATTGATTTGAATGATGTGAAAGGGGAAGTGAAGTGTGAAGGAGAGAAAGCAAAACAAAGAAAAGATTCTTCAGCAAATTCGGGCTCGAATGGTAATGAGCCAAATGCCCATGTTGGTGAACCAATGGTCGAACCGAACATCAGTCGCATGAGACTCAATTCTAGAAGCGCAGGGAAGAGAAGCGATGGATCAAAAAAGCAGAACAAACAGAAGATTCCAAGGAATAAGGCGGCGAAGAAACGAACGGAGCACAAGTGTCATGTTTGCGGTTATGTTACATCACAGAAATGGCGTCTCATCAGACACATTCGTATTCACACAGGCGAAAGGCCATACAAATGTGATGAATGTTCCAAAAGTTTCACACAAAAAACTGACTTGATTCGGCACAAGATAATCCACAGCGGAGAAAAGCAATTCGAATGTTCCGTTTGTTTCAAATCATTTGCACTGAAACACCATTTGAATGTTCACTTGCGAACTCACACCTATCATCTTTCACATTCATGTTTGCAATGTGGTCAACGGTTTGCCGAAGAAAAGGCCAGACGATCTCATGAAAAGCGTTGCGATCAACGTCGATATGAATGTTATCTCTGCGACTACAAAGATCTCCACAAAAACAATCTGAAACGGCACATGCAAGCAAAACACACCGGTGAACACCAATTTCAATGTGAAATATGCGGAAAGAAATGCATCCATAGAGGTGATCTCAATCAACATTTGGCCACCCATCGCGATCAATTCCCATTTCGATGCAGCAAGTTTCGCCGGGCATGCGCAAGAGAAAAGGATAAAACAGCACATGAAAAGATCTGCGGCCATCGTCAGCATCAATGTTACATTTGCAAAGTTTTCAAACAGTACACAGGCCATTTACGAATTCACATGCGTGTCCATCACACAGGACACAAGCCTTTCCATTGCAAGAAGTGTGCCAAGTGTTTCATTCGAAAGGACGGAGCCGAAAAGCACATGAGACGTATTCACCGTTTGAAAAAGTAATGCTTCGGACGATAGCATCTGTTCAATTCCTTTTGAATTAACTCTTTCTTTTCCTTCTAATAATTGAATTTTTTCATTTCATCTGTTGATTCGAATTTTGATAAGCCAATTACTTTGTTCTTCCAATAAGGTGATTCAATAAAGATCTAAAATGTAATTTATTTTGTGCTATAGCACACAATAATTCTATAGAATATTTTGCATTCACTTTGGTATTTGCCTTTTAATTGAGTTCATTCTAACTCTCCAGATGTAAGTACAAGAACAAAAGCTCACTTGTTTGCTTGAATCGGTATAAATTGCGTACGAGACGAAACTCGAGCCTCTTAAAAAGCAATCATTTCTTATCAAATTTAATTTTTAAAAAATCATTTTTTCGTATTTTGTTACAATGTATCCCGTATATAATGAAAGAAATTGCCATCGTTATAATCGTGCAGATTATTTCGATCGCTGATTGCCCACTTCATAATTATAATCCAAAATGAAAAACTATCAATTTTGATCGGAGTTATGGGAAAGGATTCAATTTGCAAACATCAAAATATAGAAGATTCCTTCAGAATAGCGATGCGATCGCTTTTGAATTTCATCGAGGTCAAGTACTGGAAACGTTGCTTTTGTATGAAAAACGTGCTTTGCACCACTTACACTGGAACGGCTTCTCTCCCGTGTGATGCGCTAGCATGTGTCTTCGTAGATTGGCTGTTTGTAGCTTGAAAACTTTGCAAATGCAACATTGATACTGACGACGGCCGCTGACATTTTCATGTGCTACTTTATCCTCTTCCATTGCGAATGCCAGGCGACACTTGATACATCCGAATGGGAATCGATCGCGATGGGAAGCCAAATGTTGATTGAAGCGATCTTTACGGATGAATTTCTTTCCACATATTTTACATTGGAATCGATGTTCGCCGGTTGTTTTGCTTGTATGTGCCGTTTCAGATTGTTTTTGTGGAAATCTTTGAATTCGCAGAGATAACATTCGTATCGACGATGTTTGCATCGCTTTTCATGCGATTGTTTGGCCTCCTCACCGTCAAACCGCTGACCACATTTCAGACAAGAATGAGGAAGCTCATCAGCGTGAGTTCGAAAGTGACCATTTAAATTGTTTTTTTGTGCAAATGATTTGAAACAAACAGAGCATTCGAATCGCTTTTCTCCGCTATGGACTTTCTTGTGCTGATTCAAATTACATTTGAATGTGAAGCTTTTTGAACATTGATCGCATTTGTATGGCCTGTCGCCTGTGTGACTACGAATGTGTGCATTGAGATGACTTTTATGCGATGTAACATAACCACACACATGACACTTGTGCACCGTTCGTTTCTTTGCCGCCTTATTCCTTGGAATCTTACGTCTATCCTGTTTTCTTGATCCATCACGCCTTTTTCCGGCGTTTGAATTGAGTCCTTTTCGACTGACTTTTGGCTCGATCACTGGCTCATCATTTTGATCGCCTTGGGCATTCGCTTCATTTCCCTTCGAGTCTGAATCAAATGAAGAATCTTTTCCTTTATCTGGCTTCTTTCCTTCACACTTCACTTCCTCTTTTACACCATTCAAATCAAATTCAAGATCGATATCCGATTCGAACTTGTCCACCAATCCAATGTTCAATGTCCCAGTCGTTGCATCTGTTCCAAATCCTTCACTCAAACGTGTTACCCAGCCGAATTCACTGCCATCCGCCGGTTCTTCCTTGATGTTTGGCTCTTGTTTGATTTCCACATCGATGTTGTTTGGTTCACGTTTTACACGACCATCCGAAGCACCTTCACCTGGATCCATATCCATATCCATAACCAATGCTAGCCTGTCGAACAATCAAAAAAAAAAATCTGATGAAGAAATGAAATTTGTCAGATCAGACCTTTCCATTGGTAGAACTGAATGTGCATTTGAAAAATAACAAAACAACTGAAATTGAGACTGAAAAACACAGAGCTGTCGTCTCACTAAGATTCACTACTGATAAAAATGTCAAGCAAAATGGTGTGGCTGTGTTATTCATTCACAAAACATTGCGAAAGAAATCAGAACAAATGCTGACAAATAGTGTAATTCAATAGGAAAGGAATTCCGCTGGAAGAATATTTCCAATGAGCAATGAGTAAATGTTTGTGCAACAAAGAAGGAGCTTTAAATTCTGCTACAATATATTGGATGATGCTATCATTTTGGAAACAATGAAATTCACTGACTCTATTGAATATAAAACTCTGCACGAAAAAGAATCAATTTCTAATGAAACTTCAATGAATGACATTTTTTCGAAAAATCCTGAATTTAAAATGGCAAAAATGTATTTCGGGCACTTACTTTATATTTTTTTCGTCGATGAAAACTAGTACGTGTTGTTATGTGTTCCTCCTCTAAATGACCGCCGTAAAGTGGTTGAGTAGCATTGAGTGCTGCGTATGTCGTTTGAAGGAGGCGTGATCGAACGCTGTTTGTATAGGTGAGCCTGTGCTTTTTACTACGAAGGTGACAGCTTCGAAAGCCAATTCATTCGCTTCGTTCCAAATGTTCAACTGTCATTCCGACTGGAATTCAAGTTTGCAATCTATATTTCGAAACAAAGTTCGCCATCAGATGAATTTTCGACAATTCCAAAAAGATTTCTACCAAATTGAACAATTATTTAGGAAAAATTGTTTGATTTGGAGCCGTTTTTCATTTATTTTATTATTTTTGCCAGTGAATGTGTCCGAATTGAATTCCACATGAATGTTGCCAACTATAAAACGTGCAATGGAATCGTATTGGAATGAAATAAGCAAGAGCCTAATGTCCTTGTAACGCACACATGCACACAACGAAATATCAAGCCATACTAAGTTGACGTTCAGCTCCGGTGTCGATTCGTGTGCATTAGAAAAGAATTCCTCTTATTGTTAGTCATTTGTAGGAGAAATAAATAAGCGGACATTTTTCTTCACGTTTTGCACGAACAGTCGGACACACGATATTTGTAAGTATTCAGAAAATTTAAACGTAAATGCAATGAATTTAGAACGAATCGAGTGGATTTGTTCATTGTTTCAATTTGTGCAACGCGACTTGTGCCATAGACACTGTTCGTGACTTTTTGCATTGACCTGCGCCGTGTCAGAATTATTCTTTTTTCGCTGACATGAAAAAATAAAATCCTTCGCAAATGAATTCGACAGCAATGATATTCTCAATCAAAAAATCCGACAGTTCAAAGGGTGAGCAAAATGCATACCGGGCAACGCAGCCAACTTCACGTTGGTTACTACTGAAACCCATTGAAGTATGATTGTGATTGAAAAACAAACAAACTAATGTTAACCAAATGAAAAGTAGTTCCAACAAAAATTGGAAAAAAATATTTCCTGAAAGAGTAGGGGAGGGGGCGTTGCTGCAGGTTGAGAAACGTTACTTTTTTCACTATACGTGATGATACCGCCATCGCAATAGCTGTCAAAGTCTTAGTTTAATGCATGATCACTTTTGAGGATTGTTTCGACAGAACTGGCATTTGTTTTGATACACTTCCAATTCGACTGTGATTTTTTGTGCGAAATTTTTTTTTTCTGGTTTTTGCCAAGTGTTATAAATTCTCTATTTAGCATAGAAAAAGGAGTCGGATAAGCGTTATTTTATAGTATTTTCATTTCTCTTTATGATTCAATATGAATTATGTGTATTTTGTGGTGTTGAAAAAAAGTTGTGAGTCTCGGAAAAAAAGTCTACAAAACTGCAGGTTGAGAATAGGTAAATTTTAGCAAATTATGCATAAAAACGATTTAAGTATTGATTTCGTTTGTAAATCATCACTGAATCATCGTTGAAGTGCATATAAGTCATTTTAGTGTTTTTTTTCCTGGAAATTTATTAAGTTTTATTTCGAAAACGAACATACCGACTCGAAAAAGGAAGATCGATTTTGGTGCTTACTAAGAGTATCTTTTAAACACAGTCGAATGACTGTGGTTTTTGTTTTGCCGGAACGGTGGAATTTATTTCACAAAACAGACGACAAATCTGGATTGGTGTATTTACTCGAATGCAAGGATTGTTCTGCCGTTTACATAGGAGAAACCATCCAAAAATTCGGAACGAGAAAATCACAGCACAAGTGCGATTGCAATAAACCTGTCACGAAATATTCATCTGCACTGGCGAAACATGCGAAGAATAATGGCCATTATTTTAAATTTGATGAGGGAAAAATACTCAAACGAGAGAACAATAAAACCAAACTTCAAATTCAAGAGGTCAATCAAATCATCAAATTTGAATTGAATGCATGCAACGATAAGACTGACAAAAAAGACTACACCAACGCATATGTTAATCTAATTAAGAATGCAAAACAGGTTTTTCTTCCTTTTTCATTCCATTTATATTGATCATGTTGATAGGTTTAGGATTGAATAGGTTTTTCGTGCAATATGATTCCGTTCAATGAACGTTTTTGGCTAGTCACAGCGATATGTCAAACCTTTACTTTGACACTTCACATAGTTTGTTATGATTGAGAATTAGAATCAAAGTGTGAGTCTTTTTGACTCTGGTAAATATTTATTTTTACACAAAAAAACCAAACTATATTTTTTAGAAAGATTGTAACAAATTATTTCGTTTTTAGATCCTGAAGATGGCTTTCAGAAAGCCGAAATATATCGATCAATGAAATAACAAAATTTGTTGCATTTTAATTCGGAACGAAGGAGGCGATACAAGCACAACACACACACTGTGTGTATTTGAAGTATCTTTTAACATCCAAATTTATTGTTAATGCATTATATAACGATAAAATCCTCATAACATTGGAAATATATCGCATTTATATCATTTATTCGCATGTATTATGCTATTTTTCTCAACTTGCAGCAAAAAAAATTTTTTCGCCATTATCAGCACCTTCAGAAAATTGACCATAAATTTTGTTTTTGAAAAGCATATGTTTCTTTGGAAAAATTATAGCTCTGGACATTATCTATCCAACGGTACCATACACTTTTGTAAATGTTAACTCCTGACAAAGTTATGACCAAATTATAAAGTGGTAGCCAACCTGCAGCAAAGTCCCCTACCTTTTCTACTTATATTTAGCCAAATTTTTAAAAAATCGTAGGTTTTGTTTCGCTACAACAGTGTTCTAAAATGTATTCTTTTCAATAACTTCTACTTCCATTCTGATCAAAAAGCAAAGTTTTGTAGCGAAACAAAACCAACGATTTTTTTAAAATTTGGCTAAATATAAGTAGAAAAGGTACTCTTTCAGGAAATAAGTTTTCTAATTTTTGTTGAAACTACTTTTCATTTGGTTTTAGTTAACTTTAATTGGTTTTTTTTTTCAATCAGAATGTGGCAGTGAAAAGATCTCATTTCTTTATCGTGTTTTCTTTGATTCTCGACAGATTGGCATCGGTTATAGATATGGATCCAGGCGAAGGTACTTCGGATGGTCGTGTAAAACGTAAAGCAAACAACATCGAAGTGGAAATCAAACAAGAGCCAGACATCAAGGAAGAACCGTCGGATCGCAATGAACTTGGTTTGGTGATACGTTCGAATGAAAGATTTGGAGCAGGTGTGACATTGAACATTGGATTGGTGAACGAGTCGGAATCGGAATCTGATCTCGACTTCGATTTGAATGATGTTAAAGAAGAGGTGAAGTGTGAAGAAAAGAAGCCAGATAAAGGAAAAGATTTATCAGCAGATTCGGGCTCGAATGGAAATGTACCGAATGCTCGTGACGGTCAAAATGGTCGATCAATGGTCGGACTAAATGTCAATCGCACAAGACTCAGTTCAAATATAAAGGGAAAGAATCGCGATGGTTCACGGAAACAGACCAAACGAACGATTCAAAGGAATAAGGCGACGAAAAAACGAACGGAGCACAAGTGTCATGTCTGCGGTTATGTTACATCGCATAAAGGGAATTTCGCCAAACACATTCGTATTCACACAGGCGACAAGCCGTACAAATGCGAAAAATGTTCGAAAAGCTTCGCACAAAAAAGTGACTTGATTCGGCATAAGAAAATCCACAGCGGAGAAAAACAATTTGAATGTTTGGTTTGTTCCAAATCATTTGCACAGAAAAACAATTTGAATGTTCACTTGCGAACTCACCCTGATGATCTTCCGCATTCTTGTTTGAAATGTGGTCAACGATTTGCTAGCGATGAGGCCAGACAATCCCATGAAAAGCGTTGCAATCAACGTCGATATGAATGTTATCTCTGCGACTACAAAGATTTTGACAAAGTCAATCTTAAACGGCACATGCAAGCAAAACACACCGGCGAACATCAATTTCAATGTGAAATATGCGGAAAGAAAATCATCCATAAAGGTGATCTCAATCAACATTCGGCCACTCATCGCGATCAATTCCCATTTCGGTGCATCAAGTGTCGCCGTGCATTCGCAATGGAAGAGGATAAAACAGCACATGAAAATGTCTGCGGCCGTCGTCAGTATCAATGTTACATTTGCAAAGTTTTCAAGCTACAAACAACCAATCTACGAAATCACATGCGGGTGCATCACACGGGAGAGAAGCCGTTCCATTGCAAGTGGTGTGCCAAGTGTTTCATTCAAAAGCACGATGCCGAAAAACATATGAAACGTATCCACCGTTCCAAAAAATGATGCTATAAGAGATCCAACTGCTCAATTTTTTCAAATAAACTCTTTATTTTCCTTCTTGGAAATGGTACTTTTACTTCATTTATTGATTGGAGTTTTGAAAAGCCAATACCTTTGTTCTTTCAATAGACTGATTCAATAAAGATCCATAATGTAATTCGTTCTGTACATGATTATTATGTATTCGCTCTTGCAGTTGACTTTTAATTGAGTTCATTCCAACTCTCCAGATGTATTGTGTCTTACGCTGGTTTCCAATTCAAAGATTTATTCAATTCAATGTTTTTCTTCTTTAACCCTCTAATGCATACAACCGCCTCTAGACGGGCAACATTTGAACGCCTGTAGAACGTAAACCAAAAAGAAGCTTTTTTTCGTCAATGTTCTCTCTTTATTTTTGTCTTTGGCAATATTTGTCTATGTAGTGTGATTGTAAAGTTATAAACAAAAATGTGTGCAAAAACAAAAATTTGACAAAATAAATATTCGAACTCGAAATTAGACACATTTTTGACACTTTTAAACAATGGATTTGATTGTTCTATGATTTATGTCAATCGCATTTTCTGACTAAACCATGAGGAATCCAGGATTATGATTTTTTTTCTAAATTATCTATGGTCAAAAATCAACCAAGTACCAGTACTCCCAGTCCTGAGAAAAATTAATGCATTAGAGGGTTAATATGATAAAAAAATAAAAAAAACTCTATTTGTTTTGAATTAAATTCATTTTATTTCGGAATATTTTCATCCAAGTTAGAATTGGTCACGAAATGAAGGCAGTCAATTGGTTTTTGTTATTTTTCCCAGGCAATTGTTCTGGTTCAAATATATAGATGACCGCAGAATACTATCGAACATCCTTATTTCGATGAAAGATGACGTCTTTTCATATGGTTGTTGGCGTTGCTTTTGTGCGAAAAACGTGCTTTGCACCACTTGCAATGGAACGGTTTTTCTCCTGTGTGATGCGCTCGCATGTGAACTCGTAGATTGGTTGTTTTCGACTTGAAAAATGTGAAAACTTTGCAAATGTAACATTGATACTGACGACGGCCGCAGATCTTTTCATGTGCTGCTTTATTCTCTTCTCTTGTGAACGCCAGGCGACACTTGCTGCATTCGAATGGGTATTGATTGCGATGAGTGGCCAAATGTTGATTGAGATCACCTCTATGGATGAATTTCTTCCCGCATATTTCACATTGAAATTGGTGTTCGCCGGTGTGTTTTGCTTGCATGTGGCTTTTCAGGTTGCCTTTGGCAAAACATTTGTATTCGCAGAGATAACATTCGTATCGACGATGTTTGCAGCGTTTTTCATGCGATTGATTGGCCTCATCGCTGGAAAATCGTTGGCCACATTTCAGACAAGAGTAAGGAAGCTCATCAGGGTGAGTTCGCAAGTGAACATTCAAATTGTTTTTCTGTGCAAATGACTTGGAACAAAGAGAGCATTCGAATGGTTTTTCTCCGCTGTGGATATTCTCGTGCCGAATCAAGTCGCTTTTATGTGCAAATTTTTTCGAACAATCGTTGCATTTGTATGGCTTGTCGCCTTTGTGAATACGAATGTGTGTGGCGAAATTCCATTTATGCGATGTAACATAACCGCAAACATGACACTTGTGCTGCTTCCGTTTCTTTGCCGCCTTATTCCTCGGAATCTTCCGTTTATTCTGCTTTCTTGACCCATCACGTTTTTTTCCTTTGCCACTTGAATTGAGTCTCTTGCAATTCACTGGCTCATCACCTTGATCGTCACAAGAATTTGAATCATTTCCATTCAAACCCGAATCTGCTGAAAAATCTTCTACTTCTTCTGGTTTCCCTTCTTCGAATTTCACTTCTTCTTTCACATCATTCAAATTAAAGTCCAGAATGAAATCCTCTCTGGACTCGTCCATCAATTCAACGTTGGATGTCGTATTCGCTGCCAATCCTTCATTTGAACGCGTAACCAAACCAAATTTACAGCCATCCGCCGATTCTTCCTTGATGGTCTTTCCGTCTGGCTCTTGTTTTATTCCCATTTCGACGTTGTTTGCTTTACGCCTAACACGACCATCCGAAGTACCTTCGCCTGGATCCATATCCATAACCAATGCAAGCCTGTCGAACAATCAAAAAAAATCTGATGAAGAAATGAAATTTGTCAGATAAGAAGATTTTTCCATTGGTAGAACTGAATGTGCATTTGAAATATAAAAGCAACTGAAATTGAGACTGAAAAACTCAGAGCTGTCGTCTCACTAAGATGCACTGCTGATTAAATTGTCAAGCAAAATGGTGTGACTGTGTTATTCGTTGACAAAACGTTGCGAAAGAAATCAAAACAAATGCTGGCAAATACTATAAATCAATTGGAAAGAAATTCCGCTAGAGAAATATTTCCAATGAGCATGTAAATGTTTGTGCAACAAAGAAGGAACTTTGAATTCTCCTACAAAATATTGGATGATGCTATCATTTTGGAAACAATGAAATTCACTAACTCTATTGAACATGAATCTATGGACGGAGGTGAATCAGTTTCCAATGAAACTTCAATGAATGACATTTTTATCGAAAATCCTGAATTTAAAATAGCAAACATATATTCCGGGCACTTACTTTATGTTTTTTTCGTCGATGAAAACTAGTACGTGTTGTTATGTGTTCCTCCTCTAAATGACCGCCGTAAAGTGGTTGTGTAGCATTTCGTGCTGTGTATGTCATTTGAGTTTGGCGTGATCGAACGCTGTTTGTATAGGTGAGCCTGTGCTTTTTACTACGAAGGTGACAGCTTCGGAAGCCAATTCATTCGCTTCGTTTCAAATGTTCAACTGTCATTCCGACTGGAATTCAAGTTTGCAATCTATATTTCGAAACAAAGTTCGCCATCAGATGAATTTTCGACAATTCCAAAAAGATTTCTACCAAATTGAACAATTGATTAGAAAAAAATGTTTGATTTGGAGCCGTTTTTCATTTATTTTATTATTTTTGCCAGTGAATGTGTCCGAATTGAATTCCACATGAATGTTGCCAACTTAAAAACGTGCAATGGAATCGTATTGGAATGAAATAAGCAAGAGCCTAATGTCAACCATATTCATTGTAACGCAGACATACACACAACGAAATATCAGGCCATACTAAGTTGACGTTCAACTCCGGTGTTGATTCCGTGTGCATTGGAAAAGAATTCCTCTTATTGTTAGTCATTTGAAGGAGAAATAAATAAGCGGACATTTTTCTTCACGTTTTGCACGAACAGTCGGACACACGATATTTGTAAGTATTCAGAAAATTCGAACGTAAATGCCACGAATTTAAAACGAATCGGGTGCATTTGTTCAATGTTTCCATTTGTGCAACGCGACTTGTGACATAGACACTGTTCGTGCCTTTTTTGCATTGACCTGCGCCGTGTCAGAATTTTTTTTTTTTCGCTCACATGAAAAAATAAAAGCTTCCGCAAAATTCTACAGCAATAGTGTTCTCAATCAAAAAAATCTGACAGTTCAAAAGATCTCATTCCTTAATCATATTTTCTGCGATTGTTTGACAGATTGGCATTGGTTATGGATATAGATCCGGGCGAAGGTACTTCGGATGGTCGTGTAAAGCGTAAAGCAAACAACATCGAAGTCGAAATCAAACAAGAGCCAGACATTAAGGAGGAACCATCGGATGGCAATGAATTTGGTTTGGTCACACGTTCAAATGAAAGATTTGGAGTAGGTGTAGCGACTGTCACATTGAACATTGAATGGGTGGACGAGTCTGAATCGGATTTTGATTTTGAGTCTGATTTAAATGGTGTGAAAGAGGAGGTGATGTGCAAAGAAACGAAGTCTGGAGAAAATTCATCAACAAATTCGGGCTCGAATGGAAATGAACCAAATGCGCATGGAGGTCAAGGTGATGGGCCAATGGTCCCAAACGTCAATCGCACGAGACTCAATTCAAACGTAAATGGAAAGAAGGATAGTTCAAGAAAGCAGAACCAACGGAAGATTCCGAGGAATAAGGCGGCAAAGAAACGAACGGAGAACAAGTGTCATGTGTGTGGTTATGTTACATCGCGAAAAGCGGATCTCACAAGACACATTCGTATTCACACAGGCGACAAGCCGAACAAATGCGAAGAATGTTCAAAAAGATTCACACAAAAAGGCACCTTGGTTCGGCACAAGATCATCCACAGCGGAGAAAAACAATTCGAATGTTTGGTTTGTTCCAAATCATTTGCACGGAAACAACATTTGAATGTTCACTTGCGAACTCACTTTGATGAGCTTCCTCATTCTTGTTTGAATTGTGGCCAACGATTCGCCCAAGAAGAGGCCAAACAATCGCATGAAAAGCGATGCAAACATCGTCGATACGAATGTTATCTCTGCGGATACGAATGTTTTGCCAAATACGATCAGAACCGCCACATGCACGCAAAACACATCGGCGACCGTCAATTCCAATGTGAAATATGCGGAAAGAAGTTCATCCACAAAGGTCATCTCAATCAACATTTAGCTACCCATCGCGATCAATTCCCATTTCGGTGCATCAAGTGTCGTCGAGGATTAGCAAAAGGAGAGGATAAAGTAGCACACGAGAAGATTTGCGCTCGTCGTCAGTATCAATGTTACATTTGCAAAGTTTTCAAGTCGAAAACAACCAATCTACGAAATCACATGCGGATGCATCACACGGGAGAGAAGCCGTTCCATTGCAAGTGGTGTGCCAAGTGTTTCATTCAAAAGCACGATGCCGAAAAACATATGAAACGTATCCACCGTTCCAAAAAATGATGCTATGGGCAATACTATCTGCTCAATTTTTTGAATAAACTCTTTATTTTTCTAGCTATATTTTTACTTCATTCATTTATTAGAGTTCTGAAAAGCCAATACCTTTGTTCAATCAATAGACTGATTCAATAAAGATCCATAAAATAATGATTATTTTGTATTCGCTCTTGCACTTGAATTTTAATTGAGTTTATTCCAACTGTCCAGATGTATTGTGTCTCACGCTTGTTTCCAATCCAAAGATTTCAAAGATTCTATGTATTTTTCTTTAACATGATAAAAAAAATCTATTAGTTTTGAATTAAATTCATTTTATTTTGGAATATTTTCATCAAAGTTAGAATTGGTCATGAAATGAAGGCAGTCAATTGGTGTTTGTTATTTTTCCCAGGCAATTGTTCTGGTTCAAATAGATAGATGATCGCAGAATACTACAAAACCTCCTTATTTCATCAAACGATGACGCCGTTTCATATGGGCGTTGGCGTTGCCTTTGTGTAAAAAACGCGCTTTGCACCACTTGCAATGGAACGGATTTTCACCCGTGTGATGCGCTCGCATGTGATATCGTAGATTGGTTTTTTTCGACTTGAAAACATCGCAAATGTGACATTGATACTGACGACGGCCACAGATCTTCTCATGTGCTGTTTTATCCTCTTCTTTTGTGAACCCTCGATGACACTTGATGCAACGAAATGGGAATTGATCGCGATGGGTGGCCAAATGTTGATTGAGATCACCTCTATGGATGCATTTCTTTCCGCATATTTCACATTGGAAGCGATGTTCGCCGGTGTGTTTTGCTTGCATGTGGCGGTTCTGATCGTATTTGGCAAAACATTCGTATCCGCAGAGATAACATTCGTATCGACGATGTTTGCAGCGTTTTTCATGTGATTGTCTGGCCTCACCGCTGGAAAATCGTTGACCACATTTCAAACAAGAATAAGGAAGATCATCGGCATGAGTTCGCAAGTGAACATTCAAATAGTTTTTCTGTGCAAATGATTTGAAACAAACAGAGCATTCGAATTGCTTGTCGCCAGTGTGAATACGAATATGTGTGGCGAAATTCCCTTTATGCGATGTAACATAACCGCAAACTTTTGCTCCGTTCGTTTCTTCGCCACCTTATTCCTCGGTATCTTCCGTTTGTTTTGCTTTTTTGATCCGTCGCGCTTTTTCCCTTTGCCACTTGGGTTGAGTCTCGTGCGACTGGCGTTTGATTGGACCATTGGCTCATCACCTTGATCGCCACGAACATTTGGATCATTTCCATTTGACACCGAATTTGGTGAAGAATCTTTTCCTTTACTTGGCTTCTCTCCTTTGCACTTCACCTCCTCTTTCACACCATTCAAATAAAATGCAGGATCAAAATCCGATTTGGATTCGTCCACCAATCCGATGTTCAATGTCGCAGCTGTTGTATCTGCTCCAAGTCCTTCGCTCAAACGTGTGGTCAAACCAAGTTCACTGCCATTTGATGGTTCTTCCTTAATGTCTGGCTCTTGTTTTATTTCCACTTTGATATTGTTTGTTCTACGCTTTACACGACCATCCGAAGTACCTTCGCCTGGATCCATATCCATAACCAATGCCAATCTGTCAAACAACCGAAGAAAATATGAAGAAAAAATGAGATTTGACAGTTCGGAATTTCTTTTCATTAGTAGAACTGAATGTGCATTAGAAATATAAAAACAACTGAAATTCAGACTGAAAAACACACAGTTGTCGTCTCACTAAAATGCACTGCTTATTGAAATGTCAAGCAAAATGGTGTGCAAAATATTTCCAATCAGCATGTAAATGTTTGTGCAACAAAAATGGAACTTCGACTCTATTGAACGTGAAACTGTGTTCGAAAGTGAATCAATTTCTAATGACAATTCAATCAATATTTGACTGAAGACTTTTTTTAATCGAAAACCCCTGATTTGAAAATAGCAAACATATATTTCGGGCACTAACTTTATGTTTTTTTCGTCGATGGGAACTAGTATGTGTTGTTATGTGTTTCTGCTTTGAATGGCCGACACAAAGTGGTTGCGTAGCATTGAGTGTTGTGTACATCGATTGAGTGTGGCGTGATCAAACGCTGTTTGAGTATAGGTGAGCCTGTGTTACTTACTAAGAAGGTGACAGCTTCCAATTCGATTTAATTCGCTTCATTCCAAATGTTCAACTGTCATTCCGACTGGAATTCAAGTGTTCAATCCACATTTCGAAACGGAGTTCGCCATCAGAAAGATTTTTAAAAATTCCAAATAGAATTTTTTTTTACTAAATAGTCTTATTCATTCATGATTAATAAATTATTAAATTGTTCGATTCGGAGCTATTTTCATTATTTCGATTTTTATCTGAATATTTCTAGATTAAATTCCCAAAAAACTGTTGCAAAATTGAAATGGATCAATGATGGAATGAAATGGCAAAGAAAATTGATTTCATTCAGTGAAGGCATACTCTCTCACACACACGCACAATTAAAAATCACGCTACTCTCATTGGACATTCTGCCTGGCTCATAAGGTGTTCGTTCTTGCAACAGAAGTTTGGGTAAAGACAGCGTAGCATTGCTTATGCAATTGTGTAGATTTATGACAAATTGACAAAGACATCGACAAAATATTATGATATGAAACCTAAATAGGGATAAAATGAAGTCCAGGAATAAGCAACGAAGAGCAGAATGGGAAATTGAGAGGGGAAGTAAGAGTAAGAGTGAAAGAGACAGAGAGGGAAATAATCCAAAATACTTAAAAAGAGTGAAAATGCATCGAAAGAAATAAAACTGAGAGAGAGAGTGAGAAAGATATTGCTATTCTGTAGTGTGCAAGTCATAGGTACTAAATGCAATGAACGCACAAGAACAGAAAGAGACGACCAAGAAAATACACATCAAATTGAAAGAGATAGAAATTGTATATGTGCGTTTAACTCCAATGACTCCTCTGTCCACTACCAATTGATTGAATTAATCACTAATCAGCGAGCGTTCTGCAACAATTTGTTCGCGCAAAGTGTCGATGTATTGACATCCGCAGCCGTCGGTTCATTCTGCAAAAAAAGCATCATTCGTTCGATGCATTGTTGTGTGTTTGACATGCGTTTAAAAAGTCATCGAACGTATAATTAATTTGATATTGACATTCCATTTCTAGTCAAATGCACATAACAGGATGTGCTCACCCTCTACAACGGTCTTTTTTTAGTTCGAAAATTAATTGAAATAATTGAAAATCTGATTAAAGTGTTGATAATCACACTGAAATAACCCCGTTTTTTGCATTTTCTTGCATTAAAGTTCAGCTCACATTCCAACAGTGAACTTTTGCTGATGAGTTTCTGACGCGGAAGTCAATTTTAACAAGATTTGAAAGCGTGATATATTTTTATGAGAGAATAAAGCAAACATGGAAAATGAACGCCCAACCGCTGATTTTATCCGTCTCAAAGTCATATTCCTCGACAAAACTAATAGAAAAATTCAATTTTACATTGAATATTGGCTGGCATACACACTATTTTTATCGATAATGCGGCAAACGCGCGACAGAATCAAATTGAATAGTAATCACGATAGAAACAGCGCATCATCGATAGTCGACGTATGCGAGATTGGAACAAAGGAAATGGGAAATAAAAACCGCCATGAATAAATATGCTCATGTGATTGCTCATGAATGTGATTCCACAAATGAAACATATCGGGAAAAATCGTCCGCTTCCTCTGCGCTTCGGTGGAGTGTGTTACTGCGAGCTTCCTATTCGATTAGACGCGAGTATTGATGCTTCATCACACATGCGTTACACTCAGTTACACTTTTATCAGCACATTTACAGCACCATCGTTGCGATTATCGTACATTATTTCCGGAGCAAAACCAAATGCACGACATAGCAAGCGGGACAATGTAAATAAATGACCGTTGCACAAAATCGACGATGATATTTCCTTTGCAACTGATTTCGTCTCGGACATTTTTTTTTAACGGCATTCAAGGCGCAGTTCTTGATGTGAACCAATCAAAATTGCAGCTACTTTCAGAGGAAACTGAAACAAATGCATTCGAAATGTTTGAAAACGAAACATTACATAAAATACAAATGTAATCACTATGCTTTGTTTGGATTGAAAAATCGACAAGTTTCCTCATGTGGCACGCTTTTCGCATATTTTATCAATACTTATTTAGTTTAGCAAAGTTAATCGACGATTTTTTCTCGACTTTTGCTAACGATCGCCGTTTTATCAAAGATTTTACGCCACATTTGAAATGTTGCACACGATTTCGTATGCTGACTAATCTCATTGGACACATACTTTTTCATACGATACATTGAAAAACCGTATTTATTTTATCCAATGGGTAACAGCATTCTGTTAATCGTATGGAAATACGACAACAATTTGTCTGCATCCAACATAGCTAGTTTTGCGATTGTAGTGGCGCTGCTATGCTCAAGTATGTTACTGTATTCGAAGAAGATCCACACAAAAAGGAATGAAAATTTTTCGTTATGATTTTTTTCTATTGAATTTTTTTGAATGTATTTTACATTACAAAAACAACTACTGCGGCGCTGCGAACGTTTTGACAGGTATAGAAGTCAATTTTTAGCAGGCATTGATTTTATCAATATGTGGTTCAAGAGCAAGGAGGAAGCATACTAATAAGCATAAGTTCTTATTCAATTTTCTTAAAATTAATCCACACAGGGAAGAATGGTTGAGATTTTTGGTACAATGGATTTCTTTTTCTCGTAAAAATAATCCAAAATTTAGATATCTTACGAGAAAATTTATTTTTTTCAGACAAAATTTGGTTTTAGATATCTTAATTTTGGATTATTTTTACGAGAAAAAGAAATCCATATTGTACCAAAAATCTCAACCAATCTTCTCTGTGTGTAGGGTCTTATGTGACACGCGAGTCAACCCAAATATCACAAGTCAGTAGAAAAAATATAAACAGCGAACGAGTCTTGCGAAACTGTGTGAAATCTTGCGAGTCTTTCACGACATCTTAACGAGTCTTTCATATGAAATCACTGAACCAAACTTTTTCATTGAGTACATACATTTTTGATATGTTAATTGATCGTAGCAGACTCGTACTGATTCGTAGTTTTACAAATTTCTATGCTACGATTCGCACCACATTTATGAAATTCAGTTGAAACATCTATCTTACGTATGTATTAATTATTATTCAATGAATATTATTCATACATCCAAAAACTTTTAAATTTTCATTTAATTCCAACTAAAAATTGGTTGGTGTCTAGTGTGGATGTCCAAGACGAGTGTGCAGAGAAAAAAGCGAATCAATATGATGTGTATCAATAAAATGCCTGTTGGCTATTGAAATCTTGAAAAATATTGGTGTTTGTTTCGTGCGACGATTTGTTCACTTCATTTTCCGCCTTATTTTCGTCCATCGTCGCTAGGGCAACGGTCGATTAAAGTATTTCATCCAATTGGTGAACGAAATCGAAATGTTCAAATTTAATTTCGATTTTTGTGGATTAGTTTGATTTGGTTTCTGTTTTTTTTTGTTTTGTTCTCTTTTGCTGCTCGGTTTCGTTTCAATTGAAAATATATTGCGCAATTGACACACGTAATGAGTGTATATACACTAGCGTTGTATAGAACGCAAGGACCGGGAGTATAATATGGCGGATTTGAATGAGTGAAAATATCAACAAGCTCATACCCTTTTATTGGCTTTAGAAACACTCTGCCTCCCCCTTACTGCCCTCGTGCTCGAACTCAATTTTATGGTCGATTTCGATATATATATATATATATATATTCGATTGCACTTCAAAGGCATAATGAAATCGATGCTCAATTGAAATGTGTGGGGGAAAGTTTATTGATTGTTTGAAATCGAATGACATTCATCTAATTTTGAGCATTTCACCATATCACCACGTCTCATTCTCCTACCGCATGACCGCCGTTCGGTCGGATAGTTGAAAAATGTTCAATCTCGGTTTGTGCATTTTCTGGCCAAATACTGTTGGCTGTTTTTTTGCTCTCAATGTTTGACTGGGACAGGCAAGTTTTTGTTTGAGAAGCAGAAAAACTGGCGTTGTGGATTAATTAAAAGAGCAAAAGTTAAGCACTAAATTGTAAATTATTGCACCATTTGCCATCGGAATGTTCATAGATTCAGAATATATTTTGTGTTCTGTCATATATCTGGCATTTTTTACCTAGTTCTTTTTTTCTTCGTATATGTTTGTATGTGTGAGTCATGTGTTCGTCGCACTTCCTACCGCTATGTTACGCATTTGCATGTGTTTTTTTCTCTCGTACGATTTTCAAGACAAAGAAAAATGGTGTTCCACTTCTTTCCGCATTCAGTGGTGCGCTAATGTGACGAATATTTACCGATAAAAACGAGAACACACACAACTGATACCAAACACCATCATCCTAATGCAATTCACAAAACCGAAAAATATTTTAAAGCGGAAATGTTCGCCAGCGCGCTTGAAATGTGCTTTTGACAAACAGTGGGATAAAAAAAAATAATTCGCATATCGAACAAAAGCCAGCAAGACAACGCGGGATGAGAAAAAAGACAAGAGATGAACACAGAGAGACATTGGAAGGAGAGAGGCATTAAATGGGAAAAAAATGTAGCGAAAAAGCGGAAACTATTCGTTTACGTTTAATACGCGCCAGTAGATAAATGGGATGCATTCACTGGTTTGTGCATTTAAATGTTTACTTGTGTGTGTATGTGTATGGTTTTTTTTCCTCTCTGTTCGGTTTTTGATATGAGCGAATGCTTTAAAATGATCAAGTAAAATATGCAGCAAAGCGGAAAAATTCATCGCTAGGATTCATTTGTGAGAAGTGCGTGTACGAGAGAGACAAAGGCAAGCGAGAGAGAGAGAGACACTAGCGAAAAAGGAAGAGAAAGAGAGCGACAGACTGAGCCTGAGTAAGAGCGAGAGCGACATCAAAAGCGAATGAGATAGAATGCGCTTGAGTAAGAGAGAGAATCTGGTAGAAAGAGTGTGAGAGCCGACAGAGACAACGGGCGCACATTGCGCGTATTGGTGACAAATTAGCGAGTTATAAGCATTCTGCTTCTCTTCTTTGCGATTTAATTGTATTTTATGTGCATGTATTCATTTAGATGGCATCGCCCGAGCAAACGGGAAAAAATGTGGCGCTCCATACAATTAATTAAACATGGCGGCTATGATTGTGTGTGTGTTTTTTGTTGTTGTTCGAAAGTCAGTGCAATAAGGTCCCGATGGTGTTTGTTGGTGGTGATATTTGTTGCTGGTTGCTGGTTGATGTTACCTTTTACTGTTGGTGGTGCCTCTGATGATGCTTCAATCTTTGCTGGTGATAGCAAAGCTACCGATGATTGTGGTGATGCTGATGAGTTTATTGTTGCTGTCGTTATTGATGTTATTTAGTGAGATCAAGCTGATTCTTGACCGATCTAGAAAGCATCCATTTTTCATTCCTCTTGAGCGGTAATTCCATTCAATTGGACAAATAGTGGTTTATATCCGATTTTTCCATGATATTCTATCACTTTCTCTCCTCTTTCTCTTCCCTTTTTCTGTTCCTCTCTCTTCTTCTCTCCTCAATCATCGTCATTGTCGTCTTTAGTCACGAGCGAACAAAAAAAAATTATTGACTAACATTATTTACGATTATGATTATAGTAACGCCTTTTCTGTCCATAAATACGCTTATCTTCGATTCTCCATCGCATTTATTCATATATCAAGAATATTGAAACGCATACGTCAATTGCACAACGCAATCAAATCGCTTTCTCTCTCTCTCTCTCTCTCTCTTACTCTCAATATCTCTCTCACGATCAAATTTTGCTGGAATATCGATATAACTGTTTTTTTTCTCTCGTTCCACCACTGTTGAAACGAGACACGATGTGCCGACAATGGTGCGAGAAAATATTGATAGCAAATAAACACAAAAACCCAAAGAATTTCGCCCAAATTCAATCGCGTTCGATTTTGGTGATTTTGTTGTGCAATGCACCGAAAATTGGAACGAACGAACGAACGAGCGAGCGAGAGGCAACGACAACTGTTTTACGTGTAAATCCAGAGAAAGGAATAAAATACATACAATACAGCGAATCAAATCACAATCATACACAGACACACACGAACGACGAACGAAAAAATCTCGCATAAAATTTATATATCTGCAACGAAAAACAAGTGGAGGGTTATTTATTTCAATTCAATAAAATCCATTAATCATTTGTATAATCTAAATGTGCATAAATAGTCGCTCTCTCTCTCTCTCTCTCTCGCTTTCTCTCTCTCTCTCTGTGTGTGTATCGATTTATTGAATGGTGCGTGAAATGCATAAACGAGGATATCCCGTGGTTGGATCACCACACATTTAGAGCATTATTCTCGTGTTGTGGATGGCTTTGGTCCATAAAATCGAGAACTGGAAAGCGAGATAGAACGAGGAAACGAGGGACCGAAAGAAAAGGAGAAAGAGAGGCAAAGAGAGCAGCAGAAAGACTTGTAGTCCGGGCTCAATTTGCTTAACATGTCAACAATTACGGACGACTTAAGCGACGGTTTCTCAATTTTAATCTTCTTGTCGAGTTGGCAACAATCCGCAACAATCGGCCAAACGACCGTCAACGAAACAAATTACATCGATTCGGATATCTCTTTCTGTGTGTATCCTTTTTGTCGAATGCAATCAATTTATTTTGATTTTGAATATTTTAACTAGGTTTCGGTGTGTGCAGCAGCAGCAGTCGAGAGAGAGAGAGGATGGCAATGTAGTTGGTTTGTGCCAACCAATTTCTTCGATGGCATTTCATGATAGTCGGCCAAACGATTTGCGTCGTTTTTCGGTGGGGGTATATATAGATGTTTTATCGACACGTATGATTTGGCACAAATCCACTGCAATATGGATTAGTCGGTTCGCGTGTGTGTATGTATCGCAAAACAATCCAAACCATATATATGTATAACCATATGTTGGCGAGAGAGAACGAACGATTCAAGCGAGTAAACAAAAACACAAAGAAATGCATATAACGAGAGGCTGCCATAAACCACATATACCATCCCCGGAAAAATACTACACCACTAATAAAAGTCAATGGACTAAATAAATAATTTACGAGTGTGACTCGTATGATTTAAATGTTGCAATCGCAAAGTTATTTGATTGTCGCTTTCAGCGATACTAACAAACCCGACCACATTCTTGCAAAACAGAAGAATAAAATCACGCGCCCGGCGATTTGGTGTCGCAATATCAGTATATTGTGTGCAATGTCGGTCCATCATCGCACATGATTTAGATGCTTTCTATATTTTTCTCGCATTTATCCTTATAATCAAATCAATTCGTTGGCATCTCGTGCATTTATTCCAATATATCCATATGACCGTTGCCCATATTTTCGGAATGCATTCAAATTGAGGATGAACAACATAAATACACCGAAAAAAAGTCAACACCATCATAATCATTTTATGGCTCTGCCATTCATTCCAGCTCGCTAGCTCAGTCGCTCGCTCGCTCTATCTAATTAAAAGTTTTTGAATGGCACCAAAATAAAATTTGATTTCCTGCATCATAATTCATAAATTGCATTTCCATATTTTGTGCAACCATTTCAATAGATCACACAATGCACATACACGACCATTGGATACACTAATACTCGTCTCAACCGTATTTTCAACAAATTGATTATCATAATAATAATTTATTCCAATCTTTTGTCAATTGTTGTAAAAAGTGATCGGTTTTGAAAATGGTTGTTTGAACCAATAATTATGGCTGGGTCTAGTTCCACTCACTCCGGACACTAACACTCTTACTCGCTTATTGGGTCCCTCACTCACTCGCTCACTCACTCGCTCACTAACTACTCTCACACTCTTTCTCTTACTACTCACACTCATTCGTTCGCTCGCTTGCTTGTTCACTCCCTCACACGCTCACAAACCCTCTAGCATCGTATATCTGAGCAACTTTCCGTCGTTTTACTAGAATTCCGTAAATTTTCCACAAAATGAAATACTCAATTGATTGGCCATTTAATTAAATGAAAATCAAATGCAGGCGACCCATCGCGGTGTAGTTATCAACTCATCACAACATTTTGCCCAAGAAAAAAAAATCAAATAAATATATTTTGTGTGTTTATAAGATGGAACCAATCAGAATGAATTGGTGATCTGTTGGATTTAAAAAAAAAATTCAATTTCCTGTTTGTTGTTTTTTTTGGCTTCGACTCGAAGCTGATGGAATCCAATTTTGGACACGTACAATTTGGTATCGTTGTCATTTGATAGGGCGAAACGGAAAAAACCTCGAGCCGAATGGTAAGTGAAACTGAACGAGCCAAAAGAGAAGTGAATTTCCACTAGAAATTATTATGTACACAAAACTTTTATGTTTGATGTACCAATGATGGCGATGTAGACGAGAGAAAAAAAGGCATCAAGACGAGAGAGAGAGAGAGAGAGAGAAAAATTGGTTGGAAATCTGTGTGACTCGGCATCCGAAAATTAATTTTTATGGACAAAATTCGCCGCTGTTTTTTTCCCTCCTTTTCCTGATTTGATTCTCTCAATATGAATACACGGGCAGTAGCAACAGCGGCCGAAGCAGCAGCAGCGAACAAGTAAAGAGGAAGTGGCATGTAACGTAAGCTGAAATTTTCGAGCAATCGGTCCGGATGACATTTACGAAAATTGCATTTGATTGGGCCGAGAAAGAGATAGCGCAAGAGAGTGAGTTTGGGCATGGGCACATCAAAAGCGAACGGGAAAAAAAATCCAAATAATCGAATTTATGTGTTGAAGAGATGGAGGTATTTATTTGACAGGTTTCTCTTTATTCGGACTTATGCGAATTTTCTTCTTGTTTGTTTTTTTTTTTCTATGTGTGTCTCCTTACCTCGGCCCCTTCGCCAAAAACACCGACACAAAGTACAAGCAAAACGAACGACATTCGCATAGTTTTGATTCTATTAGTTTTCCATTCGTCCAATTCTTTCTCTCTATTCTATCTCTGGCTCCCGTTTTCACTTCCTTCGGCTACTTTTCATTGCGCCATTATTTTCTCATCTCTTCGTGTGAGTTGTCTAGCTGGCTTTTTCCTTCTGTTTCTTCCAAACCGTGGTTATCGTCGTTGGATTGGGTAATATTCATTTCTCATTATTAATTTGATTTGTTCAAGTTTATACAAATTGAAAACGTTGGAGCTGATGGGCAGCCACCGAATTTGAAGGCCGGAGGCGGCCACCCGAAATGCATCAATACCACCCGCACCGCGTTGAGCGTCGCCAACCGACGATACCTTCTCATCAAAATCAACTTCGGTTCACTGGCAGCCCACCGATTTTCGTCGTAGCATAGTGCGTACACACAAATCGAAAGAGAGTATATCAAAAATTCAATTACAGCCAAACATATTACGGTAAAATTAACTGACAATTTGTGTCAAAAGAATGAGCGAATTCGAAAAAACATCTCCGCCAACGACGACGCGTAAGAACGTGCTGGAGAGTGGATAGTGAGAGAGTGAGTAAAAAAAAGTGGCATGGAATCGAAGGATTCTCAATAAGTTTGTCTGATGGTCGTTTCAACTGCATTGTTTACTTCGGGAGGAAGAGATAGAGAGAGAGAGAGAGAGAATGTGTATAAAGACAGATTCAAATACAACATTACCAAAAAAAGTAATCGAAGACACGGTACGAATTTTCGATTTGCAAACTTTCGGCTGAACTGTTTGAAAAAACTCGATGCAGTTAAAGTGTGTGCGTTTTTTTTTTCTTCGTCAGATGCCGAAGTCGATGTCCTGGTGTCATTTCAACGGACTGATTTTTCGAAAATCGAATCACAGCCAACGCTGTTGCTGCAACTAGACAGCGAGAGCGAGAGAGGATGAGAGCAAGATTCAATTGAAACAGCGAGAGCGAGAGATAAGGGCGCACGAGAGCGCACACAGTGTGGATGATATGAAGAATTGCTGTGAAAGTTTTCGATTCGATTTTCGATCATTTGAAAAATCGCTTCTTCATGTCTCGTTCGAATGCAAAAAAAGCGAATTAGAGAGCAAGGCAAATAGAGGCAGAGAGTGAAGTAAATGGAGGCAGAGAGTGAAGAAAATACAGGAAAAATACGACCAATAGAAAGATACACAAAGCGCGAGTTACGTTTTTATGACCATTGGTAAATTTCAAATTAAATTCTAAAGTCAAACAGACAACAAACTTTGGCTCTTCTGATTGGCCAACGTAATTCGTTGAAAGCTTTGATTTTTGGCTATTTTTATGGGCAATTTTAAATGAACAAAACTTCCGAACCAGCGCAACTGCCACTGCCAGTGCCGCTGCCACCGTCGCCACCACCATAGCCACATCAAAATCTTTATTAATGGCATTGATACTGAAAACCGCTTGCAAACAGTGCAGCTGCATCCAAACAGCGGTTTGCCGCTACAAAGAGCAACGATCAAATTAATAACCCCACGTTGTTTATACCTCTAACACGCGCACACGCACACTCGCCGAAGGAAAGAGTGAGAGAGGAGCACACGTGTTATTGCCATTATTATATACAAATTCCATGATGTGTGACAATTAATTTTTCATTGTGACTGGTTAATTAAATCGAAACTGAGTAAATCCATAATGAAATTCCGATGTCATATAGTATAAAAGTTAGTGTTGTTGGTATTTTTTTTTATTGACATAAATCTAATTATCATCACAGCTATTGAGCGAACGATGTGCATAGGATTGCTTTTCGACCAACTCAATTTACGTACATATTTATCATTGTTATTGGCAATTTTGAACGCTTCTCCAAGTTAATTGCATATTTTTAATCGACCGGTGTACACTGTACATATACTTCGGCATTGTTCACACACTATGTACATCTAATAGATTGGAAATCACCTATTTTACCATGTTAGTGATTTAAATTGATATAAAAACTATTTGAATGTTCATAGCAATGAAATGTTTCGATACATCGAATGAATTGAAAGAACAACCTTTTGATTGAATCAATTGAAAGAATTAACAATGAATGTGTTTTTTTGGGTTAAAACTGAACTGAAATGCATTTGTCCGATTTTTTCGACCAACGTGTCAGCGTTTGTGCCCTGATTCATGTTAGCGTTTGTGCCCAAATATGTTTGGTTCATCCACAAAATCGAATTAAATCTATGCGAACGGAACAAAAGTTTTAGATAAATTGATGAATCTATTTTCAATCAAACATGCCTATATTTGGGTAAAATTCAAGAGTGAAATGGCATTTGGTCCGAAATCAGCAGTGAAATCAGCATTAAGTCCGTTTATGAAATCAATGTGAGGTTGTTTTATGTCTCTATT
The DNA here is from genome assembly GCF_009176505.1 of Sitodiplosis mosellana. Lineage (NCBI taxonomy): Eukaryota > Metazoa > Arthropoda > Insecta > Diptera > Cecidomyiidae > Sitodiplosis > Sitodiplosis mosellana. The sequence continues at coordinate 2,192,978 of NW_022601403.1, read as the reverse complement.
TCGAGAGTAACGATATCATTTGTGTTAATTGCCACATTGCCATTTCTATATCCAGCACGAATGGTTAGGTTTTCCTCTAATTTTTCCATTTTTTAAGTCAAGTCTCGACACATACCAATTCCAAGTATGTTGCAATTTACGAACAAAATGCTGAACTAATAAGCGTACAACGAACACATATTGTTCGAAAGAGAGAGAGAGAGAGAGATAATAAAAAGCAAAACACTTTCGGCAGACACACACACAAGCTGTAGTTAACAAAAGCATTTTCCGACAGTGTGAGAAGAACGGGCAAGCCGAAAATGGCATCGCCTCCATTTCACATGGGTATAATAAATAAATGAAGCCGCAAATAGAACTCTCCGGTTCGTCGAGTATAAACAAAGTTTTCGATGTGCTGTTTCTATCTCATCCGTTGTGCATCTATTCCCAAAATTCGATACGGCTGTTTTTCTCTCGGTGTGTGTGGAAAATTACACCGTGAACATTTCAGCCACCATCGACGTCATTGCCACTGCCATTGTCGTCGTCGACGAATGCGCTTTTATTTTGTGTTTCCCTCTTCCTCCTCCTTCTCGCGCTTCCCCTCACACATACTCATTTTCTCTATTTGTATCTTTGACTTCATAAAATTCAAAAATGGCCATTTTCTTCTTGTGATCGGCAACGGATTTCGTTGAACGGAAATGATACATTTTACACTTAGCTCATCGCTTGCACCAAAAATGAGAAAATATTCACGGAAGAAAGCTGTATACAGGGTAGATTTTCACCGTGAATTCGCGTAATTGAATCGTTGAGAATAAATTTTACATCGTATTTAAGTGATTGCAAGAGTGGAGATTGAATTGGGGAACTCGAAATTCAAGGTGTGAATTTATCGCGTAAGTCAGAAAGTTTGAAGTACGATTCCTGATGCTGCTGATTACTTTTTGATTGTGAATTTCTTTTGCGCGAAGATAAGAATTCCAACCCATATGAACCGTTTGCGGAGAAATTCAGTGTGCAGTGGAGATGTGCGGAGTTCGGCGGAAATGCCATATATACGCTAAATCTGAAGCAGTGCGTTCATGGCTACTTAGATGTGTATTGAACAATAGAAATGTAAATACAGCAAAGAGTGCTGTTTCGCTCGCACTTACAGCGTATGTATGGTATCTCTCCCTCTGGCTATCGCTGGGATAAATAAAACTAATTTTTCGTCGCTCCTTTGGTCGTTCATTGCACGAAATTAATAAACACCTCGTAAGTTTTGATATAAACAAGTTCTAGCATTTGTCGTATTTTCTTATATACAATTGGTCTGGTAACCAAGCCTCAGGTCCGAAGTACAAATCTCCTATCCTATTCTAGAATATTTAGCAAATTGAAATGTAGTGCAACGTACTTGTATGTAAAGGTGTCAACGGACAGGCACCTTGTCCGTCCGTCCGTCCGTCC